>NW_012150729.1:2942957-3028656 GCF_000956105.1 Propithecus coquereli | reverse complement strand
GATGGAGGCATTGGAGGAGGGGATCAAAGCAAGCCTTCTGTAGAACATGCAGACTGGGCAGGTGGGATGCAGCAGGGCACGGTGGGGAGGAGGGGCGCTGGGGTGGGACACACAGAGCACCGGAAGGCGAGAGGCCTCCCAGGAAAGGAATGGCAGAGCCTGGGGTGGCCTTTTGGCCTGGAACCAGTGTCTGTCTGCAGAGAGGATGAGACATGAGTGCCTGCTCTGAAAAATATTCCATCTGGAACAGATTTTAGACCTCATCAAAGGTTTATAAACTTTTTAAGGACCAGAAGCCTTTGTTCAAGTGAAATACAAGAGAGAAGTAAGTGCAAGGCCAGAAAATAAATGGAAGATTACTGCTCAGGTTGGGCAAACCAAGTCCTCACCCTTCCGGGCCCCCAGGAGTCCCGGGAGATTAGATGGAACCTGGAAGAGCTCCAGAACCCAGGCAGAACACCAACGTGAGGCACAGACGAGACAACTGAGGCTCAGAGAGGTAAAATCATTTGCTCAGGGTCACTCAGCAAGTCATTATGAGAGCTGGGAACAGGACAGAGGCCTGGGCCTGCCAGACCAGAATATTTGAATAATTGAGTTAAAATGTATCTAGCGCTGCCTGCCGGCTAGGATGTGCTATGTTCTGCTCCTTGCGTCTCAGTGATTCCCCACAAGCGCCCTATGGTGTCATCTTCACAGGCATTTTACAGATGAAGAGGTGAAGTGTTTCCCACTAAGAAATCACTTACCAAGTCACAGTGGTGAAGTGCTTGGCTTGAGAAACTTAAGCAATTCTCAGGACTTATTTTTGGCCCTATGCGAATTCATCATTAAGTCTTTGTTCTTTGCAGTTCTCGAAGCTGCACTCATGGTGGGGATCCTCAGTCACTGTGGATATTTTGTGTGGGATTTATGTTACCAAAGAAGCTTTTTTGGAAACGCCACAGAAACGTGTTGTCTAGGGAACTTAAAACATACCTCTGGTCTCCATTAACACCAGTAAGGTTGCAATTTTTCTAAAACTAGACTCTAGACCCTCTCTGGGGAGAATATTCTCGTACATGGTGGTGCACTGTTTTCTGGCTTCATGCAAAGATCCAGCAGGGCCACGTCAATCCAGAGAGTCCAGCCTCTTAATAAACTGCCCAGCCCCTCGGCTATTACCTGGTGACATGCTCGTTTCTGGAGTGGGAGGCCTGGCTGGGGCCAGCACCTGTCCTGCCTCCTCTGCCCATGTTACCCTGGTGAATTTTCCTGCGAGGCCATGTCCTTCGCCACAGAACTTCCAGCAGGTGAAATCCTACGGGAGGGTGAAGCCGGTTTGTGATTTTGCTAGGAGTGAACGGCAATGGGTAGAGATGGGTGGAAGCACTGCCTCTCTGACAGTGAGGAGGACAGCGAGGCCACCTTTCCAACTACCCGGGCCTGAACCTGAACCAGGGCACGTTCCCTGCCACCTTCCGTGATTTAGCACTAAAGTTGATCAGATCTGTGAAGCTGCAATTTGTGTTGACTACTCATAATGGGAATTTGAGAGCTCGAAATATTTGAGAGAAGACAGCGTATAATGTAAAATCATAAATCTCCTGTTTTGTTTAGAGCAGCGCTTTCATTGCTGACTGAAACAAGACGAGTTCTACGGGGTAGGGGCCAATCTTACAATACTATCTCCAGTGCCTAGCAGGGTACCTGGGACATAGCAGGTGCCCCACCGATATTTGCAGTACAAACTAATAGATAAGTGGATGGATGGGTGGGTGTGTGAATGTGGTGGTTTATCTGGGGGACTTTGCATGTGTGGAACAGGAGTTCACACAGCCAGCACCAAGGATGACCTCCAAAGTGGCCTTGCATAGCATTCCCTCTTTTCTACCTCTTCCCAGCCATCTGCAGATTCTGTAGCCTGAAGCTAAAGGCCTGGAGAGGGAGGGCAGGTTCTACTGAGGTGACCCCACCCAACATCTGCTGCGTGGCCCTGGGGGCTCATCATACCCAAATCATGACCTGCCCCACCTGTGTTCTCTCCACTTCTGAGACACACAATAGAGAAAGACATGCTGTGTCCCTTCTGAACAGTTGAGGACCCCTGGTCTATAAAGCAGGGGCATCAGGGCCTGAGACTGTCACATAGGAGACAGATAAACTGGAGGCTAGTGACCTGCAAGAATGGAGGCGGACTAGGGCTCGAAGGCCACCGGTGCTGCATCCCTCAGATCTGCTCCATCTGGCCCCACCCATTCCTCTCTGCAGCGATCTGTCAGCAACCCGGGAGGGTTGGCATCCCCATCAGAGTAGCGGGTGGCACGGAGCCCGCGGCCAGCCCTGGCAGTACGCCCACTTCTTCGGATGATTCACTGAATTAATCACTCCACGTTGCAGTTGCTCTTAGTAGCATTTTTCCCTCCACTATTATTTCTAGTTAGTAATGTAACCTTATTTTAAGTATCTTTAATGTATCAAAAGAAACATTTACACAAATTAAGGGAATTAATAGTACCCAACAGGTATTTATTAAATGCCTCCTGTTTACAAGGCATTGTGTTAGGACAGGCAGCCACTTTGCAAGGGGATTCCCTGTAGCATGATTTTCAAAAGCCAATCTCTTTCAGTGCATTCAAATATGATTTGCTTTATAAAATTCAGTTTATACACACAACTCTCTAGGAACAAATAAATTTCATTGAGTGAAGAATTTTATGTGGAAAAGAAGCAAGAAGGTGAAGCTAGCTAGCAAATTTTCCCAAGGGATGGGTGGAGGTTCTACAGAGACAGCAAGTACAAACAGGAAGTTCAGCTGCCAACTGCTTGATTTGAATCCTGGCTTCAACACTGTCCAGTGGGGTGATGTTGGGCAAGTTACTTAACCTCACTGCATTTACATTTCTTTGTTTGCAAAACGTAAACTACAGCAGTACCCACCTCACAGGGTGGTCATGAGCTTTATGTCAAGCTCTTGGAATAGTTCCTGGTGCACAGTAGACTCCACATGGGTGTGAACTCTTATTATGGCCAGAAATTACCCCATTGCTTTAGTATTAAAATTAGCTATATTCCCCTTGGACTAGGCCAGTTCCAGAAGTTAGAAGAGATTGCTGGCTCAGTGTGTCTATCTTGGGACAAGCAGTACGGGCTCACAGGAAGGTCCCTCTTCCACCCAACCCCGACCATTACTTATTTGCCCATCTGTTTCTGCAGAATAAAATCAGCATGCAGTGTGCAAAGTGCAGATGATACTCCTGCTTGTTAGATTTTTCTGATCTGAAATGGGGACTTAAACTTTTCAGGAAAAAAAAAAAAGTACAATTACCTATTGGTTTAAATCTTTTTCATAACTCTTAGACATCTCAGCCTGGCATGATCTTGGCTCAGGGCTGTGATTGAATAGAAGTATGTTTATAAGAAAATCCAAAAATTACTGTCTATTCTACTGGTGACCTGCCTTTCTTGAGCGTGCACAGGGTCCAGAGTACACCGTGGGCCACGGGGGAGGACAAAGGCAGTGCAGGGTCCAGGTTCTTTAGCCTTTGATCCAGAAATGGGCATGGTAGACAGCTGATGCACGTGAGTTTCCTGGCCGACTTCCCAAATTCCGTTCCTCAATGTTTTCAAATGGGGAAAAGTTGGCTTTATATTGCTGATTTCTGAACCTGAGGTATAATTTTTTAACTTTTAGTAGGTAAAGCTGCTTAGTACTGGGTGACCCAGTACTCATGGTAAAGAGTTTTCTTCCTCCATCACCTGCCCCTTCTCCCTACCAAACACTTTTGAAAAGGGGAAGGGTATTTCTAGAGCCCAGGTTACTAATCTTTGCCCATGGAACCCTGGGATACTGTGTACAAGTGAGTAGAGAGGCTTTTTTCCCCCTAAAGAGTGGTGCATACCTTTCATCAGATTTTCCAAGAGGTTTCTAACCTAAAAAAATAAGAATTACTGGTACAGAATGGGGTTAGCACACTGGAGCTTGTGGGCAAATCCAGCCCACCACCTGTTTTCATATAGTCCACATGTAAGAATGGTTTTTACATTTTTAAATGGTTGCAAAGAAAAACCAAAAGGAGAACAACATTTCATGATACATGAAAATTATATGAAATACAAATTTTAGCTTTCCAATGGAGCACAGCCACACTCATTTAAGTATGGTCTCTGGCTGCTCTCGCGCTACGAAGGCAGGGTTGAGCAGTGCGGCAGGTAATATGTGGACCACAAAGCATCAACTATTTACTATGTGCCTCTTACCTGAAAAGATTTTCCAGTCCCTGGTCTGGAAAAGTAATTTCGAAAGGCTTCATTTTCTCTGTTATTTTTTATTCTTCCATGCTCCTTACAAGGATTTATTACCTGTCCTGGGTAAGATTTATTCGCCTTTCCATTTTCTCATTCGAGGCCCGTGCATTGCACACATGCAGAAAAGGCAGGCCAGATGAGGCACCCTGGCTCCTGGGCACACAAAGAGGCGTTAGTGCGCTCTTGGACCCTGCAGCCTGGCAGTGTGTGATGAGCGCCAGAGACGGGGCAGAGTGCAAAAGGAGGGGGTGTCCAAGAAGACATCGTGGACAGGGGACATTTAAGCCAAGACCTGAAGATGTTGGAGCACGGCAGTCATTCTAGACTGAGGACAAGGTTGAATAAAGAGCAGGCAGCCGGCACACCTCATGGGGTGCTCATGAGAGCACCGGCCACCCAGATGAGATGGTGTAGGCTCTTATGAAGAGAAAAAGGACTACGTGGAAGGAGGCCGTATTTGTGGAAACGTGGCGCTCTGCGGCTGGGTGAGGGGTTTGTTCTTCTTTCAGTACCTGCACCCTGCTGTGGGGACAGCATGGAGGCCCAAGCATCACTGGGCACATCAACACATTAAATGTCCCCAGCTGTAAATGGGGGATAATAAAACCGTGAGGGGTTTAAAGTGCTTTATGCAGCACCTGACGCATCCCGAGTGCTCAGTCAATATTTGTCGTACGACTAAGCATCTGGGAAGGGAGGGGAGACAGGAGCTGATCTATGGATCCTGCGGAAGGACAGAGCTATTTAGGCCATGAAAGTCAAGAGAGGATTTTTTTCCTTTCTTCAGGGCAGCATTCCGCAGAAATGCAGTGAGTGTCTGTTTTGAGCCAGGCGTTCTGCTAGGTCCTGGGGACACCCCGTGAATGTGGGCCCTGCCTCAGAGAGCTCACGGTCAAGCAAGGAGAGCCGTGACCCAGGAGGGGCAGCCCCCCCAACCAGCAAGGGGAGCCTGTTAGAGCACTGGGGGCGGCAGCGGAAGGTGCGGCCATCGGACCAGGAGGGAAGAGGGGGATGAACAGATTCTGACAAAAGGAGCCAGGCCTTGGTCAGACGTGGGAGAGGAGTGATTTATGAACAGTCGTCCAAAATCACCCTGGGGAAGGAGGACGGGGGGAACAAAAAAATAAACTATCCAGAGCAAGCAATGCTGGGGAGGCTAGCAGAAAAGTAAATTATGAATTCCATGCATTTCATTATGAATCAGAAGGTGGTTCCAAAAAATTTTAAAGGTATGTGTTGGAGGAGGATTCACTGCCAGAAATATCTCTATTTATATAAATTTATGTTAAAATACCACGGGGTTTCTCAATTTCTTCACTTGGTTCATGTTTTGACTCTTGACAAGTGTCTTTTTAGAATGTAATTCTTTGATTTTTGAAGTTGTGGAGGCGTGAGTCAATTTGTTTTTACCCATTTGAAAGTGAAGTTGAGAAAAAGGTCAGGTGTAATTTCACCCTAATAGGAAGAATTTTCTGGAGAAGCATGTCAAATTACCAGAAATACTCACATTTCAGCCAGCCAGTGTCCACGGCCTTAAGACAGGAGAGAGGAGATGGGAAAACATCACCCCTGACTCCCTGGCACCCGCAAAGGCTGAGTGGAGGATTGATAAATCCTGAGCACATGGTTTGAGTCACGTATGTTAAGCCACCCTAGGGTGTTGGTGCTGCTTTTCCTGATGGATGTATTTTAATTTCCATTCAAAATTAAATTGTACTTGAAGCTTTAAGAAAAGGTAAACTATTATGGTATTAAATGGTTTTATTAACCATTTAAAATTCTATTTCACATTAAGATGAATTTCTTTTCACTGAGTAGAATGTCTGTTTTCACCAAGGCCTGGCGATAGTCATATTAATATTCTCTCTCTCTCTCTCTCTTTCTCCTTCCTTTCTTCCCTCCTCCCTTCCTTCCAGGGATCACTACTTGTGTGATGTGACATGGGCAACACCAGAAAGGATTTCTCTGCAGTGGCTCAGGAGGATTCAGAACTATTCAATCATGGATATTTGTGACTATGATGAGTCCAGTGGAAGATGGAATTGCTTAGTGGTAAGACCGAATGGGGGGTTTCTGGTTCTAAAGCAACATGTGATTGGAGGGCTCTATAAAGTCAGGGACAGCAAAGGTTGGGAATCAGGAAATTGGATTTGAGTCTCTCTTCTTCCCGGCTGTGTGACCTGAGGCAGCAAGCCTTGACTGCCAGATACCTGCTGTCCACAGCGCTTCTATTCCACCCTCACGCCCTTCTCACGCTGTTTTAGTTATGGACGCTGTCCCTTGGGAAGGGGGGAGACAGTGACTGGAAACCCAGGAGATAGAATCCCATGTCCATATCTAGAAAATCAAAGAGGACCAGCAGCTGCAAGGTCAAGGAACCGTGTTTGCATAGAGAACATGTAGCGGGTGGGGAATGACGGTCTGAGTACATGTCAAAAGAAACAAATATCAAGAAGCCACAAATCCATTACCATTACTGTGACTGTCTTTAAGCAGGAAACAGCTTTAAATAAGTACCAGTCTGAGAGGTTGCCAACGCTGAGTCCAATTCAGTGTTACTCTAACTTTGAGGTGTGGGGACGTTTCTAGCCAGGAAACTGCAGGGTCAGCCAGAGTGGGGGATCCAAGTTATGGCTCCTTTGGGAGCCTTAGGAGGGGTAGAGCCTGGGAGAGGTTTGCCGGTATATGCCAAGGACACTGTTACAAGCCTCCTTTTCTGGTCACAGGCCCTGTGCTCACACGTCTCCTCTCCCTGCTCCCATCCTGGCTGGGCACAGGGCAGATTTGCGCCTCAGAGAGCTTGAGCTCCATATATCTTGATTCACTTCTTCATTTATTTATGCAACAAACCTTGAATGCTTATTATGTTCCAAGCTCTGTGCTAAGCTATGGATATAAAAAAATGAGTTAGACAACATGCCTGTCCCCAAAATGTTTCTGTTCTAGTAGGGAATACCACTGTGAAAATAAATCCTAACAACTGCCATTTATTGAACACTTGCAGTGTGCCAGGCACTGTGGAGACTGAGGGTCAACGAATTTAAGGACTTTATCCAGGTCATAGGACACAGCTAAACTCAAACTGCAAAACCCAGCTCTTTGCTTCCTGCCAATTAAATCTCCACGAGGTTAGGGTTGTGCTATAAAAGGGCTTAATCAAGGTACAGAGGGAATGTAGGGCGAAAGAAGATGATCCCCTCTACTGGAGACAGGCACATGGGGCAAGGAGATGACATGGAGAGTTACAGAGCAGTCTGGGATGAGTCGTGGGTGCTGGGCAGATGAGGGCTGGAGGCCCCCAGGAGTAGAGGGCTGTGCAAGCGCAGCCCATGGGAAGGGCTCGGGACATGCAGGGACTGTGAGTTGGGGGAAACACAGTGGGGGGATGGAGGCTAGAGGCCCAGGGGAAGGCTCAGATGCCATTCCAGGAGTGTGGACTTACCTCGTAAGAAGAGGGGAGCTGCTTGAAGGTTTTAAATAAGAGAGTGTCATAATGAGAGAGAACTGTCTGTTGCCTCATGAGGTCAGCCGGGGACTAAGCAGGGTGGAGAGCAGACCGGAAGGAGGGAATAGCAGCCGGATCTCCAACAAGGAGGTGGTGGCAGCGGACCAAGGGAAACCCGCGAGGACAGGAACGAAGGCGGTATCGGTGGAGATGGGCAGAAAAGTCAACGAACTAGGCCACAGGGGCTGAGGGAGGGGACTGGGGAAAGTGCAGGCATCTAGAATGACCCCCAGGTCTCTGGCTTGGGTGAATAGGTGCCTCTAACTAGGAGAAGAATGAAGGAGTAGAACAGGCTGGTGGGATGGAGGAAAGAGAAGGAAATTCTCTTCAGTTCTGTGCATGTTGGATTTAAAACGCCAGAGGAGCTTCCTGGACAGTGTGGGTATGGACCCAGGACAGAGCTCTAAGCAAGAGAGGTAAAGGATCTATAATGTAATTACATGAAAAATATTAACATAAAAGAAAAATACATGAATGGATACTTTTCAAGTATTTTATTACAAGTACAATTTTGTTTATATTACCACAAATTATGGCTAAAGAATCGATTGTTTCATCTACTCCTCTTTGAAATGCTGTCATTGAATTTTCCCCTTTTTAGGCACGGCAGCACATTGAAAGGAGTACTACCGGCTGGGTTGGAAGGGTAAGAGTTAAGACTTAACGGGATTTTATGGATGATGGGTCAGCTACTCAGCTATTTAACATGTAGCTGCTCCAAACTTGGGTTCTGTGTTATTAATAACAATATTAATTGACCTCGTTCCCAAAATATTTAAATGCTCCCTGTAGAGATATCTTTCTATGGAGAACATATAACATGAGCAGTTGGAAAAAGTAATGGAACACGTGGAAAATCAAGAACAGAACAGACAAAAAAAAAAACACATACTCTAGGCAAGTTGTAGCTCCCGGCAAGTTAAAAAGCAACCACTGCTGAAAGTTGGCCAAGATATTGAATGTGCTTGTTGACCTCATCTTTGAAGTTACATGCTTAAAAGGCAGAAAACACAGTTTCTGTCCCCAGCCTGCACAAATGCCTACAAACATGTGACTACAACCTGCAGGCACTCAGCAGCCACCACACCAGACCCACTATGCACCTCTCTTAGGAGGAAATCATACTCATGTGGATTCACACTTGATTAGGCAGCTAGATGCAGAGCTTTATCCAGGAAAGCATGGTGACCGTCAGAGACTTCTGCTTCTCGAGCCTACTGCGTTAAGTACATAATGCACAGAATAACCAACCACATTGCTGCAAGACCATGGGATGAAGCAAGCTGATGAAAGAACTCCAGCCATCACGACAGCTCACATAGAAAATGAGGAATAAATCTCACCTAATTTTTATGACCACTTCTATTAAGTCCCTTTTTCAAGGGAAACAAAGTGGCTCAAAAAAATGTAAAGATTTCACATCTCTTGGGCCGTAGAGGTAAGGCCCCCAGTCCAAAAAGACGACTCCGTCCAGCTGGGCTCGGAGCTCTGGCAGCATTCACACGTCCTTTTTCTTCAGGCATTGATTGGGCAGAGGGGAGAGGTTTGCCAACATGAAAAGTGGTTTCCTCCATGGCAAGAGACATGCTACACTTCCTCACGACTCTTTGAAAAAAATATGTTTTTTCCTCTCTGTATTTAACCAGACAGATGCCACTTTTCACACATTTCTACTAGGCACAACTCCATCCAGGGGAAACAGGGAAATGTATTAAAAAGATAAGGCTGTGAACACAGGTCTAGAGAGGGGAATGTGTTTCGGAGCTCTGTAATGAGAACACCAAGTGTACCGCACGCCTCAGCTTGCTCCATAAATGAATTCACTTTAAATCACTAAATAGAAGAGGGAAGCATTTTTCTTCTTTCCCAAAATGGGAGCTGATGAGAGAGGAAACATCGAGGGCGAAGTGTACCAACAATTTTAAAAGACCATCTCCTACCTGCTCTCAAATGTAGCTAGGAAATCGAAATCATAAAGCAACATATTCCTTTCAGGCTGGGGTAGACGCTCTTCTATTTAAACTGCGTTATGTTCTGAGTACTATCTTTTATTGAACTGTAAACAAATGGAAATTTTGGTCTATATTTCTATACAATTTTTTTTTTTGTAAATTATTGACCATGCTTAACACAATGAAAAGGCTTATAATGAAAATAACTATATAAATGTTTCTGTATGAAATATGCAACAGACATTCCTTATGGTATCTGGTCCAGAAATGGTTAAATACTGCCTCACTCTGACTTTCAAAAAGAAATATGTGTAAAAAAAAAAAAGGAAAGAAAAATGTCCCCAAATTCCAAAACACCTCCAACCTGAAACAGTCGAAAATAATGTCTGTTTCAAGAAAGCACATCGGAGACATTGAGGAAATTTACTCATTGACACTGAAAGGTTAATGTTATTTTCCAGGCACATAGAGCCAAAAGTCATAGTTATCCCCATAGAGAGAAGGTGCCCCAAAGAACAGTAACCACTTCTATTTATTGAGTGTTCTCTATGAGCCTCTTTATGTGCATTCTCTCATTTACTCCTCACAAAATTTACCTATGAGTTTGGTCTTTTTGTGCACATTTTATAGAAAGAGAATTTTCCTTTTCAGTTACTCTAGTTTCATTCAGCAAGTAAATGAAGCATGCATTTTTGAGCACAGGTGTTGGGAGGACTTTCTAAAACTAAAGTTGGTACTGAGATGAGACTAATGTGTTTTAATGCTTTTTTGTTATCTACTATTTTCTAGTTCAGGCCTGCAGAACCTCATTTTACCTCTGACGGTAACAGCTTCTACAAGATCACCAGCAATGAAGAGGGTTACAAACACATTTGCCATTCCCAAATAGATAAAGACGTGAGTATTCTTATATATTTTATTTCAGGTTGACCTTTTTTTGAAACTAACTTGAAGTGGAAATCATTTGATAAAGTTGAGCAGTGTGTGCAAACAATCAGACTAATTCAGATTCCTCAGTGGTATATGTGGTAAGGTGGATTGGGCTGGGGAGTCCCAACAAGAAAGCCCAAGGTTATTTGAATTTCTGATATAAATGATTTAATCTTCCACTTAACTTTGATTAGAAGGAAAGTCTAATAAATCCCTTTTTTTAAAACCCCGTCAGGACTGCACATTTATCACAAAAGGAGCTTGGGAAGTCATCGGGATAGAAGCTCTTACCAGCAATTATCTGTGAGCATCCTAATAATCAACGGGATATAAACCTGCTTGTCATAATCATGCCCTCTTTGCCCAGAAGTAGGAAAAAATCTCCTACAAATGAAGAGTAGTCTCTTTGGAATGTGTTCAATACTTTTTTCTTTTTAACATACGGAAGCCTTAATGATTTTCACATATGCTTAGCAGATTTGATACCATGCCACCAAGCAGCTCTACCTCTTGCTCTTACCTGCTTTACATTACAAGAGCTGAAGCCTCTTTTACTTGAACGTCGTGGAACACTGAACTAGCAATCGGGCATTTTGTAAAATTTCAGCTGGCTCGGATTTTTTGAAAGACTTGGAAAGGCAATGTTATCTGTCCATGTCTCGGCCTTACTCTTTGGAAAATGGAAAGCTTTGCAGAAGCTGTCAACTGCCACAAATGAGTTAGTGGAAAAGACAGTGTTATTTTTCATTAGAATCTTAGGCACTTTTATGATCCTTTATTGGTCTCACCACAGAGGAATTCTGCCACTGCCCGACGTAGTTTTTGAAGACCCTCTTTAGAAGTGGCTCTGCCGCTCTCAGGAAGATGGGGCTCCTGCCATCTGGTAGCTTATGTTATAAGATAGAAAATACAGAAAACAGGATTGATAAGTGGGATGTTAATTTCAGGCTAGTTGTCCAGTTACATTTTTATTACAAAAGGCTTCTTTTGGATTTTTACTTGTCACTTTAATTAAGGAAGAACTCTCTGGTTTCGTATATTTCAGTCTGTTAAAAGAATGTATGATTTCTATTAATATATAGAAAAATCTCTTCTATGTAGAGATGATGGAGAAAAATGGCTTCTGGGGGAAGTGAGGGGCAGGGGAGCAATGACAGAAGACTATACGCTGTGTGCACACTGGGCTTCGTGTTGGAGTTCAGTGGCATGCACCCAACTTTTCAAGAAATCATAATTAATATATATTTCATTTGTTTTCCTTCTAGATACTACATTAGCAATGAATATAAAGGAATGCCAGGAGGAAGAAATCTTTATAAGTAAGAGCTCTGTCATGTTGTTGACTTGAGTCTTTTTAGCTGATAAACGATTTCTGGACTTTTTTTGTTTTTGTTTTTTTGCCTTGTCCTAACTAACATTAAACTGGAATTGCTCTTGAGCACTTTTATTCCTTCGTAAATCAATCTGCATGCCAACAAAAGAGAATGGTTTTATTAGATGTTTTGTGATACTTCCAAACAATGGGAGGTTTGAGGTTATTATTAATTCAATGTATGTATTCCACATTAAAAGAAAGCATTTTGAGGATTGCTTTGGCATTCTGCTATCTTTGAAACTAGAATGTGGCATTATTCAATTCCTTCCTTTCATTGATCCTTTCATCAAGCACTTAATTTCCACTGTTGGTTTTACAGAATCCAACTTAATGACTACACAAAAGTGACATGCCTTAGTTGTGAGCTGGATCCAGAAAGGTGTCAGTACTATGCTGTGTCATTTAGTAAGGAGGCAAAGTATTATCAGCTGCGCTGTTCAGGTGAGTCTGAGCTGCCTGGGAGGGGGCAGTAGTTGCTGTGACTTTCACGTCTGTCTATCTGAAGCAGCTCCCTCCTTGCCTTTTGAACTTGAGGAGCTCTTGAAATCACTTAAGTCCTCTTCTCTCCACTAGCATTTGAGTGGTGAGTTTAAACTACCTTTTCTTCCCCTCCTAACCGAAAGACTTGCATAGCTTACTTTAGACTGAACATACACATGCACACGTGCGCGCACACACACACACACACAAACACACACAACCCTATGTATAATAGGAGCACTTCCTCCTTAAATACACACATATTATGGGGTTTTAAATTATTATTTTATGCACTTGCCCCTTCAAATTAGACAATGTATGTGGCTGGTGCCTGTCACCCAACATGCCACTGCTCTGTCTTCTGTCACTATTATTTATTATGAATGAAGGACCCTGGGCAGGGAGAGGTAAAGTGACTTATGCAGATCACACAGCTAGTTATAGGCACAATAGGATTCAAACACAAGCCTCTGTCTCCCAAGCCCTTCCTTTGAAACACTGCCCTAGGTTACTTCTCAAAATGAGAGAAAGAATTTGGATATTCTAAAAAGAACTGCCAATAGCAAAAGAAAAAAAAAGGCTTTTAAAACCAGTTATCTGAATCTTTCTTCTTTATTGTTATGTTCCTTTACAGGTCTTTACTATGGCTGCTTTTAGGCATTGTTTTTTGGGCATGTGCTTTTGTACTAGGCACTGCGCTAAAAGCTTTATATTCATGATCTTGTTTAATCTTTAAGAAAGCTCTATAAAGTAGAGATTATTATCTTCATTTTACATGTGAGGAAATGGAAGCACAGATACGTTGTCCTAAGTCACACAGCAAGTAAGCCAGGATTCAAACCTAGGTCTGTATAGTGCCTGCACTGTGGTTCCAATCAAGTGTAGAAATTAATATTATCATCCAAATGTATCAAAATTAAATTGCTCACAAAATAGCTTTTCTATACATTACCTTCCACTCTGCAACTACCACAGTTGGGATAAATAGTGACGATATGGGCTTGTGAGAAAAACACTTTTGCATGCCAGAAAGGAATCGCTTATCCAAGTCAGGCACCGTGCAGATGTGCCGCCTGGCTCGGGACTCCGGAGCGGGAGCAGCAGGGGAAACCCGCCCCTCCCAGGAGGCCGGCTCCAGGGCTCCCGGGAGCGGGAGGGCAGGGCCTGAGCTACCCTGCGGTCATCTGGGATAGCACAGATTTAGAGGTGGGGAAGGATGGCAGCTGCACTTCACCTCGCTGAGGAGGAAATTGGGCTGAGAGACGAGAAGGTGCCCAAGGCACCAGCAGGGCAGAGGTCCACTTCCCACTTCATTCTACTAAGCCCTGTGCCTTCCCAGTAAAACTTCTTACACTCAAATTGTAATTATTTTAAGGAAAAAAAAAGGAAAAACAGCTAGCATTTCTTGAGCTTCTTATCCATAATGATATTAAGTATGTGTTCCATCAAAGTTAAATGGTAACAAATGATATTTTTGAAAAGACATATATGCTCGTTTTTTTAAAAATACTCATCTAAAACATATTTTTCCCTGATTATGTTAACAGGCCCTGGTCTGCCCCTCTATACCCTGCATCGCAGCTCAAATGATACAGGTATTTTTCTCATATTTTACCCTTTATATGCTTTTAGGAAGGTGCATATGAATAGTGCAAGTGCGTAGCATTGAGTGATTTTCCTTGGCTTTAGAGTGTCTTGACAATGTCTCGAATACAAGGCTTAGAACCTGAAGTGTGTATAGTCCCATCAGTGAATTTTGTGTTTGCTCATTACTGCATTGCAGAAGCCAAATTCATCACACTGTAATGAATTACTGCTGTCTCCTGTATTTGTTTAGAACTGAGAGTCCTGGAAGACAATTCGGCTTTGGATAAAATGCTGCAGGATATCCAAATGCCCTCAAAAACACTGGACTTTATTATTTTAAATGAAACAAGTAAGTTAAATTCCTCCTGGAATAGTACTTGTCATGAAAAAAACAAATAAAATATAACATATGTGATCATTTGATCTGAAAATATGCATTTTCTATTATATATAAATCTAATTAAGAAGGCTATTTTTCATGAACTATTCTGTCACATTCTTTTGTCTTAAAATACAGTACCATTCTACGTAAAATTTATTCTGTCAAGAGGAAAGGTATTTGGAGAAAAACGCTATTGCTAGTTTAGTTTTATCCCATTAGGAACTCTGGTATTTTACTAGTACGTACTAATTGTGCATTTAATTTAATGATATCCTAATATATTTTACCTTTAAACCAAAGAGATCAAAATTATCTGAGATGATTGTATAAAAAAACTAGTGTTGGCTATAAATTAGTTTTAGTCTCTGGACAGAAATCTTGAATTTTTCCTCCCATAGTTAATCTAGTCCCAGGCCTGGCAGCCTGATCACAGATTATATTCAGAGACCACTAAGAAAAACGGGTTTCTTCAACTAAAAAATCTCATGTCTTTCTTTGTTTGTTTTTATTTGTTTTTTCCACTAAGGGGGTAACAGCTTATACGGCAGGGAGGAATCCATTAGGATTTATTTATTTTAGATATATATTTTTTTTAATTTAGGAAAATAGAAAACATTCAACACATCTGATTTTAAATGTCAGGAAAAGCTCTGGCTGGAAAGAGTAGGGTACTTCTGAAGAACAGCTTAGAGCAGTGCCACTCAACAGATTGTGCATGTGAGTCACCTGGGACCTCGTTAACATGCACATTCTGACCCCGCAGGTCAGGGTGGGTCCTGGATTCCAAGGATGCAGTAAGCTTCTAGGTGGTGCCAGTGCTGTGGCCCTTGAGCCACACTTGAGTGGCAAGGGCTTAGAGTTTTCCAGAGCTAATGTTGAAAGCCTGGTGCAGAGGCCATTGAATACTGAGATGTGCCATCTATTTCAGTTGGTAAACAGTGGGGAGCTCTGAAGGTTTTAGGGTCAGGGAAGTCCCATGATAAGATGGATAACTTGATAGGGAGTCCCATTGGTTATAACCATTCAAACTGCAAAAAGAAGGGCGTGAAGGGAGTCAGGGAGAGGGGGAGCAGGGAAGGTGGGACTATGGGAGTAAAAGAAACCCCAAAGAAAAGAGTGTGCACCTTCAAAACAGTGCAACTACATTGCCTTCTGATCAACTAGTGCTAAGTCAAACAAAGCAGAGATCAAATGGTGGGTTTGGCATGTTCATTAAAAACATCATGGTCACCTGATATTTTGATATTCTATTGAAATTTTAATAGAGACAAATTTTTGTTCTTAACAAGCACATTTAATCAGAAGGCATAAGAATAATCAGCAAAATACAAATTGAAGGGAAATCTGTCTATTTATTTTACTCCTAAATCTTTCTTTTCTCTTTAAGTAAAACAATTGTAACAAATAAAAAACAATGTTTTTGTTTTTTAACAAATGTTAAAAATAATGTTAAATGTTAATGATAAATGTTAGGAAGAAATACCTCTAGAGATAAGGATTTTTTTTTTCTTTTGCCTACAATTTAAATCTACTGGAGCTGGAAATAATCTTATTAAAATGTGGGAAAACTCTCTTTTTTTAAGATTTATTAGTATAACTCATCTTTAATTTAGAAGCAAAGGAAACTGATTCATTATTTAGAGATGAATTTTATTAAACTGATGTTAAATCAAGCGCAGAGAATCAAACAGACCCGTGGAAGATCATACAGAATGTGCACAACAGTTTGCTCCATGTAAACCCGATTTCATTCTGTGAAACACAGAGCTGAAAATGGGAACTCAGCTCTGCGGTCTGGGATGGCGATAAGAATTACAAAAATGTTATTAAATCAGAATTTTAAAATAGAGTTGGGGCCAACTAAAAATCCTAAACAGCTTCAAGGAAATTCAAGAAGAGGAAAACATTTTGGAGGAAAACTTAGAACATAAGCCATAAACAAACTAGATAAGTAGATCAGATGCCAAAGAACAGAATCATAAAAACAAAACATTAGAAATCCTAAGATGCACTTTTATTTTACGAGGCACCAATGTATTTAATAGATGCATCAGAAACAACTTTATTGTTCTAACAATAACTAGTATTTCAACCTGAAAGAAGATGTTTTTATATTTTAAAAATATGCTGAATCCAAGCAGTTCGCTTTCTTTTTCTATTCTAATTTAGCATATTGTTAAATTCTAGACATGACTCATCACTGACAGAGATAAGGAACAAAATCTTGCACTAATAATTGTTCTTCACTCACTAATTAATCTTTCTGTTTGTTTAGAATTTTGGTATCAGATGATCTTGCCTCCGCATTTCGATAAATCTAAGAAATATCCTCTGCTATTTGAGGTGTAAGTATTCAAGATGAGGGAGTAATTTTGAAGTATTGGAGTCACATATTTTTTGCCCATTGCAGCTTATTGAAAATTAGGGCCAAAATGCATCCTTTCTCTCTTCCTGAATCACTATCTCCTATTTCCTCCTTCCATTCTGTAATCATAAACCCTAATCTGTGTTTTCTCACATCTTGATAGAGAAGGTTGATACTCCTCTTCTGTCATAATGGCATGTGGATTTTTTTTTTTTTGGTTCCTCTGAACGCCAAGGGAATTCCAAAGGAATTCTCAGGTCTGCATTTTCATCTTTACCCCCTGGACATTTTAACAAGCAAGAGATGGGTATTAACAGTCTTCGTAGTTCCCTACTTCCAGCTCCCATTGGCTGCCTCAAGTTTCTCTTCCTTTAGTTCCTGAAATTTTGCTGCCTGGTAATTTCTGTTCCCCTTTTTGGTGAAGAGAAGTGATAGAGGAGTGTGTTCATTACAATTGAAACTTCTTCAAGTCTTAGAAAAAGTTCTGAAATCACAAGTCTTTGAACAGTGGATGCGATCTCAGTGAACTGTAAACATGGAAGCTTTATGAAATATTTTTGACAATTATTAGGAATGCTCTATACTTTAATCCTTCTACAATTGCCCCGATCTCACCCATAATGCCACAATGTCATACTCCACCTGTCCTAGCTTGCATCATTTCCTTTATTAAAAACAAAATAAACCAACAAATGTGCTGGGTGCCTGCCATGTGCCAGGTACTTAGCATAATTTGCTTTATTTTATTCACACAACAAACCCGTGTGGTAACTTCTATTGGCCCATTATATGGAAGAGAAACTGAAGCTTACAAACATAATTTTTCTGTTGTTACTAGCAAAAAAAAAAAAAAGGAGGAGGGAGTGGACACAGACATTAGTATCACAACCACACATAACTTTGTTCCATTATATTCAAAGTTCCATAAAAACTAAGCATAAAAGCACAAAGAAAGGAAAAGACAGATATATTAAATTTCCAGATGTGCTATTTGATTTCATTAAGGCTAATTTTGACTTAATAAAGTCAAATTTCTTAGCGACACTAATTTGTTTTAGGTTTTAGCTCTAATACTAAAAAAGTATCCGTTAGAAAAGAGTGATATTTTTATCTTCTTTGACTTTCCACTAAGTAATGATTAGGTTCCACCCCGACCCTTCATTAAGAAAGGTAAGGAAAAAAAAGGTAAATTGAGCACCTGTTTTTGTTCAGTTATTTTTCTCCTTTTTTTGATGTCCAAATCTTTGTTTTCTATTTTTAAAAAATCTTGTTTAATCTTGGAGTTAGGTAACTTGATACATACCTAATATTAAGGCAAGCTTTTAATCTACCAGATTAAATATTGTTGAGAGGTCCCAAGGCATTTCACATGTTGTTAAAAAATGTTTACGTGCTCCCCAAAATGCATGAACTCATTCTCCTGCTGAAAGTTAGAATGTTGCCATATTTAGTTTAAAATTAAAATAAAGCAATATTTCCTTTAAAACTAAAGTTCTTTTGACTGCCCTAAGAAGAGGGAGGAAAGCATCAGCAAAGCCATGCAATCAGGACTTGTCCAATCCTGTGGGGGGTACAGTGAGCAAATGAGCTGGAGAGATGGGGTGGGGAGGGAATAGTTATCGGAGAAGGTCTGTGCCCCAGAGTCCTGTGGATGGTGCAAAGGCGACATAATTAAATGAAATGCCATGAGCTATAAGGTGCTTTTCTTTAATAATAACAAACAGAAATGAGAGGGCTTATGGAGATTGCACACACAGCTATGCGTAGGGTAGATTGTAAACTGTGAAGATTGCAGATACAAGGCCCTTAAACTTGTTATTAATAGTAAGTAGAATGCCAAACGACATACCTATTTTCCAATACAGTCTATTTCTTTCACCTTTGAAGTGTTAAATAATAGTGTTCATTCATACTTTGGTCCATTCCACAGTGATTTATGGGGTCTAAGTGTGAGCAAATTTGTACTAGGTATTGTGGGAAATGTAAAGCACATGATGCAGCAAAGTCGTTAAAAAAGTTACAACCTAGGAAATAAATTTGCAGTCTAGGAGTATTTGTAAGCTGACATGGAAAGATATATTCAAAGCTGCATTTAATGTCATCATCCTGATTTTTTCATAGCACAACTCCCCTATCCTGACTATTAGAGAAATTATTTCTTAGATTTCCAAGATTATATAATACTGTAAAAATGTTGGCCTGTGAAATGTATATTTGATAGCAATCTTCAAAGATAAAACTGATGCACATCTTTGAAGCAAACACCCAGCCATTACAGTCGAGGTGCTAAGTTTCAGAGGACCCATTCTGTACACCCCAGGGGCTGGCACAGTTTCAGGCTCATGATCCGGAAGCATGCACACTTCTTATCCTCAGGGAAGAGAAATGCAAGCACTCTTCTCTTCATTTGATTCAAGAAAACTATGAAAGCTAACAATTTGGGATTTTTTCATAGATATGCAGGCCCCTGTAGTCAAAAAGCAGATGCTGTCTTCAGACTCAACTGGGCCACTTACCTTGCAAGCACAGAAAACATTATAGTAGCTAGCTTTGACGGCAGAGGAAGTGGTTACCAAGGAGATAAGATCATGCACGCAATCAACAGAAGACTGGGAACATTTGAAGTTGAAGATCAAATCGAAGCAGCCAGGTGAGTGACTAGGAGATGAATTCAAAGGTTATCTGATTTTTTCCCCCTCGATTTATATTTTAAAGTTGTAAAGTATAAAAAAGAATATAAAGTGTCCTGGGATGAATTTGTAATCTCACATTTTTGTGGTAGGTTTTTTGTGAAGATATTATGTTTAGATAAAAATATATGACATTATAGATTTATATAAAGTTCAAAAAAAAAAAGCATTTCCTACATGCCTCTCTGTATGTGACTCTAGAAAGAAAGTTGGCATATGTGTTACAACCTTCTAAGAACAGAGACTTGAAATTCATCGAAAATGTGGACAAACTGAGGGATAAATGTACTCTGAGTAAATGTCTGACCAAACAAGCAAGCCGCCCATCCTTTACAGTCAGGGATAAGCAGGGGAGTTCAGCGTACATTTACGTTGTAGGGGTGACAACTATGAGGTCCTTGGAGTGCCTCCTACAGTCTGGATGGGGGCGACTCTCCTATTTTGGGAAAATTGTCACATTTACAAGGGCTTCGTTAAGTATGGAATCACATCTCATTCTTGTGCTCTCCACTTATGGGACTATAAATAGACGTGATCTGGCTTAAGACAGATTTTAATCATGAATAGTGATTACCCTGTAATGTGCACAGAATGTGGAAAGTGTTTTACCTGCAGGCATTATCACCGAAGCCCTGGGAGGTGGGCTTTCCTACCCCGTATTAGAGGTATGGAAATGTAGGCTCTTAGGTTAGGTAATTTGCGAAGGTGAATCAGGGTTGGAATCCAGTTTCGTTCTGATGCTTAACTGTAATTAATTTCAAGTGGTAAATGGGAAATGTAATTTTGAGTTTCTATAACCAAGTGCAGGGATGTCTGCAGAACCGTGATAGTGGGATGGTGGGGTGGTTTAAAATAATGTTGTGAAACCATAGATCAGAAAATGCAGAAAGATCCATGAATTATTAAATAGATGGAAAAATGCAAGAAAAAAGAAAAGCAATAACTAAAAAGGAGACAATTTGTTAATTATCCCTGGGTGGATGAAATTCTCTTGTACCAAAGTAGGTGATTAGCTATTTTCTTTAAGAACTAAAAATAGAGATTTAGATTAGACAAAGGATAAATTTGTTCAGGAGTGAGGATTTGGTATTTTAAAAATAAATTTTTTTCTATCAAGACTGGTCCTCTGTGAGAGAGGGCATAGTTTCCAAGGCCTCCCGTATCTAACCAAAGAAAGCCCTAAAATTACAGAATTGAGTACCCACAATATACAAACCTGATTTAAAAAGTAATGAGATGTAGTGTAATTATACAATGGAACATAATTTTAAAACTAAAAAGAACTATGTGCAACATGGATGAATCTTAAAAACCATACCATTGAATGAAAGAAACCAGACACAAAAGTGTATATCCTACATGGTCCAATTTATATGAAGAACAAAACCAGGCACAAATTCAGGTGATACTTTTGTGGAATCAAATAATTAAAAACATTTTATTTTGTCCCTTTGCAAAGAGGAAAATGGCCTAGAGGCTTGTGATAGTATGCACAGGTTGTGGTTTCAAGGATACTTTTACACTTTGTAAAAGTTTATCATTGTACGTTAACAATTGGAAGCACATTTCTGTATGTATGCATTCTTCAATTTTAAAAAGTGTACGTGGAGAAGATAATGAGTTGAAAACTATTTTTCATTTTTTCTAATACCGTTTAACTCAGAGCAGCCTGGGACATATATCACCAATTAAAAACACAGAGATTCTCAGAGTCACAGACAGGTCAATACTAGGGCCGCCTAAGCCCCCACAAAGAGTCTCATCTGCCAGATTTTTTTAAGTAAAAAATTTCCTTTTGATGTAAGGCTATGATTAAGAAATAGGTGCATAAAACATTTTTCTCATTTCTTTACCTGGATTCCAATTCTGAACACAGCTTAGTTAGAAAAAGACTTCTTAATCCGTCAAGGAAAAATTGCTTTCTATTTAATGGTGCTGAGCTAACTAATCAACACCCAGCATAAGAAGGGATTTATTTGGAGAATGGTGTTTAAGTTCTCAGGTAGGGGGCCCAGAGACATCTCTAAGCCCTACTCAGATATTCTTCATGCCCTTATCTCTCTCCATTGCAGGGGCACATTCTCTCAAACTGAAAAACATCTGGAGAGATTTAAATTCAATTATATAAAGAAAAGTGCATTTGGGCTGCAAATTTTTATATAAAGCTGTGAAAAAAAAAAAAAAAAACTGCCAGCATTTGTTTTCTGTGAATCATACACACACACACAATTTTTATGGACTCCAACAAAAGTAAACCTTGTTCATCTGGATCTTAAGTTAAAATGATAGATATTTATCTCAGGTGTTTATTTGACTGCTGGCAGTAATTCATCTTAGTTTCTAATAGAATGAAATAGAGAACAAATGGCCGGGTTTCATATTTGTGCAGTGTCTTAGCTTTCTATACACAGTGCAATACTGATTTGTGGACTTCTATGTGTTTTAGACAATTTTCAAATATGGGATTTGTGGACAACAAACGAGTTGCAATTTGGGGCTGGGTGAGTAGTTGTTTGACTGATGAATCTGTATGCATTCCTTAGTGACTATAACCCAGAGCAGGTTAATTTATGTTTTGTATGTAAATATTTGGAGGAAAATCATGTCTATCAAGTTTAGATCCCTGGGCAATAACCCTGTAGAGTCTCCACTGAGCCAGGCTTTAAACACCTCTGTTTATTAAGATGAGGCAAGTTCCTGAGGAAAGCAGAGCAAGAGTGGAGGAAGGAAAGAGGGAGGGAGGGACTGAGGAGGAGAGGCCGGGGAGGGAGGGAGGGAGACTTTTTTTCATGAGTCAGTCAGTAAAGATTTTGTGTTTATTGTTTTTTGTTTTTTTCTTTAATTAGTGCTACCCAGTCACCAAGGTCAACAAATTTTCCACGCTTTTCCCCTTACATTTTACCAAGAAAAGGGATCAGGCCTCTGAAAGTGTAGTCTTCAGATACTGTCCAATTAAGGCCAATTTAAGCCTCCTATACCATGCTTTCTATCTCTGAAGAGGCACAGTATATAAAGATGTGAGAAATGTGGAAACTGCGACTCGCTTACCATATGTCCTTATTCTTTTACCTCCATAAAAATAACTGTTTCCATTCCTTAGTCATATGGAGGGTACGTAACCTCAATGGTCCTGGGATCGGGAAGTGGCGTGTTCAAGTGTGGAATAGCCGTGGCACCTGTGTCCCGGTGGGAATACTATGGTATGTAATTGCTGTCAGGTATGAAGAAATACAGAATGTTGACCTTAAAAATGCTAGTAACAGAACCATTCCTTTCTGAGTTTCAGTGTTTCTACAGTGAATAATAGGCTGATTCATCTTAGAGGTTCTTTTTGGATACCTATAATAAGACGATCTCATTTATTCTGCTATTGTGCAAGGCTGGGTGGTATTATATTTTATCACAGGTTTAGTTTCTTATCAACAAATTCTGTTTTCCAAATTTCAAAATAGCCCCAATGCTACATTTCTGCCGATAAATCCTTCCTTATCTTTACTCTGATTTGGAGGCTTCCCATATTAGCAGAATAAGAGCAGTGGGTATCTCTTTCCCTTTAGTTACATGTCAAATATAAGTAGGGGTTTGGGTGGGAAGAGGAGAATAGGGACAGTAGAATTCCCAGGTTTGTTTTTTTTTTTCCCTCACTCTCTCTTAGAGTAGGTGAAAGCTACGCCAGAATATGCTCTTCGTCGTCAAGAAAATATTACCCCTATAAGGCATCATACACCTCTAAGGCTATAATTCCTAAGGGGGAGGGAGTGAGCAGTGGAAGACTAGGCAGAAGGGAAGAGTCGGATGTGGGGAGGAGATGAATGACTTTCCTGCACCTCTTCTGACCCGTCTCAAGTCCTCTGTGTAGTGTAAGGATAGAATCACTGATGATGCATAAGCTCATTAAATATTTTATATCCTGATGTGTGGTAGTACCCATTCTGTGGAAAGCCCTCTTTAACAGTCTCTCCCAGTCAAGAAAAGCCAATGTAAAAAATTCATTGCTGCCTGTTAAAAAAAATTAGAGGGCATAGTTATCATTTGTTCTACATACAATGGATTTTGTTTCCACATAATATTTTTCTGTTTGATGTTAATTGTTCTGTTGGATGGCTTGTTTTTGGAGACCTCTGGTGGTCAATAAAATAATAAAAACAATCATTGTGAGTTTAAAAAATATAAAAATGTGTAATGATAAGAAGAGAACTTCATTAAATATATATAGATCAACCTAATACATAGTTTTCTAGAGCTCGTATATATGTATAAATTTGAACAATTTCACTCAAAAATAGGATAAAAGGAACTCACAATGGTATTTCAAGGCATATTTCTAAAAGTTTACAACAATTGCATTATATAGTTATGTGTAATTTTTTTAAATGTCATTTTTAAAATTTTAGATCTTCTTACCCATGTAAACATGGTTAGCATAAATAAGAAAGGGGCATTGTGTTGTAAGACAAGCAGAATTGAAGTCTGCAGCTATTTGGGGAAAAGTTTACTTTGCTTTTAAAGGCCATTTTCCCCCCATCAAATGTACCACCTAAGTTATTAATAGTTAAATGTTAAAGTTTAAAAAGATATGAGCATATTATGAAGATTTTATATTTTAAAGTATTCTTTAAATATTACATTTTTGTATTAGTATCCTCTAAATATATAAAGTTACATATAGTCTGTATTGGTTTTAATCAAAATAATAAAATATCACTGTTAACTCATTTTGGAGGAAAATACTTTGATCTTCATAGAAATAGCATGAAGAATACATGTGGAACAACACTCCTCAGTGTAGTTTTTAATTTTTTACACTAGTCATTAAAAAACATTAGAATGTTGAATTTAGATAATCTATCCATTTACAGAATTAATGAAATCAATATTGAAACACCTGTACAATTACAGTGAAATTCAAGCCATTAACCTACATAGCACAATGGCAATATAATATTCTTATATTTATTTACTGTAATCTGTTCAGATAAGGGGGCAACTTTCAAAACAGTTATGTCAGAATTCTTAGGTTATATTGGAATTTGACCACAAATTTTCTCACTGATATTCTAGAGCATATATATACAATGTATGATTTAATTTTTTTAATTGGGCAAAAATATGTTTAACTATCTAAAATAACCAAACCAATTATGCAACCTGTTTTTTTCCACCATATTTATAGATAAAAGAGCTTATGTCATTTCAACAGACTGATATTAATGTAATCTGTTTCACAATGCTCAACTGTTATAACACAAAAATTGAAGTCTCTCCACAAAGTGAGAGAAAACAAATGTTTAAATTGCATTATGATGGAGTAGCCGAGCCAATATGGGGACATACAGAAAATAAATGATCACTGAATTCTTTCTTTTCATTATAGTGAATCCCAACCTGCCAAAAAAATAAAATATGACTAAGTAAACAACTAGTCATTGAACATTGGTAGGGGTTTCCGAAAGGAAATGGATTATTATAAACTAGGGCATATACCTCTGTCAGAACCAAAAAAATATGGACAATTGAGGCATTAAGTGACTTCCTAATTAAAATGCTTTGAGAAGGTCACATGATAACATAAAGACTCTTTACCTCTTAGCACTTCATATTTGACTTTTCTGCAGGTGGATTGCTGATTGGATTTTAGATCATCTATTTTGATCTCCCTCTGTGTCCATCGTGAGGGCTGAGTGGGAATGGCTTAGGGCCGAGTACGGAAAGGTACAGGTCTGAGTGGGGCTCTGGGAATTAGCATCTCTGGCAACATTAGCAAGCCAAATAAAAATTACCTGGAGGAGACACTTCTGAGGGTAACACCATATTTCTATACATAAGTGAAGACATACGAAAACATGTAAAGTAGCCCAATAAAAGGAAGAGAAGTTATTGTGTGAATTAAGCTTTTTTCTCTTTTCCATCACAGATTCAGTGTACACAGAACGTTACATGGGTCTCCCAACTCCAGAAGACAACCTTGGCCATTACAAGGTAAGAGATGAGGAATCATACCCATTTTATAACCTATTTATAAGTGGTTTAAGAACCTTTTTAAGTGTATCTATTCTAGAAAATATATTTCTTTATTTCCAACAAAATTCTTGTTAAAAAGAAATAACACAGGTGGTTTAGAGATACTCCAATAGCTTCCCCTACTATATTCTGCATAATTACAGTCTTTATCGTATGCTATATAGGTCACAATATGCATTCATTTGGAAATACAAAGCAACATCAGATAATTACTTTAATTATAAAAATTTCAGTTTAGAAAACGTCAAATTCAACATATTCCTTTAGAGCCCAGAAGACTCCGTCAACCTTTAGCTATATATTAAAATTTCTTATGATATTATCGTAAGATTTATAGACAAGCCTCTAATTTTCTTACTTTTGGCCAAATTTGCAGAGTTTTTTCATGCAAGATTTGAATAAAGCAGGTAAGGGATAGGAACAGTTGGGCAGTACCCTGAAAAGCCCTGAACCCAAATTACTGAATAGCATCCAGCAGGCTGGTTGTCTGATAGGAGAACTGGTGGGCAGGTTGCTCTGCAGATGTCCTATAGCATTAAAAATAGGATGTGGGCGGATCTGTCCTTGACACCCCCCATGTGCTGGCGTGGATGCCATGGCAAAGCCAGAGCGTTTTCTTTCATGCCACACTGATGCAGCCAGAAGTGCTGGCATAAGTACTAGGGACTCTTCTAGCACGTTGATCCTTCCAAAACTTTCCTGATTCTGTTTGTCATGTTAGTTAAACAAACAAACAAAATCCCTAAAACTTACAGCTGACAAGGTAAATCATCTCTGATGTTTACGTTCTCCAAAGGATGTTCAAAATTCTTCCCAGGACAATGAATTAACGAGAAAGAAAAACAGCGAGAATAATTTAAGAACATAATTTCTCCACATCTGTGTCGTGACTTCATATTAATACATTGCTCTGAGCAAGATTTGTGCATTTTTGTAAGATGTCATCATTGTTACTATGGATTCTGAAGCCATCTGATCAAAACACAGTAAAACTCAAAGTTTCTAGTTTGACCTGTTACTTTCTGCTTACTTAGCAAGGGGTGTGCGTGGGAGTGTGTGTGTGCGTGCGCGGGGAGTGGCGGTGGTAAGGTGTTTGTGTTAGTGCCTGCATGTGTGTCTTCATCTCTGTTTTTCAGTCAAGATAGAAGAATAACAATATGCAAAGTGAGATGCACGAGTCATCTTCCTCTACAAAACAGTCCCACGATCAGGTTTTCTCCATGTCTGCTGAAGTTTGCATCTGATACGCTGGACTCGGTTCTCCCACTCTTTCTCCTCCACATCCCGTAAGCTGCTGTAGACGCCCTTGCCCGCCTCATAACTGTGTTGCCGCTGTCACATGACCTATCTCCTTTTATAACAGTAACCCAATTTGTCTCCCCGTAGCTTGTCTTCCCACCCTCCGGTCTCCCGCACACAAAGCTAGATGAACCACCATCCACAACCCTTTCCCAGTCCTTTCCTGTATGCTCAACTAAGTCCCATCCTCACTCTTCAGCCAGGTGTTCGGCACGCTTCTTGCAGTGGCACAGCTTGTCTGGCATGCTCACTGTTCTCGGAATGTTCCTGCAGCTTTCCGTTTTGCGCCTTTGCCCTCTGCTCCTTGTGCCTGGAGTGTCATTTCCCCTCCGTCTCCAACCTATTAGGAATCCTGCACGGCCCTCCACTGCAGTAGCATCACCTGAGTCCCGTATTTTCCTCGTACATCGCTTAATCCTCGTTTGATTCTGTCTTGAACTAGTGGTTATCTCGTACTGGATTTTCCCCTCTGTAGTACTGTTAGCTATTCAAGGCTTTCCTCAACATCATATTCTTTGGATTTCCCTGTATGAGGTATAGACCTTAAATCCTTTCTTAATTTAAAAACTTTTTGAAGGGAAACATTGCTATACAAGTTGTATTTCTTCATCACTGCTCTCATTTTGCAGCTTGAATGTTCTTGATAATGACCCAACTAGAATACTTAAATTCGATTGCCAAAGGGTTTTCTCAGATACCCTAATCCCTGACTTTGGCACGTGGTGGATGATGAGTCAAAAGTTCATCTAGAAAATCCCATTCAAAAAAGTCTTTTGAACCTTCTTAGAAGCACAGGGTCAAGTCCAAACCCTGACATCTGCTTTCTCAAAGAACATCAGCCAACAGGATATTTCCTCTTCAACTTGCCCTCCCTCTATAATCATATGGGATAATTCACTTTAATCTGCCATTTCAACCTGCATCTTTCCTATCACCTCCGCTTTCCCACACAGATCCCCTCTTCTCCAGCTCTGCCCCCCACTGCGGTGGCCATTTTCATCTCTCCCCTTAGGTGTTCGCTGCATGAGGTAGTCATGTAAATAGAAGTCACTTCCTACTGCCAATGGCAACACACGCACACTGGGTGCACAAAGTCACTCTTTCACTTCACTGCACAGATGGCACCCGAGGACTGTTTAATCCTTCCACGCCAGGAGTCGGGTTTTCTTGGCACGAAATTCATTGCTGGCAATGGACACATTAAAACTGCCAGTACCGGGGAGCTAAAGGTTCCCAATGTGTTACTCAGAGGAATTATTTGGGAGGGTGATAGTTAAGGTGGGCAGGATAAAAGTGAGGCAAAGGCATTTACGGAATTGTCTCCACCTTGGTAAGTTGCTTCCTCTGAAACGTGGAGAACTGAATCTATGTGGAGAACTGAATCTAAGTGCCTATTTTTGGTGCACAGCAGGCTTTAGAATAAAGCTGCCCTCCTTTGTTTTTTAAATGAGCCTGTGCTTTTGTCTCTGGCAAGAATACATTCGAAGATTCTATTTTTCCTCCCAGGCCCCAGCTGCCCCCCTGGACCCCATCTTTTACTTCTCTTTCCCAGGTTGTTTTTCTTCTCTCTCTTTCTCTCTCTCTCTCTCTCCCTTCCTCCTTCCCTGCAGCTCTCCCTCCCATCCCTTTTGAAAAGACAAAGAAGACAATTCCTTAGAGGCTTTCACCACCCTGTGCATTTCGGTGGGTCAGAAAGAAATAGTTTAAAAACGATTTATATTTAGTCTGGATCAGTGACTCTTTTCAGTACACTGAAGATCAGGAATGCCCAAAGTGTGTAATAATAAGTAAGGCCTTGATATTTTTGTCCATGTTTTTCAGCTAAGGAATTATTGATACAACAGTAGCCAGAATTATAGCCTTTAGAAGGGAATACAATTTTTAATAAAACTCAAATGAGAAAATAATTCCTTATTTGATCGTTGATGACCTGGATTTGAATGTCAAGAAACCCACATCATCATGAAAAGCACATCTTGTGCAATAAAGGTCCTACTGACCATCGAGGAAAGAGAATTAGAGGAACCATTTGTACATATGGATGGAACAGGCAGGGACACCGTGTGCAGTTCTTCAGCTTGTGCGCTGCTGAAAGAGAGTCTGCACTCCATGTCCTAAGGCCTGCACCTACAGAGCTGAGCCAGCCAGAGGGAGCACCCTTTCCTGTTCTTTCAAAGCTGCCATACAGATATGGGCCCCTGGGACTAAAGCTTAGACCCAATGCAGTGACACAAGCAGTGACTCCATAAGACTCTGTTTGGAGATGATCACCCACCTATTGCCAAGCAGCAAGGCAGGAGCACTTTTAAAGGATATCAGGGACTCTAAGAGGAAAGAAGATGTTCGTCTCCTTAAAATCCCAAGGAGCTGGTCCCAGAAGCTCTAAATGGGCAGCCAAAGTGGCTTTAAGGGTGACAAATCTGAGCTAATGAGTCATGTAGCTTGGTAGAAACATCTTTTCTGCAAGGAATCTCAGTTCCCAGCAGAAGGAAATGGTGACAGATTTGAGCAAAGAAATGAGACATCCAAGGAGACAACCCTTACAACCAGTAGCAATAAGCAAACAACTGTAGCCACCATGAGGGGGTGGGTTCGCGACTAACATTGACGAATGGCCTCTCATACGCTCAATCATAGGTCTTTTAGTCAAACCTGTAAAAAATATTAACATGTGGTAGACTTTCATTCACTCACTCAAGATGCCTGGTGTTTTAATTGTTCAGAGGTTTATTCCTTGTCAGTGCGAAAAAACAAGATTTGGGGAGAGAAATAAATGAGAACAGGTAACACAAGAACGTGAATATGGCAAGGTAGCCAATAGGTATAAAAAAGACTCATGGTTTCCAAATTGTGACTGCAAAGCCCCAGAAATTCCATAACTTGGGAGCATGTCGAGAAGGGAAGAGGAATGTCCAAGAAGTTACACTTTCAACCTCCTCCCCGTCCCTTCACCCATAGGGACCCATTTCATTATTTCATTCATTTTTTCATGCATTTATTAGGTGCCTCTATGGCCAGACATTATTCTAAGCTCTTTACATGGGCTTACTTCTCCCCCACATCCTCTGAGACAAGTATTCTATCTCCATTTTACTGACACAGAAACTGAGGCACAAAAATGTTACGTAACATACAGACATGGAGGGTTAGGAAAAGGGCACTTACCTGTATCATGAGGGAAAGAATTGGGAAGATGGGAGAAGAGCACAGATGCTCTCCATAGGTGACGCGGAGGGGAGGAGGCAGATCAGCACGGTAGACAAATGAGTAGCAAGGAGAGTGGTTTTCTGGGGATTTGTGAAGCGGGTCCAATGAACCGGGGGATAACGCAGAAGAAGGGCTGTGGGAAGAGCAGGCCAAATGGCGGCCAATAAGGCAGCACATAAGCCTGGGGAGGGAATGGATTTATGAATACACACAGAGAGAAGTACAAGATCAAGGGCAAAAGAAGTGGGGCCCAAGTCCTGGGCCTTATTGCCAAGAGAAGAGGGCAGCCTGGAACACACAGAAGGGACTGATTTAACTTGTAGAGGAGATTTATTTTGCATTTTGCTCAAAATTTGATAGGCTTTTGGCAAGTGTATGAAACAGTCATAGATTTGGCAGTCTTCTGCTAGCAGATTTGAAATGTTCAATCCTTAAGAACTGCTGCATCGTTAGGTTATGCAAAACAGGGTGCAATTTTGTAAATATGCCATCTTGTACTGATTTGACATTTGTTCTATTATCCCAGAATATGCCAAAGGGAGAGAGACCTTCAGATTTAAGCCAAACCTTAACTTGTTTGTTGAGTGCTGATAAAATGTTGACTGCTGTGTGATCTTTAAAGAAGCCAGTGTTGCTTGGTGAGGCCTGAGGTAGAGCCCCCTGTCTGGGGTTGATGGGAGCTCTTTCCTTGGCATCTCATGGGGACAGTTGTTTGATAGATGTAAACAAGTAAAACATCCGATATAGTGGGCTGAATTCATTTTTTCTTAAACATTTTGTGTGGCCTCTGTTGTGGCATTAATGATGCTTCCCAAAATGGCATCGGTTAATATTATTTATGCAGCTTTGGTTGCAAGTAGGAGAATTCATAGAGCAAGCTGGTAAACCCAAGGTAATATCTTGCTGAAGTGCTGGGTTGCCATCCATTAGACCCAGTGACTACTTGCTTTTTCTATAAGAGCCTGGAAATGGTGATGGGTGTTTGGTGCTGCTGGCAAGTGACAGTAGAACGTGATAGTAAGGGACATGGAGTTAGACAGACATGTATTCAAATTCTGTTTCCACCACTTACCAGCAGTGTGAGCTTAAGGAGGCGCCTTAACCTCTCTGAACCTCAGTTTTCTCGTCTGGATAATGGGATAATCAGACCTACCTCCCAGTGTTATTGAAATGAGTAAATGAGACACCCGGCCTGCCTTGAATCAAGGTTTCAAATCATGGCAGCTGCCATCATTATTATCTTCAGGAAGCAAATTGTCCTTATGGTTCCTACATCGCACAAGGGGTCAATTAAAAATTGTTATAGCTTCTATTTCTCATAGTACTCCCCTACCCTTGTCAGCTCTCTCTTTTATTTCAAAAATACAAAGATTTATTTGTTGGAAGGTAACTGAGGAACCAGCATGATCCAACGAGCAGCTACAGATGGTTCTTCTTGGGGATTGAAGGAAAAGCTCCTCACAGAGATGCTGTGGAATCGGCACTGCCACTGGACCAATCCTTCCCACTTCTCTTTGCCAGACTGTTGCTGGCAGCGGGGCTCTCCGGAAGTTTCTAGCCTCAGGAGAGTGCCAACTGCACCACCATTGCATCCTTGCCCATTTATCACTCTGAGTTTCCTTTTTAGTAGTTGGTGATAGACTATTCAGCTTCTAACTTAGTCATCCATTTCCTTTTTTATTTCTGTTTCCATGGATAGGCAAAGGGGGATTATCCTATCTTGGTAGGTTAAAATAGCATAATTAAATTTTTTCTAATCATTAATCATACCTTAAATTAATGCATGCATTTCTTTCACTGGCTTTGTATGTTACCTTTACAGCTTAAAGTGTGCCATACAGTGAACTGTAAAGAGTCTTAGCTGGGAAGCCAGGATGCAAAGTCTAGGAAGGAGTGATCAGTGGTTCTAGAGGCAAGGTGACACAGCTGCGTTTTCCTGGGGAGAAAAAATGTTCTGTGCAGCCTGAGAGCCTTAAAGTGGGTGTGTGTCTCCCGGCTGCCTGTCTCCCTCATCCAGAGAGGTCCCTCTGGAGACTTCTTGTAGTGAGCAGGGGAAGTGTGCATTTGAAATGGCACACTTATCTTGCAGTTGCAGGGGAAGCTTTTGTTTTATTTTTCTCTTGCTGCATTAAAGTATTTGTCTTTCTTTCTTTGTAGTGTAATATTGTTAATGTAAAACAATTTGCATCATGACACTTTTATCACAGTTTTCGTCTTTTTCTCAGTATGTTGCATTTCTCACCATGTCTAGTTCATCACAGCTACAGTGTGTACATCACAACATTTATCTTAGGCTCAGGGTTTTACTTGTTTATAAAAATTGTCTTCTTTCAGCCTGTATTCACTCCATTTAAGAAAAAAAAAAGGCAGCCAGAAACTGTTTTGGTCCAAACTCCAGTAGTTATCACATTCCTTGCTAACTGTCCTGCGTATTTATATGTCTCCTAACTATTACTCTATGTTTCAATGACATTTCTCAGTTTCATGGCTCGGGGAGGTTGTAGGAGCAGCTTTTGCTGTTCAAGCTGCCAAGCAAGGCAGGCCCATGAGGCTTTTGGAGGTGAGGTGAGGTGACACAGTTGTATATTTGGGTCAGGTCTGGGTGTTAAAGTTGACTATCTTCCATGAGCAAAGAGCTAAATTTAATTTGAGGAGAAACAAGGAGGGAGGAAGTCAGCACAGGCTCAGAGCATGGCTAGCAGAAAGGATCACTAAAGAGGACTCTCATCGGGGCAACTGCCCCTGCGATCCGGGATGTTAATGTTCACTGTCAGTATTCGAGCCTCAGCCTGCCCTGGCTCCAGCTTTGAATGCACAAAAGTGCCTTTTAGGGGATTTATTTTGACCCTTTCCTCTCCGAAGGGCAGAAAATTGCTTAGAGTTCTAGTGCCATTTTAGGCTATACATCATTTGTACAGTCGGAAAATATGCCTCCCAGATCTCGCAGGGCTGTACAGACCAATCTCTTTTCTGATTATTTCAGACTGGGAAGGCATGGGGTCTCTGGAAGGTACCTAAGTATTCCTGCTATTATTGTGTACTTCAAATTCCAAGACAGTTAATAAACATTTTATTTCACACTGTGCCTCTGCTGAAGACCACATCATAAGCAGCTTGGAATTTTAGTAGGGACGCAGTGCAACATAGGAAGTAAAAGGGGCTTTGCTGTCAGATTTTGTTCGGCTCTTGCTATATCGTACCTGGTGCAGGTTACTCATCTTCTGGATCTCGATGCTTCCATCTATAAAGCAGGGTTTTGGTGTAGACCTATTTTACATGCACGTTGTGAGAATTAGATACAACAGGGCTTTTGTAAATCCTTCATGGTGCTTAACACAGTGACAGAGTAAATGCTCAATAGATGTTAGCTATTATTACTAATGGCATGGTGTATTGCTTGAAAGTGGGCGAAACGTATCTGAGTAAATTTCAGAATGAGATTAGTTTATTCTGTCCACCCCAACTGATAACACTTGCCTCTGCAAAACTGGGACCAAATATAGTGGACAATACAAATGCTTAATAAGTTCTTACATTTATTCATTTAATTTGTAAATACTTAGCACTGTATAAAATGCCAAGAATAATGAACAGTATAGACAAATCTTTTTTCTTATGGATCTTATTGTTTAGTGGGGTATATAACAAATAAATATTGATTGCCTAAGATAAAAAAAATGAATGGATAGATGAATGGTGATGTTGGGATGGATGGTTGGATTCATACATGGATGTATTTATCTGAGACATCTCACCAGATAAAAAGTTTCTCAAAAATAAAGTAAAATAAAAGTATAACTTTTAAGGAGTCCTCGGTGTTTATTCTGAAAGTTCATGAATAAATCCTCAATTTGGGTCAGAAATGGAACATGGTCAAGACAAGTGGGAACTAGCCTACTCAGGAGTGGAAGGCATTTGTTCTAAGTTTATCAGGACAGAGTGACCTTGGGACATTCAGTCAACTGAAACATTTTGGGTGACTCTGTCCTGAAAATTGTAGACAGAATGCCTTTTTTCTAGAAACACTGAGTCACAGAATTCTCCTATCAGCATCATAAATTTAACCAAAAAAAAGAGAAAAAATAAAATGCTTTGCCAGGTCTCTTGGTTCCTATTTCTGTGAGGCAGTAAGGAGTTACAGACATTCCCTACTTATCCACAGGGGATACATTGCAAGACCCCAGTGGATGCCTGAAAACAGATAGTACTGAGCCCCACGTACACTATGTTTCTTGTTTCTTCCTATACATACATACCTATAGTAAAATTTAATTTAAAATTAGACACAGTAAGAGATCAACAATGATAATAAAATAGAACGATTATAACAATATACTATAATAAAAATTATGTGAATGTGTTCTCTCTTTCTCTCAAAATATCTTTGTATACTGTACTGAAGGAAACCTCAACTGCAGAAGCTGAAACCATGGATAAAGGGGGACTACTCAATTCTTATTCCCATTTTACAGAAATCAGGGCTCAGAGAGCAGCATGTCTCCTGTTGTACAGCTCACTGATACTGAAGCTGGGACTAGAATATGAACGCTCTAACCTTAGTCTTATTCCCTTCCTGCCAGGCCACCAGGGTTCCCATCAAAAATATTAAGCTGCTGTTAGCTACAAAGGTATCTGTAAAATACACACCTTGGCTCTCATCGAGTGGACTTTGGCTACAGGACCAGCCATGGAGAGGCTCCTGCCCCTTGCCCAGCCCAACCCTTAATAGGACAATCAAAGCAGACTCTAGCTCACTCCCTCCAAAAGGCACTATAGTGTCTTTGTGACATTTCTACCTTCATCCCAACTTTCTTAATACCTCCCAGTTGTAATCAGATGACTAGATCTATACTTTCAATGGCTTTGTCATCCAAGACCCCTGACCCTCATTGTAGGAGCCCTACCTGACTCGGGCCACAAAGCAGTCTCAAAAAGCTGACCTCCCAATTTTTTATCCTATTTCCCTGGCTGATTTGGGAATGATTTGATCCAACAGCAGCATTTCCTCCAGTATATACAGAATGAGGCAGACAACAACCCACTGATTTTCTAAGGCCATTCTTGATCTTTTTTACCCTTTTCCCCTCCCATATGTTACATTTGCCTAGATTTTTAACATCTGTTCCCAAAGAGGTAATATTTGCTTTTCATTCAGAGCCTAGCAATGTGGACCAAAGTTCACATGACATATTGCAGAGTATGTTTAGTTGCAAATGCTATGTACAGGCTCTTTGAAATGTAGCATGTATGGCACCATGTGACACACGGTTGCCATGGTAATACACTTTTTGGCTGAACTACAGCAGAAGCCCATGGAACATACATTGCTAATATGAGACTCTGCCCTGTGCTAATGCATAGGACACAGCCAATCTGGGATCTGGGACTCAAGGGGTTTTGCATGCAGGCTGGGTGGCAGGTGCCCTCTTCCTGCATGTGCAGGGAAGATGTGGCATCCTCTCTTTCCAGTCCTGTCTCCCAAGCACAGGGCATGCTGTGCATTCTGCCATGCATGGAGACAGCATTTGCTTGAATATCGGTTTGCTATATTTTGTATCAAAGGGGGCCCCAGCTGAAAACATTTTATTTTGTAAACTGAAGTGAAAAATCAGTTTATGGCAGATCCTTTTTTGAATAATGACATTCTTTTTCCCAATTCCAGAATTCAACAGTCATGAGCAGAGCTGAAAATTTTAAACAAGTTGAGTACCTCCTTATTCATGGAACAGCAGATGGTGAGTTTCAGTTAATTAGACTTTTTAGTATCACAGACAGGTTTGCAATTTCACTACTGACAAAACAAAAGCATGAGGGGCAAGACTGTTACATTTACTTCAATAAAACAGTGTTGCTTTCCACAACTCACTTGTCTTGGGCTAAATGGGATGCTGAGTTCTAGAACTTCAAACAGTCCCTTTCTTCTTATGCCTTTCCCACCCTTTGGTATCAGAAAACTGGAACAGCTATTAGCTACTTTATGTTTCCTTTCTCTCCCTGCAGATAACGTTCACTTTCAGCAGTCAGCTCAGATCTCCAAAGCCTTGGTGGATGCTGGAGTGGATTTCCAGGCAATGGTATAGAAAAACTTTGTGCCCGGGGAGGGAAGTTGCTGGTGGGGCGTAGTTTCCTCTTTCAGGGCTACTTCTCATAGAAGTACTGGAGACAGCGACAGAATGAAAAGGAGTTTTATTTTTCCAGTGTGAAGTTAGAGGAGTGCTATCCTTGAGCGATACAGAGTAATATTCAATAATATTAGAGAGTTTGGGGTTGAGAAGCACAATGTGCATATCCTGTGAGTGTCAAAACACTACTACTCTCCTATTCATGTGATTGTTCAGTCTCCCTATTTTGATTAAAAAAAAAAATTACTCTGCCACACACTTACTTATTCAGTAAGTGTGTGGCAGAGTAATTCTAAAGTGAAACCAGCATGACAGTAGCTCAGCTCAAATATGAAAATCCATTTCTGTCTAGTGTGTATTACTAGCCATTCTAATAACAGTGGGGTATAAATGATCAGCACACTTCAGTTTTACAATTGTCTTGTTATCTTTGCTGAACAACCACAGGCAATAAACAATTAGGTTTGTTTTATAAAGTCAGAAATGGCTAGAGCTGTTGTTGTCTATACAGAGGATCTTTCTGGGTATTAAGTCAAATTCATTTTCTGCATTAGAGATTTTCAGACTAAAAAAAAAAAAATATATATATATATATATTCACACACACATATGTATATGTGTGTCCTCTAACACTGTAGTCCCCAACCCCTGGGCTGCGGACTAGTACCAGTCCCATCCCTGGCCTGTTAGGGACCGGGCTGCAGAGCTCCACTGGCCCGTTCCACTCTCCAGCAACCCCGTCCACGGAAAAATTGTCTTCCATGAAACTTGGGAACCGGGGCCGCACAGCAGGAGGTGAGCAGCAGGCCAGCGAGCAGAGCTTCGTCTGTAGTCTGTATGTATTTACAGGCTTACAGCCGATCCCCATCACAGATCACCGCCTGAGCTCCCCACCCTGCTACCCAACCCCCTGTCCGTGGAAAAATCGTCTTCCATGAAATCAGTCCCTGGTTCCAAAAAGGTTGGGGACTGCTGTGAGTCTAACACACATGGTTTGCTCTGTGCTCAGTTCAAATGGTGCCAACTGTATAGGAGTGGAACAGTTATTTGATACTGAGAAAAACTGGTATATCTTTTGGGTCAGATTTTCATAAGAAGTTGAATTTTTCCACTATTTAAAGAAAAGACACATGATACTTAAGTATTTTTAAAGCATTTTTTAAAAGTTAACTTAAGTCTCCATAACATATGTTTACCCAGAAATAAATGACTTTCCAATTATTTAATAAAGTATGAGTTGATAAATTTTTGCCTCAGGTCATAAACTCCATCTACATGAATGTTAGACATTCAGGTAAAAAAAAAAAAAAAAAAAGCCAGTATAAAATCTAAGTGTGTTAAAGAATACATTTTCCATGTAACCTTTTTTGAACAACCACAGGCAGTATTACATTTGAGTTTTGACTTCACTTATATTAAACATACATATGTAATATTAAAATAGACTTCTCCAATTTCTTAGTGATATATATTAGGAAAAATGCTTTCTAAAAATTCATTTATTTTAATACAGTTTATCTTACTACAGTGTAAAGAAATTTGACACTTGATAACACTTAATTAAAACAAGTGGGCTTAATGGGATAAACATTCCTTCCTATGCATGGCATGTTTCTAAGTGTCCTTTGAGTCCAATATGGAAATGGATTTGGGTGTTTTAATTAGAATTTACATATCCTTAAAGCACTATGCAGGAAGCCAAATTCACAGTGAGTTCTCTCGGCACCTGCAAAAGAGAATCAGACTTCTGTAGGACAGAACAACATGCCCTGGAAAAGCTCTGGGGGAAAATGAGACACCCATCCTGTTTGATCCTGTTTCAGTGTATAAACAGTTTCAGGAATTAAAACACTCTGTTTTATACCACGTATGCTTAGGAGAGCACATTTGAATTTATTAGTTTTTTTAAAAAAAGAGAACTGACTTCCTAATTTTGCCCTTTTTCTTTCTCTCTCTAGTGGTATACTGATGAAGACCATGGAATCGCTAGCAGCACAGCCCACCAACATATATATACCCATATGAGCCACTTCATAAAACAATGCTTCTCTTTACCTTAGCACCTCAAAACGGCATGCCATTTAAAGCTTATTAAAAGCCATGTTTGTTCTCATTATCTCAAAACCTCACTGTCAAGATGATCTTTAAAAAAACACACTTAAATCAAGATTTTTAAGGTTACCTTTGTTCCCCAAATCCATACCTATAATCAAAAGTAGGGACTCTCTTCACAACAGATTATTACCTTACAGAATTTTGAATTATCCAGTTTGGTTTTGTTTATCATTTGAAATCATTTCCACATCAGCTACTGAAACAACAGATATGAATTGTTTTTATGTGAGTTTCACATAGGTTCCCTGGCAGCATTTTAATTTTTCTAACTGGACTAGTCCAGATTTTGTCCTCTTTAAAGGGATTGCAAGATGCAGGCAGGGACAAGATAACAGGGAACAGGGAGAGAAGATAGCAGGGCATGGCTGGGAACCCAAGTCCAAGCATACCAATCCGACCAGGGTACTGTCAGCTCCCCTCGGAGAAGAGCTGCTCACAGCCAGACTGGCACAGTTTTCTGAGAAAGACTATTCAAACAGTCTCAGGAAATCAAATATGCAAAGCACTGACTTCTAAGTAAAACCACAGCAGTTGAATAGACTCCAAAGAAATGTAAGGGAAACTGCCAGCAATGCAGGCCCCCAGGTGCCAGTTATGGCTATAGGTGCTACGAAAACACAGCAAGGGTGATGGGAAAGCATTGTAAATGTGCTTGAAAAAAAAATACTGATGTTCCTAGTGAAAGAGGCAGCTTGAAACTGAGATGTGAACACATCAGCTTGCCCTGTTAAAAGATGAAAATATTTGTATCGCAAATCCTAACTTGAAGGAGTCTTGCATCAATTTTTCATATTTCATTTCTTTAAGCATCTTAATTAAAAGAATGTTTTAACTTCCTTGGACTCATTTTTAAAAAAGGAAAATAAACTAGAATGTTATATATTATTATTCCCATTCTACATACTGTGAGTTTTCCCCTGGTCACTTAATAAATGTGCCTTCATTTTTTCAGAAATAATGAGTTATGTCTTGAATCAGACCTAAACCACACTGGCATATGGACACATTTATCCAGAAAGCTTCATGTTTATTTTGCTAGTAATCCAAGACTACCTTGTAAACATGGAAAGAGTTCAGCTTTTGTAAAATATTAGATACACAAAAATGTGTTACACTAAGTGGTTCATGAGGTTTTTGTCTAATATAGAGGTAATTTCTGTTATCAAAAATACATATAGTTTTTGAGAAATCGACTTAAAATAATTTTAGTTATTTGTATAATGCATAATTTATAATTTTATTCTAAGGAACTATCATGAGGCTCATATAAGAATAAACAATATCAGAAATATCATTTTGGCAGTTCTGATTGCTCAGTAGAAGTTAAAAAAAGTCAAGTCGATCACTTAAGTGTTTGACCAATTATTTTTGGTTGACATCATCATAGAAGTGAAACTATAAATTTCAAATGCTGAATTTGGCCTAGCAAAGCAATGTCTAGATCACTGAAGAAACATGATTTTTGTTTCAATTATTTGCAAAACAGCCTTGTTTTTTGAAAATTGACTTTATGAATTTAAACTTAGCTTCAGACCATTTGCTAGACAAAGTTTTCCCAGACAGGGTGAGCTACAGCATAAAAATCTAAAAATGGAAGAAATGGAAAAAAAATCTATCAATTCAACATGAGACTGGTGAGTCATGCATAGGCATGGACAGAGGATTGTGAAATCCATCTTCAACTATATTTCCAGAGCATGCCATTGAGAACTTCACCTTAATTAAATCTCAAATCCCGCTCATCCATTGGAACCACAAACTGACCTTCAAACCCATAGGGATCTTGTCAAAATTGTACTTCTTAATATAGTTCAATCATTGTGAGTAGCTGAACCAATCTTTGCAGAGTTCCCTATCAAAGAGCAATAATAATATATGTTCACATCCTGGACAGAATTAATAGTCATAAAAGCAGATTAAATAGAAATTTTCCTTTTATATTTCAGATATTGTACAATATCGGATATTATATAATAACCAGATATTACAATAATAGTATCTAAGGCAAATATTGTATAATATTTGTACAATATCAAAATTATATGAATTCATTGTTTCTTTAGTTTCTGAACATGCTAAATGTTTTCTCTAGAGCCCAGCGGTAGTCCCAGTACATAACTTTCAGACCTTGGAGGTTAAAAATGGCAGTGATATGAATAAAGTCAAAGTACTTTTCATTTGACCCTCATAGGACAAGGTTTACTCTCCAATAAGAGTTTTAAATTAGCTTACTGGAAAAAGAAGATAAGGAAATTGACAAGTTTCCAGAGATAAACTTAATCTGAGGGTAAGTTTGAAACGTGCAGAAACCATTCATACCACTAAGTCGTGCAGACTTATCTTGCCATCGACAGTTGCAGCCTCTGCAGGTAAATGCATGGTTATTAATATCCTTTCATAAACATCTCAAGTACATCAGTGCCCAGGGGGCACATACACCAAAAGAAGGGAGAAATGGTCTCTTCTTTGGACACAGGGTTTGTTGTTTAAGTTTCTATCAATGTTTTTAGAAAACCACGTTTAAAATTATGTTTGGACTGTTTTTGTTGGAAATCTTGCTAAAAGTGATTAAATACCTCCATGCTTTCTTAAATATCAGGCACAGAACATAATTCAATGCATCCTTGATGACTTAGAGCCCTGATCATAAAGATCAATTATCACATCAGCCTGTATATCATTCTAGATATTTTTTGTTTCCTTTCTTGTTCACAGGTGGGCACTGAGGTTACCAGTTCCACCTCTTGGCATTTGCTGCTTCACCTCTAAGTTGATATGAGGATGCCAATTTATAAGACTACTAGATGTGTGTACAATATTTAAGACTCAATAAACTCTAAATAAAAAAACACCAAAACACAAGCTTGGCTTTTTCCACGAAGTAAGAGAATTTTGTTGGCCAACTTTGTGACAGTCATTTCAATCGTGTCCAAGAACCTTTTTGCATACATCCTGAGTGACCTAGAGCATGTATTCAGAATGTCTGTGGGATACAGATGATTGAGAATGAGAGACAAATGAGGGTGATAAGAGGATAACATCACTACCTCACAAGAACAGATCAGCGCATGGTACTATTAAGACCAATGTTATGCTCAGTAGATACTTATCATCTTTCTGTTTGTTATCTTTCTGTGACAATATTAACATTTAAACCCAAGAATCTGCATTAATAAAAAGAGTGAGAACTTCCTTACTACTGATTGAGAAGGGTAACTTCTCTGGTGCTTACAGGCTTTCAACTTCAACAAACTCAATCACAGTTCTTATTCTACACAACCTTTCATCTGAACCAACTCTCCAAGTTTTTCAAATTATTTAAAAATCATGTGTGAGCATGGTGAGACATGTGACCATTCAACAACCAAAACCCTCAATTGTTTTTTTAAGCTTCTTCTATCCAAAGTCATGGTATTTGTGACTCAAGAGCAAAAAAAAAAGTATTTCATTGGGTTGGTTTGGTTTCCACTGTTAATCACAGAAAAATGGGTGAGAAAGAAAATGTAACATTGAGAGGAAATATTACTCCTCTTAACCTTATTCTGGTTCCAAGAGCCAGAATGACTACCCTAGTGAGGAGGAAGGTGGTCACGTTGCACCTCCTTACTGCAGCCGAGGTCACATGGACCTGGCTTAAGTTCTCAGCACCACTGCTCATTACTGGGAAGTGTTTAAAGAACATTACTTAAACTCTTTGAACTCCAGAGTCTTAATTAGAAAAAAATACAAAAATACCTACTCCCACAATAGTTGCATTGCTGTGAAGGTTTACAGATATACCATGCCTGGCACCTTTCTTTCATATTTCCCTCTTCCTAGTCACAGCTATTTAGCTGCTCCTCCTGCCTTCGTGGCTCCATAGGTGGCACAGGTTTTTGCCTTAGGCTTCTGTGTCCTCAGGTGCTGGGCACATAAAGGTACTCAGTAAGTATTTACTTTTGACATGGCAGTGAGAATCCACTGTGGATCTCTAACCATTCTTAATGAACCAAGCGGCAGAATTTCCTGTTATAGTTTACTTATGAGTCAACAGCCTCTGCTGGCTGGGTAAACAGCAGAGCACAGAAGTGGGCTCTGGAGAGTTACAAAGGAGGGGTAAAACACCAAACACCATTCCTACCTACAAGAAGCTTATAAACAAATGGAAGAAAGAAGTTGCGTGAAAGAAACCTATGACTCTACACACACCAAAAGGCAAGAATACCTACGTAGAAAGCTAGGTCCATGATAAGAATTGATGAGCGGGGCAGGATGCAAGGGTGGGTAGGGGGAAGGTGGTTTCTGGACTCTGATGAGGCAGCCATTGCCTGAATTTTGTACTATACTTAGATTTTTTTAGTACTCTCATGCTTATTCTGTTGACGCTATGCTTTTCACATTTTTTTCAAATACAACTATATGTACATATATGTGCGCATATATATATATAAAATATCCATATATAAAAGAATGCTCTACATAAAAATAATTATAATAAAGCTATCATGTCTAGAGGTACTTGTTAGGTGGCCAAGGAGTATGCTTGAGCCTGTCTGCTTTCTATCCTAACAGAAATTTATAGACCACTCACCGAGAGTCTGGTTTTATAATCTAGGAGTCATCCCAGGAGGAAGATCCCTAAGGAGATGATTCTACTCTTTCCCCACTGCATTCTGTACTGTTCTGCCACCCTAATCTTTTCAAACATTCATTTCTCTCCATTACTCAAAGCTCTTAATGGGTAAAATTCACATGTCCTAGTATGGAATTGAACATCATTTATAATGTCCCTGACTTGTGTTTCTATCTTTTCCCACAAGTCTTCACTACCCTCCTAACACTCCACCATACTGGGCCATATATCAAATATACCAGGCTCTAGTTATGCCATACATCTTTACTTTTTATTTTCATCTTTAGTACAATACTAACATAGGTTTGAGAATCTTTGCAGTTTGCGGAGTGCCTTTCCTTCCCCATTTCTATCCTAATTCATATGCTACCTCTTCTATAACATTTTCCTTAAATTCCTCAAACTCGAGATCCATCCTTGAGTTACTCACCACTTTAATCAAACCACCAACTCAGCATCATGTTACAGGTATGTATTCCACCCTCTCTTAGAAGCAAGGATCATGATCTGATTTTCAAAGTTCCAGAATAAACAGTGGTGGCCAATACACCAATTGAATTGGCATGGTAGTTGTATCACTTAGCAGCAGCTTTCTATGGAGAGCACCTACATATATCTCTAAAATAAAGCATTACCAGTAATCCTTGATTTTTAGGTGTCTTCAGTGGGTTGACTACAACTAACCTCTCAATATAGATATTTAAAGAATCATCATATTATCCAAATTATTCTCATACAACTTTCAGATGGTGATAATTTAATTTCATCATGTGAATATATGAAATAGATATATTGAAAAACCTGGAGAGCAATCTTCCAATGATAGTAAAATAGGCAAGTGTCCATGAGCAAACAGGCTAAAGTTAAAACAAAAACAGAGGTAGGTCAGTGCAAATAGGAAACAGAATAAGTAATACGTTTAAGAGTCAAGAAAAATCCTAAAAGATCTAGGCATAGTGTTGCAATACAAGTTGCTTGTGAATCATCAGTGGAAAGTTTCTATCAAACTATAGATTAAAACTTCACCAAAGTGACATTCATATTATATTTAGGAAAAAAAACTTCCCAATATCGTAGGCTGTTAAACAGTAGCAATTACAAAGTAAACTCACTAGTCAAGAGAAAAATATCAACCAGTAGGTTAAGATAGAGTTCTGAATGTAATTATCTCCAAAACACACTGCCAGATGGCTACAAAAGAATTATGGTCCCATCTGACTTTTGTAACAAATAGGGAGGAGACAACTTTTAGAAAATGCTTTCCCCATGGAAGTTAAAAACAGAAGTCTAAAGAGTTCTAATAAGGAGGAATCCTACTAATGACCTTGGAACTTTTTACTAGTCATGGGAGCAATGTCCTTTAAACCCATTTCTGGGAAAATGAGAAAATGCATCCTCGTATAGTTCTCATGATTTCTTGTTCATAAAATTAAACTTGTTTACTCTCGAAACATACTCTTGAGTGTTTACATCACCAAGTTTTCTTAACTTGGGGGGGTGTCTAAATTTAAATATTATATTCAAACAATCAAAATATTCTACATTGATTTACTAATTAATATGAAGAAAAACAGACAAGACACTTTGTATCACAATTAACAATGTGCAAGGAAATTAGTTAGGATAAATATTTATTTCCACATAACATTTCTTAGTTGTGAAAAACACAATATCCTAGTCACATTTACACATTACTTAAACTTTGCACTAAATTACATTCAATATATTCAGTAATTTTGACCAGGAGTCTGAAATTAGGAGTAAATATATAACACTACATTTTTCTTATATTTTTTATGATTTCAAAATATTAGGTTAACATAGGGATAGCATTAAAATTCACACAAGAACAAAATGACTATAAAAATACTCAGAAATACAGAATTTCATTGGATATGATTGCTTATTCAAATAGGAGATCACGTGAAGGTTTTAACTCACTATGATCATTTTAACAGAACAGTCATTAATATATTAAAACACTAAGAGGCTGCTTCTGGGACTGACTGGCTAAATCATAAAACAATGGAAATGTTTACAATATAGTATCTCTATTATAAAATACACAAAGGCAACACATCTGGAACAGGAAGTTTCTGTATTTTTCTTCAGCATTTATAAATAAAAACTTTATTAACTGCAAATTATTCTTCCCATAATTTTTAAGCTCACGTTCCATAAGAAAAAAAAATCTTTAAAGGATTATGAGGGTAATTTGTAAAATGTATCAAAATATTGAACCTAATGGAGGCTTTGTTGATTTTTTTCCCTCATTAGCTTAATCACAAGAAGAATTTTTTTTGCACTTTTCATGTGCACTTACAGAGTACATAATTAATAGTCTGAAAAAGCCACAGGGCTCTGAATTATTGTAAACTTGAACATTGAAGTATTATAAAGTTCATGATCATTGATCATACTTAGGAACCAAGAGCACTATGAGATTTAGTCTTTATTAAGTTCATATTCATCTAAAATGGAATGAAATTGTATTTTAATAATACTCAAAAACTTCTTAACTTTCCTTCCTCTTGTATAAGCTTGGTAAAGATGCATTATTCCATTTGGACTGAAATATATACAGAATGTTCTCAAACAGAATCTAAAATTTTCATTTAAAAGATTGTTTTCCACAACATGCAATAAGTAAAAAGTGGAAAAAACTTTGCAGAGAAAAAAAAAGTACAATTGGAGACCTATTGGTCTAACATTAGAATGTGATTCAGGACCAGCATTAAGCAGTACATGACCACTAGCAGCAGATAACTGTACAGGAGTGGAATTTCATGTACAATGATTCACATGTGATATTCCACGTGCATGTATATAATAGGTTTATTTGGAAAACATCTGTTTTCAATGGGAGAGAAACTTAACAGCACATTTCTGATAAAGGTTTATATGAAAATCCCACAAAACTGTTACAAAGTTTTTCTAAAGCATTTCGTACAAGCCTACTATTTAATCATGTAGTCACAACTTGAATTTTAAGCAAATACTACTTGACTCCTTTGCATCATATCTGATTCTTTTTAACAAGTTTTGAACAGGTTTCTATATAGTTTTTCAAATGACTTTAAGTTTCAGTTACATATAAATTGTTAAGTATTAAATGTATCATATTAAATCAAGGAAATGCATAAATACAATTATTAAAAATGCTTTCAAACTAACTTTTTGATTTGGGTCTTTTGAAATAAGTCACTAACGCTAAGCTATAAAAAATAAAAAGAAGTAAGACTATCTTTCAAAATTCTTCTGAATGAAATTATTAGACATCTTCAGGTCACTACAGTAGGAAAATACAAACTTGGTAAATATGACTTATTTCTTTAAGGAAGCTATTGCTCTCATAAAACTGACAATGAGAATCCAGTATTTACAAATGTCTAACATACAGCAAGGAACACATAGATTCTTACATTACCTATTGTTTCTGCTCACAAGGGTGTCTCACCGTTCAGTTGTTTAAACACAGAAATGAAACAAGTATTGCACTACTTACAGTATGAAGGTGGATTTGGGATGAGAGACAGAATTTACAATACATGATCAAAGCAGTTTTATTAATAATTGTGACACTCTTCTCATATATATGTAAAAAATAAATTGAAGATCAAGTCATAGACAAGTCTCCCTGTCAACACCTTTCCCTGAGTCAGCTTTCTTCTCTTTTCGGCTTTCAGTGCTACAGGGGAAAAAAGGAGAAGTTTATTACTGCAATCCAACATGGCTACAGTGAGATCTGCTTGCTCAGACACAAAAACCCATCAACTCCAAAGCACCACAAGAGCTCTTAGGCATCACTCTGTCATGCTGCAAAGCACAGATAGACAGCAACAATTAAAATCCTCTGCACGCAGTGAGGTAGAAACCACGAACTGCAGAGAGGGGGGAATTCAAAACAGACACTAAAAAACAAAAACCAGACATTTTTAAAACAGTTCCAAAGGCATGCAAGATTAATACCATGATCCTCATTTGGGCAAATGACTCACTGATGATTGTTGAAAATGTCAACCATACCCCATCTTAAGACAGCGCCAACTCTAGTATTAATAAATGACACGAACAAGATGTCACAGGAGACATTTCTGGGCTCTGCTAAAAGCGGCTCATCCTTTTTACCTGGACTGGATCTTGACCTTTAGTGAGGACTTTACCTTGGTCAGGTAAGACAGACACATCTCCACTGGCCTAGAGGACAGGTCACCATGCACACTGCTCTCCAGACACCTGTGTTGTCTCTTTACAGACAAATCCTCACTCTGAACATCAAAGGAAGGATGTTTTCCCTCACTCCTCCTCAAATAAACTCATTCCAAAGTGGCTTCTGTTTAATTTCATCCTCCAATTAACTTTACTGATGGGCAAGCTAATAATATGATTCTACCATTTTTGTCTATTTCTTTCAATATCTTTCCACTGTATATTTTTCCTACTCTCTTATTGACAGTTTTCATGGAAAATTCAAATAATGCCTTCACATGGATCAAGCTCACACCAAGAGAGTATGTTTGGCGGGGGCAAGGGCAGCAGAACTGCTCACCCCTCCGCCCCCCACACGACCACTTCCAGTGCATGGCAAAGCCCTCTACATCTAGGGTTCTCTGTGACCCTCCCACTGTGACGTGAAGGGAAAGTCACAACCAGCTTCTGAGGCCCTGAGCTGGAAGAATTTACAATTTTTACTGTTAACTTCAGCCCTTAATATAAATTTATGAAGCAGTTGATCATGGGGACACCGTTGCTTTTATAACTCTTCCCCAAGTAATAAAGTAATAAAACTCCATTTTTCTATGGGGCCTTCTGTGCGGCTTTCTTAGTGGTCAATAACTCAGACACATTCTTAGAGTGTGTTTTTTAAATTGTTTTTCCTCCAATTCAAGCTAGAAACAGCCCTTCTCAGTTGTCACCACCACCCGGCACCATCAGGTAAGAAGTGCTGGAGCTTCTGCCATCTGTGGCACGCTGCCAGCGCTGAGAGCTGGTGTGAGCGCATGTCTATGGCGCCCGGGTTTGTGCCTGCCACACTTCTCAGCGCATACTACTTACAGGTCAGAGCAAAGCAACTTTTCTCCCTTTTCTTTTCTCTTTCCATGAGAAGAGATGACAGTGTGCACATGATGTGTTGAGAGCCTAAACTCTGTATTTTTAACTCCTCTATCTGTATGATTCACTTTCTTCTACTTTGAGTTCCTTTTATATGACAAGCGCCTGCTCTCCTGCTTTCCAAATTAACTTTTCCTTAGGGCTTTACCTGGCTCCTAGTCTTTTTTGCCAGACAAAGCCGATGAAACAGGGCAGCCCTGGGCTTGGTGTTGAAAGATCTGGGTTCAGTTACCAGAAGCTAAGAATGAGCTGTATGACTTTGGACTAGTTATTTAATCTCTCTGAGACTTGGTTTCTTCATCTGTAAAATTAGTTTTGGACTAGATGCCTCTGCATCCCCTTGTAGCTCAAATTCCAGAATTCTAAGGCTGGTATTCCCAATTCCAATGAACTCTATCTTTTAAAAGATAAAATACTCGATCCTTTCTGTAGGAGATTGTGGGGACAGGGACGTACTGGTCCCTGTACATGCACAGTTTCTATATGCACAATACTTTGGAATGTAGGAGGTGTTCCATAATCTTTTGTTAAACAAGTGCGCTCCCAATGGCACTATTCGTCACCAAGTATTGAATAAAAGGATTCAGAATGTCAACTTGATCCACTGATGTGCTTTCTCCTGATGCCCTGCTTTGTTTATATTGGTTGTTTGGTTACAAAACAATAACCGATTACATGACTTTTTTTTAAATTTCCTTCATTAACACCATGGTTTGGTATCAGATTAGATTTCAGCAAATTATGAAGCAGAAATTTTATAACCAGCTCAAGACTTCTGTGAAACATATTCTCAATCTGAATCTTCTTACTGTTCGGCTATTGCTCTCCAGCTTCCTTGTTACACTCATTTTTCTGGATGCCAATCAATTTTATGCTTTCATTACAACAAATATGTATTGCCTATCTATTATTTATCATTATAATAGACATATATTACATATCTATTATATATGCCAGTTACTCTGCAAAGACTTTGGAATACAAGATGGACAAGATTGCCCCTGCCCTTGAGGAGTTAAAATTTAAAACGTAAGGAAGTAATATTTCAAGAGAGGGCAAAAAGTGATCTGGTACTGTCATGCTGCTAAGTAATCTATGAAATCATTACTTTTCAATGGCACTAAAATGGCTGTTATGAACAATATTTACCAAGCACTCATGAGAGAGCCTAGGCTTAGGAAATCAGAGCAAAGAAGGATAACCCAGAATAGAAGAAGGTAGTGGGGAGTGCAAGGGGAGGGCCCTGGTGAGAGGTTTGTGGGGAGGACGGTGGTCCCACAGCCAAGCCTCTGCCACCAAGGCAAAACTAAGTGCTGCTTTTCCTAGCATTGCCAGGGATCTTCTCCAGAAACAGTGATCTTGGATGTTAGTATTATAAAACCTAGCAGTTCTCACCTATTCTGAGGCAATGTGGTTTTTAATAAGCCCTATTTCCACCAACTCATTCTATAAGCTGCAGAGGTGCTTGTTACATGTATGTATGGTGCTAGGATCAAAATCAGACATCCTCCAGATATAGCAGAATTTGCAGTTAGTTCTTAGAGTCTACTCTCAGTTAAAGTAGATAAAATATTTTGACAACAAAAAATGAATGAAATAATTGAGAAAATATAACTTCCATTCCAAATTCCACCAAGAAAAGTTTTCTAGCATTCTCTGAGGTACTTACAGCAAGGGGTGGGACAGAAAATAACTCTGGGGGGGGAGGGGAGGGGTATCAAAGGCTGCACAGAAACCAGCTTAGGACTCAGGAGATACAGACCCTGGTAACCTGGTCTTTAGGCCTGTTTTTGTCAATGGATACATTTTCATAGTTCCTGATCATCATACTTTAAAGCCTTCAACAGATACCAAGAGAAAGCAGCAGTTTTGGAAGGGTATTGCTTTCTTATTAATAGTATCAGTGGTTTGAGGATTTCAGTAAGCTATACCCTGTCCAGAGCTTCTACCATTATGAGGATAAAAGACATTAACCATCAACCAAGAGATATTTTTCACATGGGAAGTTAAAACAAAGCTAAAAACAAAGACTTGTTTTTTGTTTTTGTTTTGTTTTTTTTTTTTGAAACAGAGTCTCTGTCACCCATGCTAGAGTGCCGTGGCTTCAGCCTAGCTCACATCAGCCTCAAACTCCTGAGCTCAAGCGATCCTCCTGCCTCAGCCACCTGAGTAGCTGGGATTACAGGCGCACACCAGGATGCCCAGCTAATTTTTTCTATTTTTAGTAGAGACGGGGTCTCGCTCTTGCTCAGGCTGGTCTCTAATTCCTGAGCTCAAGCCATCATCCTGCCTCGGCCTCCCAGAGTGCTAGGATTACAGGTGTGAGCCACCACGCCAGGCCAGAAAGTTACAGATTTGATCACATCAAAAGGTAAGGAAAGCTAAGTAAACTTTCATCCCACGATAGTGGAAATAGCTTTATTTCAGCAACAAGAAATAAAGAAATACTATTTTATCTCACATTGGTGAAAATACATGTTTAAAGAATAAGAAATAGTGGTTATATTGAAATATAAAGGATGAACTATTTAAAATTGGCCCATCTTTAAAGCACATTGCATTATTCAGTAGAGTGAATTTACTGTCTGAAATCATCTAAATACATGTTTTTTTAAAAAAAGATGTTTTTGGTCTAGTGTTACTTGACTTGACTTTAAGGAGTGCCTAAAATAACATGTCATAAAAACTTTTGCTTGAACCAAAGAAAAACAGAGGAAGAGTTAGGACTATGAATCCATACTATATAGGAAGAAAAACAATCTAAAGATTTGATTGTCTCAAATTCTCCACATATTTCCCACAGACAGCACTTTTTTTTTTTGAGCTCATGAACCTGGACTTCACATTTTTTTAAAAAATTAAAGAAATGCCATATTTTACATGTGAAAGGGTCCACAAGTATATATTTCAATGGGCTTAAGATATTATCCTCATAACTCTGATTTTCTTCCAAGAGTTCTAGCAAAACAGAATTACTGTGAGAATTATCAGATTATAGCAGGGATTGTTGGGAAAGGAAGTTAAAGAATGTTTTAGAATAAAATGTTACTTTTGCTTGAGCCAAGCAAAGAAATACATGAAGGTTTTTAAGTCCTATTAAAAGGCAAAAAATATCAACCAAAAGTTTTTGAGAAAGCCTATTGAGTAACATATTAACCAACTTTGGAGTAAATTTTGGAGGTAGTTGAGAGACAGAATCCCCAGTTTCTGGGATGAAGACTCTGCACATTTGCTGTTTGTCTTGTCCTGTTTATGCTGTTTGGTATAGAGATGACACTGAAGCAGCATGCCATTTTGGGGTGACAAAAACCAGCAACAAAAAATATAGACATACAAATCTAACTGTATTACCAAATACAGTTCCATGACATTTGTTGATTTATATATGATGCATTTGTATAAATCATGGAGGAAAAAAACTTTACTCAAGTTTCAGACCCACTTAAAGAGCTGAGTAGTTATAGAAATGCCATGAAACTCAATCTGATACTAGATCTGAGCCCAAGACTTTCCATGCCTTTTGCCTCCCCAAAACTCACACAGAGGACAAAGACTAACCAGGTTTCGAGAAGACACCATTTAACATAAGGAAATGCAACCAAGGAATAGGTTTGAGGGAGAGGGTCTTTCTTACCTTTGGGGAATCAGCTTCTAGAGTGATTAGGAAGGGGAGCTTATAACAAAAATGTAATATAAAAATTAAGTAGAAAAAGTTAATTTAAGGTTATAAAGAAGGAACTTAATAATCATAGTAAACACTGTCCCAAATCCCTCAATCACTTTCTAACAAGAAGAGATATTAGCGTAACATAGGAATTCCTTTTTTTCAGATCAGCATCTAAGGAGACTTGGTGAGTTGAACTCTTATTTACAAATTCTAAAAAATTCAGTTGGAAATCTCATCTTGATATTTAAGGATACATTCTTGCCCCAGCATGCACTTAAACTATAGGAGTTGTTCGTATGTTTACATACAGAAAAGTAAGAACAGATAGAACTTTCAGGAGCTGAAAGTTTTGGGGTAAGAAGCTTATAAAAGATTTTCAGGGGGTTGGAATGGGGGACGGGGACTAGAAATATGCTAACTAGAAAATCATCATTGCTTACATACAATGCATATTGGCTTAAGAAAAGGGAAATGAAGGAGTGCAAAATGTGGTCGGATACCTAAAGGGGTCCTGGGAAGTGGGTGACAAAGAATAAAATAAAATCATACTGCAAAATAGTAGGCCAACATGAACATCAAAAAGACCATGCATGTCAGGACTCATTTATAGAACCATTTCCCCCCACTACAATAATTTGGGAGTAAGCTTTTAATTTGAAAGAGAGATGTTGAAAAACATACCAACATTTGGGAAAATTATAATTTCTACCCACTTTCAAAATGAATTTCTGAAATAGTTTAGATCTAAATTTGATGGACACCAATATTATTCTTTTGATAATGGATTTATGTCAAAAACAATTAGAATCAGTATAAATTCTCATTATTTTAAAATTCAAACCTTTTAGAAGGAAAGCTTGACTCCTTATCTTTTGTGTTATCGGCAGTAATCAGAAGGTTCCTCCACAAGGCAGTCTTTGACATTTCATCAGAAATATTGATCACAGATGGATCATCTCTAGATAGGAGTTTATCCAAAATGAAATAATAAACATTAGAGAAATAACTGCAGTTATTCATTGATAGAAACTAAAAGTAGGACAATCTTATGTCTATGTAGAGTATGTTTTCCTAATTTTTTTATGGTGGTAAAATACACATAGCATAAAATTTGCCACCTTCACCATTTTAAATGTCCAGTTCAGTGTTATTAAATATATAATACATAACATAATGTTGTGCAACCATCACCACCATCCATCTCCAGAACTCTTTTTATCTTATAAAACTAAAACTCCATGCCCACTAAACAAAACTCTCCATTTCCTCCTCCTCCCAGCTCCTGGCAACCACCACTCTACTTTCCATCTCTATGATTTTGACTATTCTAAGTGCCTCATGTAAATGTAATCATACAGTATTTGTCTTTTTGTGACGGGCTTATTTTACTTAGTATAATATCCTCAAGATTCATCCATGTTGTAGCATATGTCAGAATTTCCTTCCTTTTAAGGCTAAATGATATTCTACTGTATATATATTTATACAATATTTTGTTTTCTGTGCAGTATTTTTGATAATTAAAATGGGGAAGTATTGAATATTTCTCTCAATTATTAAAAAAATTTGTGAAAAATAAAAAATCTAAAGAAAAGTTTGAGCTATATAGATACTGATTTGGTCTGCAATGTTCTTAATTCATTTCAACTTACAGGGATTAGGTTCTGCACAGCCATTGCTTAGGCTCTTGCCCCTAACATTCATGGCATCACAGGTCACTTCCCTCCCGTGCTCAGACCTTCAGTGGCTCCTATTGACTCAGGGTAAAGGCCCAGTCCTTATAAGGCCTGTAAGTCTCTGTCCTCCCCATCCTCCCACCCTTTGACTTCACCTCCTGCCATTGCATCTCTGCTCACTCCTCTCCAGTCACAATGCAATGGCCTGCTGTCTGTTCTGGAACACTACAGGCTTGCTGCTGTCTTGGGGCCTTGTCCTTGTTCTTCACTCTGCTCATAATGTCCCTTCACCTGCTGCGACCATTCCCCTCCTTTGTTCAAATATCACCTTCTTAGACAGGCTCACACTGACTACACTTGTTCAAATTGCTATTTCTGTCTCCTCATAGCACTCCCATCCTTTTTATTTGCTTTTTCTTTTTATTGTACTTTTCATCATCCAAAATACTATACTACATTATTTGCTCATTTGCTCGTGTTCTGTCTCCCTCTACCTCCATTCTACTTGAATATAAGTTCCATGAGGACCAGGATTCTTGACCATTTGTTCACTGCTGTTCCCCTAAGAGCCAAACCTTTGGTACTCACTCAATAAGTATTTGTTGAATAAATGAATGCAGCCTGTGTATTTGATAGAAGTCTTTCCAAATGCTGGGGGAATCTACAACAGCAGGGCCTGTACTATGCTAGGTGCTTTTTTTACATTTTAAAATGGCACCAATTATAGGTAATACTCAGGATGCTCCAAAACATCTCCAGGGCTAGAAACATAACCAAATGGCAGCAGCAATAAATCACAGACCAAGTGAAAGAGTTTCAGTGAATGAGAAAAAAAGCTCTCACTTTACTATACACAGGAAACATACTCTGCTATGGAAAAATCATGTCTCCAGAGATCCCAAGCTGACCTCACATGACCCTCATTGGTGGTTCTTCACAAGAGAGTAACAAATTCAACTTTTAAGAGGAGCAAAACTTTGGATCTCCCTTCCTTGCCCAATTGAGAAATGTGTTCTTTAATCCCTCTAAACCCCCTTAGTCTTCCTAGAAAGATAGTTTCCTACTAAGTCAAAGCATGAGATCAGCTAATTTCTGAAAAAGCATCATGAGAAATAAAAGTTTTTCATATTATGTGAAGAAGAGTCTTGTGAGCAAAAGAGTTGAAAAAATGCTAGATTAAACAAAGTTAAACATGTTTTTATTTTTAAAAAAAGTGCAGTACCACTTAGATTGTTTCATATGCTAATATACATTGTGAATCTCCAAACTGGAATGCAGTTATAGAACATTTTCCAAACTTATTTAACCACAAAGCCCTTTTGAGAGTGGTACCACATGACAGGAGTTTCTACAGAATATTCTTGGTAATATGCTGATTCAACTAAACAGTCAACAGGATTTTAAAATTTAAATGTTGTTAAAAAAAAAAGATAAAATGCCTTCTATACTTGTGCTCATCCTTAAGTGGTATATATTTCCTAAAATTCTAGAGAATGTGATTTTAGAGTCAGACCCTAAAGATCCAGATGATTCTCCCCTACCTTGTTTTTCAACACTGGGACAAATTCCCTCCTCAGAGAAAAAATTTCTCTGTTTTTTTTACTGGCATAGCCTTACATTGTCCTCAAGCACATTGAGATCATAAAATTGGGCACTAAATGGAACATAAATAGAATTGTACAGGAAAACTATTTAAATTATACTGAGAGGGAAAGAAAAAGAGATAATTTTGGGCCAAATACTTGCAAAAGTTTTTATCATAACTTACAGCAGTTTGCTTTCTTGTGCTGTCTTTGTACATAAATAAGATTAACATATTTTGGAGAATTGCATAAATATTTCCCAAAATGACTGAAATGACTCAATTCTTCAACTTGAGAAATAGATTATCTATTTGGAAATGTCTTTTTTAGAAGCAAATTCCCAGAGTCGAAGCATTTATCTGTGATCAATTTGGTGAATACCCAGCTCATTTATACCAAAAGTAAATCTTGACCTGTCTTCAGGTGCTAGTGTCTAAGAATATAAAAGGGATCTTTCATATACATTATAGAATATGGGAATAAAATACTTCAAAAACAGCTCCCATTCTGCTTCCTTATATGCTACTTGGGTATAGTCACACAGCTGGAATTGGCAGCTTAGTACTGCGACTCAGGTAATCTAATCATCAGTCTCAGTTCTTTCTTCTCTAACACAACTTCAACAAACCTCTATGGGAGTCCACATAGTATGAAATTCTTAAATAGAATACATATCAACACATTTGATTATTTAAATTGTTGTTTTTTTAAACTTCTATCTTACCTGTAGTGCCCTTCCAACGGGAGTTGCACTGTGCCCTCATCTTCCATAGCTAGCATACTTTGTTCTTCCTGAAAAGACAAATGTAAAGTATACAAAGTGAACCTGATGGATCTCCATTTTACATTAAAGAAGAAACACAGATTAATGTTTCATTATCTCATTAACCTCAGGACCTTCCACTCTGTTTGCATTTATTAATGTTAGCACAGGTCCTTTCAATAAAGTATCAGCTACTAAGAACATAAGTAATTAATGAGAGTCTCATAACACAAAGTAATTTAAATGCTAACAACAATCTCCTTCATGTCACTCAATGAAAAACTGGTTAACTTCCAAGCAGATTTTTAAAAAATCAATCTAAATTTTACAAGGACAAAAGTATGGGTAATATAATCAGTTCTACTGTTATAAAGTTGAAATTATATTCCCAGAATGCTCTATTAGGAGGGAATGAGGGATGTACTCAGAGCAGTAGTTCTCAAACTTTAGTTTATATCAGAATCACCTGGAGGACTTGTTAAAAATATGGATTGCTGGGTCCCACCCCCAGAGGTTCTGATTCAGTGAGTCTGGAGTAGAGAAGACACAAGAATTTACATTTCTAACAAGTTTCCAAGTGATGTTGACTATACTGGTCTGGGGTCCACACTTAGAGAATCACTGCTCTAGAGACTTGGAAAGAGACAGTGGAAGGTATCTTCCTGTATGGATCAAAACACAGTGTGCCTTGATGGAGGAGAAAATCAAGTAGTTGGACTCCATTTAGAAGTGTTTTAGACTTTGATGTCTCAAATTGCTTCTTACAATGACAATATTCCGCCCTTCTACAAAGGGTGGAAATGCTTCATATATTTATATATACATTTCTTCATATATAACATTTTTTCCTGTTAGAAATATAAATTCTTGTGTCCTCTCTACTCCAGACTCACTTTGTGTTTTGGGATAAAGATAATCTTATGGCTACCCTACTGAAATGTCCTGGCTTAGTTTTCAAATAATGTTATCATCAAATTTTTTCCATGCACCAAAAGAGAAAGTTATCTATAGATTATAGCTCTCATTCAATATATTTATTTTCAAATGGATCAATTAGCATGGTTTAAGTTCAAAGAATTATTTAAGGTCATTTACTAATGGCTCTAACTCCAGAAATGGAATTTTAAGATTTATGGACATGAAAAACTAAGTGACCCCCTGCACAAATGGAAACTGATGAGAGAAAATAGCGATGGCCTTGATGGCTCATCTCCTGCCCTCTTTCAGTAGCTTAGCAGAGCTAAGCTGGCCTAACCAGCCTCCAGAGAGACCTTAGGTTGATGTCATTATTCCTTGTGTGCAAGGGTGTTCCTAAGGTGATCAGATCTTAGCCGTCCACCTGACACTCCATAGTCTACATAGCCCATGCCATATTTCTCATTACTTAAAGAAACAAAGTGTTTTCTAGTGCCTCTTCAGCTAACCTATGAATATATAAAGCAATGTGAGGGCAGGTCTCATTTCACACTTGGAATACTCTCCCAACCTGCTGGCCCAGGCAGTCCTCTCTCTGCTGGGACTCTGGCTATAGTGGATACAGAATCTCTATTCCTATGCTGTGGAACCAATGGAGAGCCAGGAATTATGTGAGCTCTGCTGCTTCTCTGCTTATAAGCCTCCTCCCAAAAACCCTGTGTCATCTTTATACTCCGTGGGGCTAGTGGCAAGTGCGTTACCCCTTTGCATTCCAGGAACTAATTTAACTCTCTTTCTCTGCTGTTCCTCAAACGAAAAAAATAAATTAGGGCCCATTAGAAGTATTTTATTACTTGTGTATCATGCCTATTCCCCTTGTCATTTGGCAGTACTATTTTTAGAGCTAAATCAAGGTGAGTAGACATACCATTGGTTTGAAATTACCCATTCCGGCACTGCAGAGCTGATATGCAGCCTAGAATGAGGCATGCCTGGCAACCGAGTTAGTAATAATATATGGAATATAGTACATATGTCTTATAAACTTATATGCACATCCCCAAGGCCATGGGCAAAGCATATGTATCATTTCAGGTAGAAAAAGTTACTTTTTGTATAGGAGCAATGAGTACATGGAGAGACATAAAGAAAAGACATTCAGTGATACCAAAGGCTACATAAGTAAAACCAAGATACAAGTAAAGCGCCAGTCTTTCCTTGGTTGCCCAATGAAAGGTGAAGCCCAGTAGTTAGTATCATGTCTGGCCAATCCAGAATAAAATATCAAGAAGCCAGATAGAAAGGTTCAAGAAAGAGTAAAATTCCATGAATCCAAAGAGAAGAACAGTGCTGTCAATGCCTCAGTTACCTGGCAGCAGAAAAGGAAAGCTCAAGATTCAATCTAACAGTAAAAATTGGACCAAAGCTTTGTGAACAATTTTGTTTTTTCTTCAGATGATTTTCCACTTTTCTCTCAAATTGCTTTCAATAATTATTTTGCACTCTGTGGCTTGTTAGCATGTGTGGGCTTTATACTAGTCATAATTCTATCCAAACAAAAACTCATCACCTCTAAAGATAGCTTTTCCAAGCCATGCTTATCTGAAGAGAAGGGTGGCAGAGCAGCCGCTGCCTTCAGTGCCAGAAGGCAGCCGGGTGGGCCCCGGAGCGCGGGGACGGAGGGCCGGCTGCATCCCGGCAGCGCTGTGAGGAAGCCAAAAAGCGAGGCTTTCTGAGGAGGAGGCGTCAAATTGGGCATTAGCCGTCATGGCACTCACAACCTAGGTTATCTCAATTGTACCAGAAAAGAAAGAGAGTGACAGCATAACCCTCACTGGGTATTCGCCACCTTCAAGTCAGAAGTACCTTAAAATGAGTTCCATTTAGCACTTAGCTTACACAGGGTTCATCGAAAAAATACGTGGAGTTCTACAGCATGGGGAAGATGTTAAAGGGGTGATGAGCAAAGCTTGCCCAAAAACATTTGAGGGGTTTCTCCAATTTGACTGAGGGCTATTTACTGTGACTTAAATGCCATCTTTTAATTAAGATAGTCAAATATAAAATAAGTGAAGGACAATTAATGCTATATCCAGTAAAGGGCAGGAAAATTGAGGCTTAGAAAAACAAACCTACTCAACAGCACACAGATATTTACCAAGCATGTATTATGTGCTAGGCACATAGTGAACAAGAAGAATAATCCAGGAGCTATTAATTAATCCATTCAACAAATATGTATTAAGCATGATCTACATGACAGGTAGTTTGCGAGATACTGGGATACAACAATGGAAAGAAAGACAGAAACCCGACAGTCAGAGGATATGAAGGATCACCATGAAAAGCACTGGAGCAGAGGCTGTAGAAAAGAAGAATTCCTAGGTGGGAAGAAACAATATGGACCAACCATAAAAGGGAGGAATAAATAAGATGTGTTTGCATGACAGTGAACAACTAGCCTGGTTGAGCCAAAGGCTTTTTGTAGAAGCGAAAAATAAAATCGAAGTCAAATTCTGGTGTGTTTTGATAAGTAGGGTGTTACACATCAAATTATAACATGAATCTGAACTATATTTTGTGATAGCATAAATATTATAATTCACATATCGTGATACCTAACAAATGCTTTATCCTTTACCTACTTGTAGGGAAATAGGTGACATGTTACTATATCCATTTTTTTCTGGCAAAGTCTGTATCTATGTAGGAATGTAGGAGCCCTCAAATATAATATCTCTGTCTTGAAGTTCAAACAACAACAGCAGAGAGCCAATGTTCACAAAGATGCTTAGAGCACTAGAAAAAATATTCAGCAATTTTAAAATTCACAGATCTTAAGAAATGGAAAGGACTTCAGAAATCAAACTCAAGCCCTTTATTTTACCCAAGAGTAAAACAAAGCCAACAGAACATAAGAAATGTTAAACCATTTCCTTCACCAATTACTAATAAAACAAAGTTGCAAACATTACATATATATATAATCTCTGAAAACCATAAATGTTATATTTATAAGAAGTATTTCTTATGATTTGCAATGAATAGAAGAGTCAATACATAAAACTACTCACTAAAAGCTGAAAAGGAAAAATGGGGAGGGGCTCCATATAGAATTCATATATTATTAAATACATGAATGTAGCTTCTTTTTCATCAGAATATTCGATTTAGTATCTCTAAGTGATTATATATATATTATTAAAAATGTTTAAATTCTGATAGAGTGTCCTTGTATTTAGAAGATAATATTCTGGAGATTCAGACTCTGTGTTTTGAGGAAAGGGCTTATCTCAAATGTTAGCATGCATCAGAATCACCTGGAGTCTTGTTAACACAGATGGTTGGCCCCATCCCCAGAGTTTTGATTCAATAGGTCTGTAGTAGGGCCCCAAGAATTTGCATTCTAACAAGTTACCAGGTGTTGGCTGATGCAACAGAAGTTCTAGAACCACATTTTGGAAAACCACTGCTTGAGGAAGGAGAATATGTTTGTGCCATCCTAAGATTCAATTAGAAATGATATTCATCTGTATAATTTGGCCATGCTTTCCAATCCACAATCAATTCTGACCATTTTTAGTAAGACATCTTCTATAATTTTTGGTTACTCTTGTTTTTAGATTGCTTTTATGTTTTCTTGACCTTTTTCATGATCCTGCTTTATATAGACCAAAAGGCTCCATGCCCGCTTTTGTTTACTCCTATAGTGTATATGTTAGAGTGAACTTCCAGTAAATCGAGAACTATCAGTATCATGATCATTTCCACAGAGTTGAATTTCCAGGAGTTATCTAACATTAATGCTTTTTCCCGCTGCCCAGAAGCAAACATTCTGCTGGGGTTTTCTGCTTTTAACAGTAGCCTTTTGTCAAATATGTACAATGTCCTAGAGAATATTTAAGTAGGAAGGAAGGCATGTTGGTACTCTGAGCACATTTGGACATCCAGAATTTGATTCTGCAGTCTTCCCTTTACACAGAGCAATGTGCAAAATGTCAGGGTTCCAATATTCATTTCTACCCTGATTATAATCCTTTCTTTCTAAAAACTGAAGCATATGCATATGCATATGCATGAAGTACATGAAAATTTGGAACAGAAGCTCTGCGACCTTGGACTGGCCTGTGTAGCTATTTATTCTGCTTAACTCATTATTGAATTTTAAGGTCAAATGAATGTTTTCTCAGTGCCATAAGACCAGAAATGGGCTACTGATAGGAAAACCCTGGAGGATAAAGGTACAAGCTTGTGACTATCATCAAAAGGACAAGAGGTGAGCCTACTTTAAATTCAAGTCTCAGGGAGCTGAGACATTTCTGCCATTTACCATCTTGCCAGATCACGATCAAAGTTACTCAATTAATTTGAGCAATTGCAGAAATGCAACATTTCTGGAGAACTTGTCCCTTTATCACCTTAACACACAGTCTCCTAAAGACTAGGCCTTCTTATAAGATGCCACAGTAAGATCACATCCTTCCATCAAGTCCATAAGCCTCAAGAAAATAGAATACCGAGATCTAGGCAAACAAGTAGAAAATCAACCAGGAATTTAAGATTTAATGTAATCCTTCTTAAATCTTCCTACTCTCTTTACTGAGCATACTCTTTTAATTTAATTCCAAACTCTTTAATTCCAAACTAGAAAGTGAACATCATTAAACTTCCTTTTCTCTCTCCAGTTTGATGGAGAATTAGCTGTCTTTGCAGTAGTCAGAACTATATTTTAATGTTCAATTATGGATTATTTCTTGATTGTATTATTGCTTTTCTTGTTTCTTTCCGTGTGCTGAGGATCACGTGAAAGTATCATCTTATTAATCCATCTGAGATTTTAAGGATCTGTAAACCTACATGGTTAATGTATTGCAAGGCTTTCCCCTCAAACTTGGATCTGATGGATTTAGCTGTAAAATTGCCCCAGTAAATCTTTAAATCTATATTTGTATTCTTTCAGAAAGCATGAGTTCTAGGAAATTTAGTAATATTTAGTTACTTCTAAAATCTTTATCTTCATATTCAGAAAACAGTAAATACCCATTGGAGTACAGTGGATATATAATGTAAAAAGATTAGACACAGGGTCTCTGCCCTGTGAGATTCATCAACTCCAACATGGGCATATGGCACACATACATGCACGTACCACACATACAAAGCCGTGTGAGTGGTTCTGGGCAATGGGAGTGGCAAATGCTAATAAATTTAAGATTATAACCAAACTTGTTCTCTAATATTTCACAGAAAAATAAAAGGTGAACCTGAAATTTTCTTTGAATCACAATAGGGAAGAACTTTAAACATAATATAGTAGATTACATATCATTTTTAATTTTTTGAAGTTCTAAGGGCAAGAATGTTTCATGGTATGAGTATCACATAAGGAGAACGCTGCAGAAGAGATGATTATATGGCTGGTGCTGTTGCTAGCTTACTCCATCAGAAGCAGTAAAGACATTTGAAAGAAAATAAAAATAGGAAAATAAAGCAAAATTACATATGTACATTACCACGTGAGTGTAATTAATAGTATGGTAAGTCCTCACTTAAAGCTGTTGATAGGTTCTTGGAAACTGTGACTTCAAACGAAACAACGGATGATGAAACCAATTTTACCACAGGCTAATAGTTATAAACAAGACTTAAGTTCCTACAGCACATTTCTGATCACAAAAACATCGTCAAACTTCTAAATAAAGACTTAAAGCACTTTTGATATTAAATATTGAAATAAATGTGAGCTATACATAAATTTAAGAAAGATTAGTAAAAACAAGTAAGATAATGAATTACCTAAACTTTGATGAATCTGTGAGTGACAGTGGTTGTAGAGGTGGCGGGTTAAATCAAAGAATAAATGTTTACAAAGAGAAAATCATAAGGAGCACATTCTACCGCCAAATAATATATGGACTGGCTTGCTGAGTACTTTCATACTGAATTGTTTGTTGTGCATTTTGTACGATTATTGTATACTTGATGAATTTTTATTTTGCAATAATTTTTATTCATTTATTCGTTCATTTCCCAACCTGCTTATTTCCAGTTCAGAATATGGGTGTCCAGAGCCACTCCCGGCAGCTCAGGGTGTGAGGCAGGAATCCACTCTGGACAGGACACCATCCCATTGCAGGGTGCACTCACGTACACCCACACTCACTCAGACTGGGAACATATGGACATGCCAATTCACCTAAACAGCCCATCTTTGAGATGTGGGAGGAAACCAGGGTCCCCAGAAAAAACTCACGAAGACAATGGGGAAAACATGCAAACTCCACCCTGATAGTGGCCTGGCTGGGAATCAATTTTTTTCTCATCAATGTTATAACAAAACAATGTTATTTGAGGACCTGCTGTACTGAAATTATCAGAAAGACTGGAAGAGATGCTCATAGCCAATGAGTTTTGTCTTCAAAATTACTTTCTTTGGAATTTAAACTTTCTTGGAAAATGTTTCAATCTGAATAATTTTAATCACATCAAGTATGGATAACCTAAGGCTTTAGAATTTCCATATTCTTGTGTGTCCATCTTATTTAAATTTTACTTGTGCCAAACTCTGTCATATTTTTCTTGAATGGTATATGAGGATGAGAGCAAATATTTACTAAAGCCCTAAATGGAAATAGAGAATATCAAAATATCCTAAAGTATAATTTTTTAAAAACTCTAATATTTAAATAAGAATATGTTAAACAGAAAAATAAATAACATATTTTTAGTGTTACATTATTAGTAGTAGTGGTATGATTCTAAGTATGCCTTCTACGACATTTGGAAAAATTGAAATATTCATACAGAATTAAGATATGTCATTAGGATCACTCTCTACATGTGGGAATCCATTGGCAGTGATGGGGCACCGTGGAAAGAAAAGGAACTACCAATCACATGTTATGTATCCATATTTATAGAAATTTCTGAGCAGAAACCACATTAGATTTTGTGGCCTAATCTGGCCTCACTAAATGAGCAAAACCTTAGACCCCCGAAACACGTGTAAATGAATTCCCCCAAGGAAATAGGAAATATATTCATAGTTTGAGAAAATACTCTGTAGATAGGAAACTGAATACAGTACTGACTACCTGTTAAAGCAAAAAAATAGAAAGAATAATGCACAATTCTTACCAAATATTTTCTTTCAATTTCATTTCTATTCACCTAGTAATTTTATTTTTATATTTTATAATGAATGGGTTCAATCATTCTGTCGAATGTTGTACTGATCATTTTTTTTTCCATTTGCACCCTTTGTAGTTTTTATATACTTTAAAAAATGTAGCCTTCAAAATAGACCCAAGCTTACATATGAATTTTAAATATGTCATAAAACTTAAATTGTTATAACTTATGAAACAGAATAGGATAAATCAGCAGTCCATGAAAATAATTAAATCCCAAAAGTTTCTCAAACAACATTTACTCAATCTTAAATCACTTTGAAAACAAATCAGAGCAACATTTTTCCTCTTAATCATTTCACATATTTCAAGAATAACTAATTTTACATTAGAATCTTTTTTATTTTTATTTTTATTTTTGAGACAGAGTCTCACTCTGTTGCCCGGGCTAGAGTGTCGTGGCGTCAGCCTAGCTCACAGCAACCTCAAACTCCTGGGCTCAAGCGATCCTCCTGCCTCAGCCTCTTGATACATTAGAATCTTTTGATTAAAACTGTGTTCCTTAGGAAAATACCAACAGTAGTAACATCTCTTTTTTCCTCTCACATATTTTACCAAAAAGCAATCATGACATGACCATAATTTGGAAACAGTTAAGCATCAGCAAGTTTCTGTCATCCACAATGGAAAAATAAGCCTTAGGGTAACTAAGTACAAAGTATTTGCATATTTCATTAGAATTTGGTTTCTTCCTGTAAGATCTTCACTCTCTCTCTGTTCAAATCTTTATGATTTTAAACATTAAACTTTCAAACTACTTCACCTGTGTTTGTTAATAATCACTGTGTTTGTTAATAATCACTGTCTAAAGATAAAAACAATAGTTTTGCAAAGAGCTATTACTATGTTCTTTTTTCCTTCTTTATAAAATACTGATTTTACTCTCACTTACTTCCTTTTCAGCATCTTCTAGTTTCTTTTTCTTACTCTCAGGCATTAAGTCATCCAGCCAGCTGAGTTCTCGTTTGGTAAACAACAAGTCCATCAACTTTCTTACAAATACCAGGGCTAACACCTGAAGTAAATAATAAAATACTTTAGAATGGAAAAGATAGAAGATGTAGATTTGCTTATTTGTTTTTTGGTAGAAAACAAGTCAGTTTCTATTAGGGCTGAGATTAAAGTAACATTTGAAGATACATGTGTATAAAACACATGTATCTTAAGTCACTTATTTTAGTACCAAAGTTTGTACTGGGATTTCCAATAATTGTTGTTCCAGTTTTAGTTCATGTGTTTGTGTTTCCAAAGAGACCAGAAAATCAGAGAAAGAGAAAAAGAGTTGATAGAAGTTTCATACCATCATGGGAAACACAATAGCAGCTCTTGAAACTTTTATTATCCACAAAAGGCCGAGGCAACTCATCTGAATAATTGTGAAGAGATGGACTTTTCGAAGTGGTACATGCCTTAGATATATAAAGTCTGGTTGATGTTTTGCAGGCATCCAGAAGAGCTTTATTCTATCAAAGAGCTAAAAGATTAAACACACTAAATTTCTCTTAGGAGTAAGACAACAATAAAAGCAGGAAAAGTTGATGTTTAATATGGTCCAAAATTTTACGTTCACATGACATATCTGAATCACTCTAAAGTTGATATTTGGGCATCAGGACAATGGGATTGTTCTGCTTACACTGTGAATTTCTATAATTTCTGTTTAAGAATATCCCACATTTTCTCAAATATGGTTATAATTTAGAAGACTTTAAAAATGGCAAAGCCACATAATATTCCATAACAACAACAACAAAAAAAATGGCAAAGCCAATGCTACATGTTGCTCTCTTGGAGAGTAGAGCCCTGGGAGTTAAAACATAATCACCACCCTCTTTTTCATTATCTCACATCACAATCTCTTTCCTTATTTGCCCCTCAAGTATGAGCTTCCTGGATACCCATTCTCTGTCCTCTTCTCTCCTGGAATAGTTCATCCATATCCATGGCTTTGACTTTCACATGCTTGCTAATGACTCCCATCCTAGGTCTCTGCCTTGGCTTTGTCTCTCTCTCCTGAGTTTTAGACCTGCATCTAGCTGCAGAGTAGGATGTTTTAACCTCCTTGTTTTGACTCTGCTGTTTTGACTTAGCCACTTCAATTCTCAAGAAAGGTTTTGATGCTAAGTTTACAAACACAACATCTTAACCATAAAGATTAAACTACCCCCACAGTATCCTGAAATAAAAAAAAAAGATTTAAACTAGATAAATTTTTGTTAACGAACTGTTTTCCAGAGCAAATTTTAACTTAATTTCTTGATTAATGTCCAATACTGCATAGTCAAATCTCTTACATATTTTAATTGCATTTTAATAAAATTATTTTCATTGGGATCAATGATATTTATGTTTCAATTTTGCCATATAGCACAATTATTTTCATACTACCTAATATTATTTTAGATTCGACTCTGAGGCCTTTTTTTTTTTTTTTTTTTGAGACAGAGTCATACTCTGTTGCCCCAGGTAGAGTGCAGTGGCCTCATCATAGCTCACTGCAACCTCCGACTCCTGGACTCAAGCGATCCTCTTGCCTCTGAGGTCATTTTTATCAAGCAAACCAAATTTTCTCAATTTGAATTTTATAGATTAAATTGTTCACAAGAAGCTTAAATCTTCAATCACATTTTACTTACTAACAAATTATACTGCATGTTTTATTTTATGTGGATCATTTGGATAATTTTTCTCAGGCCAATTTTTGCAGTTTTCAGTGTTTCCAACAAGAGGTGATTATTTAGAAAATAATGGTTTCAATCACTGTCAGTCACTGTTCTATTTCATGCCATTTCTACAGTAACATGCATTTTCAAAAGAGTATTTAGATTTTATTAGATAACTTATTAAAAAACTGTAAGAAATTCTTATCAAATGTTCCAAAATCACTTTAATATGTAGACAAACAAATGTCCATGGAGTCAAAATGTTAGAGTCAAATCATCCTGTTTTACCAAAACTTGCTTGTACCTATAATAAAAATCCCAAACTGAACATAACACTATCTTTCCTTCTGTGCTGTCTTATGGCATGACATAATCTTTCTTGCCTCAGTTACTTAAACCAGATTCATACATACATTAGTTCATCCATTGATCATTCATTTATTCATATTCATTCATACTTTCCAAAAACATTTATTAAAACTTCTATGAAGAGTACTAAGTGCTGAACTCATTCCTGGTTCATCTCTCTCCATACTGTCCGTATAGATGTCATTAGGTCTTTTTATTTCTACTCCCTAAATACCATTTAAAATTAGAAGTCATTAAACAAATAAAACTTGGTGCATAATGGAGGTGGGAATAGGAAGGAAATAAAATCCTCTAACTTAAAACTGAGTATTTCCTTTTCTATAGAACTAATTTTTCCCAGCCACCATTTCTCCATTTGTGAAGTTCTGTTATTGCATAAGTGTACTTTAGTGTGTGGGTGCTTCAATTGTTATTGTTTAAATGGCACATTTGCTTTACTTTGGATCCCTAAAGTGTTGGAATGAATATAGATGTGGTTATATATCTGAATACAGAAACAGCATTCATGAGAACATTGTGATCTGTTTTTTCTGCCATCTTTCACAGTGAGAAGCCTAGATAATAAGTTTCTTAATATTGCCAAACAAGCAGGTAACATACAGATTCCTCCACCATATAGGGTAACAAATTATAATAACATGCTCCTTGAACTGTTGATAGTCAGTGTATATTTAAGTAATAATAATCATGGTAAATGTATCCTAAGTTTTGCATTTGGCTTTTAGCATGTCCCAATATCAGTATCACATTTCCCCACCCAGTTAGCTACAATTCCAAATAGTCATTTCTACTGCCTGAGTTCATTGCTCTCTTACATTTTCACAAACCCTGTTTCTCAGTGTGAGACCCTGTTTGTCAATGTGTGACCTGGCTTGCTGTTTCATTTGTGTTATTTAAAATTCATTATACTTAACTTATGGGCCTTTTACAATGTTTTCTTCAATTTTCATTTAAAAGATTCACACCCCAAATAATTCCAACACTTGACATTCTTGTTTAATTCTAAAACTCATGGGTATAAAATCATGAGAGTGGAATTAGGGGGAAAAATCTGTTGAAACCTATCAAAATGATTTTATTTTGTTTCTTAAGCTTCTGCTGCTGTATTTATGTAAGCCTGGGGCCTAATAATAAATACTTTTCACTTACAGATGAAATTAGTACTCGTGGAACTTTTGCCAAAGGCAAAAAATAAAAACAACAACCAAAAAAAAAAAAAAAACAACAAAACCCAGCAAAACAAATAAATAAAACCTCTTCGGTACTGTTCCCTATCTGGCTTACCAAACCAATTCTATCAAAATACCATTTTCCTACGTGAGATTTTTTAAATGAGCAAATTAACCCTAATTTGAGTAAAATTTAAACACATAACACTTCTCAGCCATCTCCCTCTCCCAGTTAAGTTTACCCAGCATTGGGATGAAGGGTCAGTCATACTATCTACTTTGGGTGTTCAGTGGTCTTCCAATGACTTCATGTTGAAGGTTGCCTCAGTCTGACATCCAGCACTGTCCTAAAGCCTGAGTGCTGTTTCTTCTCCCAAAGTCAGAATCCAGTTAGTTGTTCATTCAGGAACTGAGATCCTGTGCTACTTGTCCTTTAGTCAGGTGACTATTCTTTTATACGTTCTGAACAGGAATGAATCTAGTGTCATAGAAAATGCTGCAATTTATATTTTCCTTTTAATTGAAAAAACAACTCTATATAATAAATAAACCTCTAGCCTCATTTCCAATAAAATGTGAGTGTTTGGGCTAAATAATGTTATAAAACAAGATTCTTCAAAGGACAATTTAAGTAGAAATCTGTGTTACTTTCCTAGGGCTGCCACAACAAATTATCACAACTTGTCAGTTTAAATCACCAGAAATTTATTCTTTCTACAGTTGTGGAGGCCAGAAGTCTGAAAGCAAGATGTTGGCAGGGCCATATTCCCTTTGAAGGTCCTAGGGGAGAAAATTTCCTTGGCTCTTCCAGCTTCAGGTGGCTCCTGTCATCCTTGGCTTGTGGCAGCAAAACTCCAATCTCTTCCTCCATTGCCACATAACCTTGTTCCCTGTGTCTCTCTGCATCCTATCCTCTTATAAGAACCACAGTCATTAGATTTAGGGCCCACCCTAAATCCATGATAATCTCTTGAGATCCATATCTAATTACATCTGCAAAGACTCTGTTTCCAAATAAGGTCACATTCTAAAATTCCAGGTAGACATAAATGTTGAGGAAGCACTCATTATTCGATCCATAACAGTATCGTAAAAGAAATAAGCAGGAAGCATTTGCCAACAGCCTCCGTAAAGGTTTGGAATATACTTGTGGTGATTTTAAAATGTGTCCATATATTCTCTGATACTCTTCTCTTTAAGCAATGGAGTTTTCCCTTTCCCTCCTCTTGTGTGTAAGCTGGACTTAATGACTCACTTCTACAACAAATAGAAAAAAGTAGAAATGACCATGTGTGACTTTGGAGATGAAGTCAAAAGGCACCGTGACTTCATCCTCACTCTCTATCTGGTATTGCTCACTCTGAGGGAATTAGGTTCCATGTCCCAAAAACACATAAGTATTCTATAGAGAGGCAACTGTAGCAAAAAACTGAGGCCTCCTACCAACAACCAGAAAGGAAACGAAGCCTCTTGCCCACAGCTGTGTGATAGACATCTGAAAGTAGATCTTCTAGCCCTATAAATCCTTCAGATGACTGTGGCTCTTGTCCACATCCTGACAGCAACCACCTGAGACACCATGAGCCAGAACCACCTGATTAATCTGTTGCCAAATTCATGACTCCCAGAAACTGTGAGATAATAAATATTTGCTGTTTTAAGTTGCTAAATTGTATAATAATTTGTTATGCAGCGATAGAAAACTAATACAATGTCTAAAATATTTAACCAATGCTTACTTAAACAATGCATAGTTCCCTGTATATTCAAAACTGCCTTCATTGTTAGTCTAATTTTTAAAGTAAATCTATACATACAATTCTAATAATAACAGAAAAACAAACATAAAAGGAAAAAAAAATCACCCAGGATCTCACTATTTTAGTGAATTATTTTTATTTCTCCATCTTCCTTTTTAATCTAGCTCAAACTCATAGTTTTAACAACCTATGGTAGGTAGTTTTTCACTTTGCATTATATCATTAGCATTTTTATCATGTTGCTTTTTTGGTCATCATAATTATAAATTTTCAGTGACTGTACCATGGATTACTTAATTATTTTACTACTGTTGGATAATTGGGTTGTTTCTAATATTTTAATATATGTGTTACAATGAACAACTTTTGGTGTAAAGTTTTTTCTATTCTCATGGATACAAGTCCAGAAAAATGATTAGAGTGTCAAAGATTATAAGCATTTGGATATATCTAGAAGCATACTGCTATTAGTTTTCTAAAAGCTGTAAAATCTAAACCTCTTACAATTTTAATATACATATGGTGAATAAAGTACTCTTAAGATTATGAACCTTAGATGCTGGAGAGAATCTTCCTTAACTTTTGTAACTCTGATCAGTTTGAAGAAATTTAATTGTGATCTAAAATCTACTCCTTGGGTGATGTCATTTTCTTAGCTGTCCCATGACTTATCATCAATAGACCTTAAGATAAGTCATCATAGATGTGCTTGCAGTATTGTAAATAATTTACCTGAATTCCCTTTAGAGATGAAGCACCCATATAAAGAAACACTCCATATAGCACTGGCATGGGAATAAACTGTAAAAGAACAATTAGAGAAAAGGCACAAATTATTTTAAAATATAATGTGGTCATGCTATTTTGCACTTACCAAAGAGAAAAACAGGGAAAAAAGGGTATTTTAGAACAGAAGCAGTATAGTACAGAACCAGAAGACATGAGTTCAAATTCCAGCTCTAGCACTTTTTAGCTGTGTAATCTTAAGTAAGTTACTTAAGCTCTCTGTGCCTTAGTTTCCCAGAATCTAAAAAGAGATGATAATAATAAGGTTGTTGTAAGTATTCAATAGGTCAAAATCTGTTTAAAAAAGCATGTGATATATAATGAACAATAATATTAACTATTATTATGCCACTTTAGACACAATTTGAATTTTGTTTCACAATAGTAAAATATTTGAATTAAAGGTAAAGCATAAAGCTAACATTTAGATTTTGTTCCTACATTATGTCATATACTTTTACACATGTGGATTGTTCAAATTTTCTCTTTTTATTGGAATAGTTCATCATCATCTTATGTCTATAATTACTTATATAACAAATTAATTCTTGCAAACTTGTGTAAATGATTAAATAATTTAATTAAAATTTTCAAATTGTCAGCAACTAAAATGAGTTATAACTTATAATGCAATTAGCACACCTTGGAAATACCTGCCAAAATTACATGACAAAATAATTACTCTTTAACGCTCTTCAAAATGGATTTCAATTACTGCGTGAAAAAAATAAGTACATGCCTGGATGATGCCCATGCATTTTTTGGAACATTTAGAATACAAAACTGTGTATGTGACCATGAACATGACTGTGTTCATCTCTACACCTCTATCTTATAGTAAATAATATTAATCATTAATATATCTGTCCATTGACAGGAAAATAGAAAGTTTATGTAGGCTTGCAATGAACTTAGGTCACAAGTCTCTCAGAAATAATGAGTGAATTTGCCCACAGTTTGATCATCATTTCAAAATTATTAAAACAATTTACACTTCAAATTTTATTTTGCCAGACTAAATTTTTATATATGTAAAGGATTCTAAAATACAGGACATAATTTCTCTCCGTTAGGTCAAGATGATTTATATAGACATGGTAAAGAAAGTCATCACTTTCATCACATGCCATGCAATATTTACAAATGTATGGCTTGGATGCGAATGAAATTTTTAAACAATAATAAATATATTGTGCCTTCTCTCAAATTCATAAAGGTGAATTTCATTACCTTCAAAATACTGGTCATAAAGACTGATGAACCCATAAGAATAAAAATCATAAGCCCTGTAACTCTTTGCTCCCGAATGCCAAGAAATTTGGGCTGTTCTCCTGGAGCTGAGCATTCTGATTCCAGTTTTAGACTGTTGACATGAGTGATGGAGAGGACCGTGGCAGCCACAAACCACGGCAGGCCCATGATGGAGCACACACCGAGCATGACAGCCACCATTAATAGATCCAGATGGTACCCACAACCTTTCTGTTAAAAAAAAAAGAAAGGAAGGAAGAAAGAAACTGTGTCAAAAACAGAGCTAAGAATGGCCTAATTGTGAATAGAAACCACTTCCTGACAATACCTAAGAAACCCTTCATATCAGATCTCTTGGAGATAAACTCTTCTTAAACACTCAATTGCCAATTGCCTTCTTTCATCTCAGTGGGTGACTCTTACTGGAAAGAATAATATCATAGAACCTAAGCTCCCTTACATATATTCACTTTTGTATCAATAGAATGCTATCTTGTTCTCATTTGTTTCCGTTTCAGAACTAGGAAAATTCAGCCTCCCCTTAAAAATCATAATTTTTGTATTTTCTGTCTCTGTGATTCTACCCCATTGTCACTGACCTCCAGGTGTTGCAAACTTAAGTGCTTCCAAGGATCATGCAGGAAATGTAAAGGAGGAAAGAACAGGTGCAGTGGGATATGTGGAGACCGCTCTCTTGGATAGAGTGATTAGGTAAGGTTGTGAGGAGAGAAATCAAAGATGGGGAAAAGCATCATTCCCTTCTCCCTCTGTGCCCCGCAGGAATTGAAATTGTAAAGCGTCAGCCGTAGCCAAAGGCTTGGCCTATTTTATGTTCCAACTTTTATTTTTAATTGTTACTGACCACTTCATGAGAGGCAGTATAATAAAGTCGTTAAGGATATAGGTTCTGGTAACAGACTGCCTGGAATCAGATGCTGGCACAACCAATGACTTTGGGCAAATCACTTAACCTCCTGTGCCTCTTTTTTCGTATCTGAAAATTGATGATGATGATAATAGAAGGCACCTCATTGGATAGTTTTAAGAATTAAATTATTTACTTTTGCAAATCAGTTAGAAGAATGTTTACTGTAGAGTAAGCACCCAGTAAATGTTAAGGTACTGTAACATTCTAGTGGTTAAACAATAACTTTTTCTTTTGTACTCATTGTGTTTCAAAGCTCCCCAATAAAACTATATGTTTCTTAAGAGCAGACAACTTATCATATAATTTCTCAATATTTCCCATAGTTTCTAGCACAAGCATTAGCACACAATAAGCAATCAATAAAAGTTACAGAATGACTTTTTTTTCTGATTTTTCTTTTTATTTCAGCATATTATGGGGGTACAGATGTTTAGGTTACGTATTTTGCCCTTGCCCCCCCCCCACCAAGTCCGAGTTCAAATATGTCCATCCTTCAGTGGTGCGCATTGCACTCTTTGTGTATGCATATACCCGTCCCCTCCTCCCTCCTCTCCCCTCCCCCTCCCCCTGCCCAACATCCAATAGATGTTATTCTTATATGAGCACTTATGTGTTCATCAGTTAATATCAATTTGATGGTGAGTACATGTGGTGCTTGTCTTTCCATTCTTAGGATACCTCACTTAGCAGAATGCGTTCCAGCTCTATCCAGGAGTATACAAGAGGTGCTATATCACCATTGTTTCTTAAAGCTGAATAGTACTCCATGGTATATATATACTACAGTTTATTAATCCACTCATGTATTGATGGACACTTGGGTTGTTTCCACATCTTTGCAATTGTGAATTGTGCTGCTATAAACATTCGGGTGCAGGTGTCTTTCTTATACAGCATCATTTGATTTTTGGGTAGATGCCCAGTAATGGGATTGTTGGATCAAATGGTACTTCTACTTGTATCTCTTTAAGGTATCTCCATATTGCTTTCCACAGAGGTTGCACTAGTTTGCAGTACCACTAACAGTGCATGAGTGTTCCTATCTCTCCGCATCCACGCCAACATTTATTGTTTTGGAACTTTTTGATAAAGGCCAGTCTCATTGGAGATAAGCGATATCTCATTGTGGTTTTAATTTGCCTTTCCCTGATTATTAGAGATGTTGAGCATTTTTTCATATGTTTTTTGGCCATTAAAGAATGACTTTTTAATAATGAAATATATATCACTGAAACAGGTCTTAGAATTAAATTTAATAAGTATAATTTTAAAATAAATATAGCAGTTAAATTTGTTATGATCATGAGCAGAAGTTACCAGTTCTTCTAGAAGAATAATTTTGGCTGGCTTAGAGGCAGTTTTATCAAACTTCAAGCAATTTGTAGTTAATGTGAAAGCTCATATACCCTGGAATGTGAAACATACTGGGTATTTGTTGCTATTTGTTATGGTAGTGTTTTCTCTCTGCTATTTTATTTTGTTAATTGTCTTCTTATTAAGAAAAAGATTCTTAAAGTCAGTTGTACTTCTTTTCCTCTCTGCTTATTCCTATCAAATTATAAAAGTGCAAGAGATAATAGTGAGGAGAAAATGGGAGATATCCACCTAAGAACCTTTCCTCCTGTGTTGTCCCCAGTTCAGTGATACCCGTTGTTGGGTCAGCTTAGCTGGGGCAATGCTACAGTTCACCAAAATCTCTAAACTTGGTTTCTTTGATGAATATGACTCTGGAAACTTTTTTTGCAGGTAACTCAGGAAAGAATTTCATTTGTAAGAGCTGAAGAGTGGAAAGAGAAATATCCTGTTGTCAGCATAACCAAAAAGGCATAGGAAGAACCTTTACCAGGGTCATAATATGGTTTCTTGGACCTTTTGCAAAACATTTTGGAAGATGTAGTTCCACTGAGGGGTGTTTTGTACTAGCCATTCTAGGGTGAGGATACAGAATAGTGAAGGACCTAACCACTCAGGCCCCTGCCTCTGAGGGAGTACAGTGCGAATGGCGCCCCTGGAGCTATTTTGCAAAGTTGCTGCTGAGAGAGAATGAAAGATGTAACAGTTGCCCTTTGCTGCGAGACGAACATGAGAGGAGGGCAGACGCTGGGGCCCTGAAAGCAGGGCTTGTGTTTTTTAGCACACCTAAAAACTTTTCCAGGGTCCAAACTCCCTACAGCTTAATAACATGAGGGAGACCTTCCTCATGATAGTGATTTCCTATAGCTCTTACTGAGTGTTTTAAAAATATGATACAAAAGTAAACAGTGGGATTCTGGATTGCAGGAAGTGTACAAAATAATTCTTTCAGAGAGAATAATTTCCTTTTTAAATTTAGAAAGCTAGCTTTGAAAAGTACAAATATATAATGAAAACAAAAATATAATCTCCCCCTGATTATGTTGTACAACAATGGGAGCATCTTGATTTAATGCAAACCAAAGGAAATAAAGCAGCTTTGGCACTTCCACTAATTAATCAGCATCCTTCTTGCCTTTCATTTTAAAATGTCTTTAAAAACTTGGTCTTCTTAACCAAATTATTAGCTGATAGGCATGCCAGCCAAAGGGAAGTATCCCTTTGTCAGAGAGAGAACTCTGCACCTCCTAACATATTTCTGTAGATTTTTTTCTCAAATAAAGACAGAACTAGAGCTTTTATTTTCACATTCATCCATGAATCACGCGAAATGGACATATGGGAGGAAAAGGGAGCACAGCAACAGGTGATGCTACACCAGACCCCACTAAAACCAACATGCAGCAAGACAAGAGGCCAGCCAAGAGGACCATCTGATACCCAGATGCCACTGCTGAAAAAATTCATTTCAAAGCTTGGCAGCAATTTCCTGCATCTGTCAAGTTAACCACATAAAAGACTATAGATTGACATGAAGAACCAGGCTGACAAAGAGGGCAGAAAAGAACATATCAAATGCCATAATCATCAAGAGAATGTGGTGCCAAATGAATGTTGCAAATGCATTCATTTACTCAAGTAATCCGGGATTGTATTGCTGTTTATTAAAAATGATGTCAAAAGAAGCCTGAACTGTCTACAGAAACATGTAGAAATCCCATAGTTGTATCTTAACAGAAACTTTCTTTTCTGTAAGATAATAAATCTGTTTCTTTTCACTTTCAGAGAATGTGCTTAAGAAAAAACCAAGCAGATATTTTTAATGCTTTTCAAAGGGATTCAGTTAACCTATGCCCATTCCACTTCTCTAAGGAAGAAACAAACAAAATGCTATAGAGAGTATGGATTTATATGTATATCTATATATAACACATATGATACTTTGCATTCTCAAATTTTTTACAGTTTGCAATTTCTTTCACTCTTCAGCCACCCAAAGGATCATGAGGGCAGTGAGTTGGCATTTTGCTAATTTTGAGCTCCCTCATTCGCAGGAAGTAGTCACTTAGTGAGTTGGGCTTAGCCTAATGCAGCAAAACACAGCTTTATTGTGTATGTAGTAACACTCAGACAATGATAAAAACATTTTTGCTGGCATGAGAAACATTATCTAAAAGAAAAATAACTATTAGTTTTGGCAATGGAGGTGAAGAAAAAGTGAAAAAAATATCTAAAATACAAGTTTGGGAGAGAGAAAGAACAAAATGAGGAATTCTGAGTTGACTTAGATATATGATGTAGACTTAAATAGACACATGATGTCGCGTCTACCAGGTGCTTGATACTGAAACTAGAAAACATGATTCATTAAACAATTTTAGGGAATGCTCCAACCAAGGCAAAAATGGGTTTTCAAGTCATAAAAGAAAATTAGCAAAAGCTGAAAATGGTTTTCACAAGCAGTTAAGTTGTAGTCTGGGGATAAACTCAAGAAACACATCTTTTAATGAAAATGTGGTTCAAGTCAAAGCCAGGAGACTTTGCAAACATTTCAGCGAAGCAACAGGTGGGGAAAACGAACTAGTTACTCTGAGTGAATAATGTTCTGAGAAGGTGATTTTGTTGTTATTAACAGGAAAATCATCAGCATCAGACCACACTCTACTAAAGCTTACTGGAGACAAGGACTATAGGCCCCAAAGAATTTGATGTAGCTAAAACATGTCTTCACTGGAAGTAACTTGCATTGAATACATCCATATCCAAGGAGGAGCATGGAGTTTTCAGATTCATAGGGGGCAAAAACAGACTGATTCTTCTACCAGTGGCAATGTAGCAGAGTTTATGATTAAATCAGATTTGCTCTATCATTGACTAAATCCAGGATGTTAAGGGGCAAATATTTGAATCTTTTAACTACATAATTGCTTATTTTTATAATAAAAAAGTTTAGTAATGTAGGCTCAAGTTTATTTCAGTGACAAAAATATCAAATTCCTTAGTTCTGCATTTAATTCTGTAATGCAAGTACTTGAAAGGCCCACTTAAAGAATGCATTACTACATTTTAGTTATTCTGCACTATATGTGAAGGAGGAAGTTAGTGTATTTGTCAGTTTGGAGCTTTGGAAAGGCTGTGAATGTCAAGGGACAATACTGGCTCATGAAGAGCAACGAGTAAGAGCGAGAGATGTGTGATTTATAAGACGGAGAGACCTGGAAATAGCAAGGATACAGAACAGCAAAAAGGTAATATCACCCTCCACCAAATCTTCGTTTACTTCTAACTTTGTTTTGATGTGATTTCATTAATACTTAGAAAAAATGCTGGCTGAATCAGTTTATCTGATAGCCTTTACACAGGGTAATTTTTCAGTGAAATCACTGGGAGTTCTGCCGAATTATAAAGGCTAAAAAAATCATTCTTTGAAAGGTAAACAATGATAATATAGCTTACTTTCTTCCTAAAACAGGAGTTTTTAGTTCATTTTTAGACATGTGTCATATAATGAAATATACATAGCAATTAAAAATGAGAAGTCAGATATATATTGTTGATACGGAATGAAAAAAAGGAGCAATATGTACTAAGAAAATACATATTTGGGTATGTATCAAAATGTAAACAATGTTATTTCTAGGTGATGAAATTATAGTTTTTCACTTTTGTTTTTAACTTTTTAAATATATGTATTACCCTCTAATCAGAAAAATAGAGATGCTTTCGGTTTAAAAAATAAACTTGTATCTAGGAAAAATGCTTTCCTACTTTTTAGAGAGTAGCAGAGTAACTTAGTATTCAACATAAAGTGCTTAAACTTGTTTTTATAGATTTAATTAACTGTGTAACTTCAATAATAAAGTCATGGCGATATTTGCTTTTGCAGAAGGGATATTTTAAAGCAAATAATATTTTTAAACTATTGATATTAAAAAACTAGGCTATTAAAGTTGGAAATCTGAATTCCTTATTTTGAGAAATAATTCTGTAAATAATTCAAAATTTCCAATATTGAATGGCCTACTTCAGTGGTGTTTTGAAGCCAACTCATCTAGACTTAGTGAGGCAATTATAAAATTTTCCTGCCAGTTGATGTCACGTTGATAGCTTGAAATGGGCCATAGGAGGAGTATTCACACCATGGAAATAGGCAAACATTATAAATCAAGGTCTCCCTTTTTTTACACTAAGGTTAAACATGTATTGGCACATTACTAGTCTAGTTCCTAAGACTTTATGAGATATTTTTATAAAATATATTCGTAATAAATATTTTATTTGTTAAAAACTGCAAGTGAGTTGAATGAACTCTTTTTAAAAAAGGTTTTGAGAACTCTTAAGTTACTTTCTACAAAGAGAATGAAGAATGCCCTTTGTTTTAAGATAGACACACATTCTCTCCGATATATATACACAAAATTCCCTCTTAGTAAGATTTATTACAAACGTGTGCTTTCCTACATTTATGTAACTATTATATCCCATCAAAATGTTTAATCAGAGATTTTTTTCATCTCTCTAACATACTTATAAAATCCTATAAAACATGATTTCTGTTGCTCTGACAATGATTTTTTTCCTAGAGTTTAAAGGGTATGTGAAGATAGCTGGAAATTTCCCCATGATACCAGAACAAAACAAGGTTGCGCGTGTTCTGTTTTTACAAGGTTTGATTCAGATTATTTTAACTATTCAGTGATTGCATTGATTTTATTTAACATATTCCTGTAAGTGATGGTGCTCACATTACATATCTCAGACAAATTGCATACCCGTAAACAACTTTGATTATTCAAAATTGCAAAATGGCAGGATCAGAATATGTAAAACACATCCATATTTAGTTATTCTCTTTGTAAAAAAAACTTATTGAAATCTGCAATAAAACTCAAAGATGTCACTTACAAACTGTAACATTTATGGCTGGGTTTTGTTATAGGCAGCAGAGAGAATAATAATTAAAGAAAATGAGAAATATGTGAAGATGTAATTTTGTTTCGATAATAAACTCAATGTAATAAATATACCTAGGGTTAAATAGAGGGATAGAGGAATCTCAGATGTAAGACAAGTTGGTAAGGTTGTACTTCATTAGAATAGATTGTTATTTCATTAAAATATGTTAAACATGGTAAAGTTAAAACTTTGACAATGTTTTTTAAGACCTGAAGATAAGGTCTCAGACTTTATAACTCACCCAAGTGCTACAAAGAAATAAATTTTCATCTCATTGTGAGACAAAATATCTCATAAGACAATAAAAATTTTGAATCTAAAAACATTATTTTAATATTTCACTGTATTCATTTGAATACAGAATATAGGCAAAGTCTAATGAACATCAATTGATATCAGTTAAGTTAGAATTATTTACATTAAAATGTATGTTAAAATATACCTTTAGCTTATGCTCTTTTCTATTGATGATGACAGCTGTAATCTGTTGGTCCATAAAAATTAGAATAGTGCAAAGCAAAGCTGGAATAACAGCAGCTATTACTGTCCACCATGGATTTGGACCTAAAGGTGTAACAAACCAGCCACGATCATCTCTGGTGGGCTGTAAAAAGTAAAAGAATATACATAGTTATTAACTGGATTAATGGATACCTAATCAAATTAAGTCTTACAGATGCCATAAGGAAAGTCCTAATCATAAACCGATGAGCTGAGTGGTCTATAATGAATAATAACAATACTCATAAAGCATTTATAAGGTAGCAGCCACCATCATAAGTGCTGTAAATATTTTAACTCATTTTTTTCTTCACAACACCTGAAAGAAGATGATACAGATAAGAAAATTGAGGCAAAGAAAAATCCAGTAAATTGCCAAGGTCCCAAATTTAGTAAGTGGCAGAGATGGGATATGAACTCTGACAGAGTGCCTCAAAAAAATCTGTGTTCTTAATCAATACTTATAAAACTAAAATAATATTAATATTTACCATTTACTATTGGCAAGTTTATTTACGTTTACAAATAGCATGTTGACCATTGTGCTAGAACCGAGATAAAAAGATAAATAAGTCAGAGCCTTTTTTCAGTTTAGAATCAGAGACAGACATATAAACAGAATATTTAAATATGATATTGTAATAGTTACTTTGATGTGTGCACAGGCTATGGTGCGAAAATGGAAAAAAGACACTTGATCACATCAGAGGCTCAAGGAAGGGTCCCAAACATGGCTGATGTCTGAGATGATTCTTAAAGGAACTCACTCTGACAATGACCCTATGAGGAGTCCCCAGCCCTATTTGGTAGATGAGAAAATGGAGGCTCAGAGAGGATAAGGAACTGGCTCAGGGTCACCACAGGTTGAGTATCCATAATCTGAAAATCTGAAATCTGAAATTCTCCAAAATCCAAAACTTTTTGAACATCAACATGATGCCACAAGTGGAAAATTCCACACCTGACCTCATGTGACAGGCCACATATATTATTAAAAATATTGTATAAAATTACCTTCAGGCTATGTGTATAAGTTGTATATGAAACATAAATGGATTTTGTGCTTAGACTTAGGTCTCATCCCTAGGATATCTCATTGTGTTTTTGCAAATATTTCAAAATCCAAAACAATCTGAAATCTCAAACACTTCTGGTCCCAAGCATTTCAGATAAGGGATACTCTACCTGTATCTCATTAGTAACATGATCGGAATTCTATTCCAGACCTATCTTTATCTGTTTTTCAAGCCCTATCAGCTGTGCAATTTTGCATCAAGATAATGCATTTCCCTTAGTTTTGAAATGCTTCTTTAACTGTTAGGAGAGTTGTATATAGATACATCAATTGCTACAGTTGACAGGAAATTTTTTCAAGAAACCATTAAGTTTGTATTTTGTAATTCTTATTTTTTTTAATATTAGACCAAAATTTTAGTCATGCTGTGTGTACTTTATTTCCTGCTCTATTAATCTATATTCTTTATATTTTCATGAAAATCATAAGTACTAGGTTTATAGACATCATTTAAATGAAGATTAGACCCAGAGAGATGGAAAGATAGAGAGTAAGTGGTAGGATAAATTCACCTTGAAAACACTTGGTACTTGCAGCTTTGGAGATGGGATTCCAATGGCATAGTCAATTAAAACCATACACAGAATTGTAAGAAAGACAGCGAAGTCACTAACTATGGATCGAACCTAAAAATAATGAAAACACTTATCACTTGAAGGAGCTATAAATATCAAGGAATACTCAGGAACATAATCTAGAATAACACTTTATGATATAATATCTTAATATTATATTTTATGCATACTGTAAGATTATCATTAGCTCTGTCAGAACCTGAATATACATTTATGTATTGCTATCTTTAAGATTGGCACACACTCAAAATTTCCAGAATGAGGCATTATGGGATAGCTACATGATAGTTGTGTTGTTTTCAATATTTATTTAAAATCTAAGTTTATTATGAACTCAAGTATGCTAATATTTAGAACACAGAATAAGGTGGAATGGCTAGAATTTGGCTGAATTTTAGGGCTCCTTCTCACATAAGTAACATTTTAATATGATAAACCTGAAGTACCATAAAATAAAATTATCTATTTTTATTGAAGCATAATGTTTTAGCTTATCTATGATATAAGTATGGCAGTCGGAAATATACACAACAGAGTGGGAAATTTAAAATTTATTGTATGTAAGCCAATTTTTAAAGTCATTTTTCATTTATAAGGCCAATTTTGAGCAAATATCCTCATACAATTATCAACAAGATCTGGTTTCTTTTAAGATGCCTTTATGACACACACACACAAAATGTTTGAGATTGTTGTTTCAATTTAACAAAAAAAATTTTTGTATTAATCTGACTATGCTTTTGGCAGGAAAATCTTATTATACCTTCGAGAAGGAGGAGATGACCAAAAAAAGCCCTCTGTGGAAGGAACAATTCTTGAAACATTTTCCCAGAGTGGCATTTTAATTATAATCTATAGCTCATCCCTAAAAAGCTTGTTTCCTTGTTTCTTTTCTTTTCTTTTTTTTTGGCGGAATCAGACATTATAGGTGTTACTTTGCAGTGTTAAATATTGAACTAAGCTGTTTCTCTGTTTACTTTCCTTTCCAAATATGCAGATGCAAACGTGGTGGGTTAGGGGGAGCGACTGACGCTTTAAAAACTGAAAAAGAGAATAGTGTTCCAATGAGTCTTGTAGGGGCTTTCCCAATTAGAGAATGCAGCATAGGTTCCTCTGAGGTATCTGTCACGCTGGAATAGTTCCCACTGTTCACTGGGCAAGAAAGTGACAATCAGTAACGCAATGTGTGCTGTGAATTTCCAAAAACCTCAGTGGGAAAGTGGGAGTTGATCCTTGGGGTCTCCAGTGAGGAGAAACGCCTACAGGGAATGTGCACTCCTGGCACCTGCAGCACGAAATGCTTTCTCCTCAGCCCCCCCCCGCCCCCCCACCCCTAAACTGGCAGCTCACTCACACAAAAGCCTTTGAGTGGCTTCCTTCATTGCAGCAATTGCTCTTTCTTTTATCCTAAAACACACAGGACTTCTGAACATGTTGTATGTTAGTTTACAATTATATCAGAAAATTCAAATAGTCTGAGTACCTTGGTTGGAAAATATCGGCTAGTCTTGAACTGCTTCAGGGTGGCTGACAGAGTAACCGTAGAAAAGAACAGAATCACTGACCAAAATAGAACATCTGGAACATACGGATGATCATGGCCACAGGCTCGTCCAACGTACTCTCCATGCAGTGACTTGCATTCCTGCCAGAGGACGTAACACAGACGGAGCTATTGAGAAAAAAACTGGATGCATTTCTTTCAGAAAACTAATATCTTCTGATCAATTGCAGTGAGATGCTGAAGCTTTTCACTGATGGAGCTCACGATGATTTAAGGACGTTACATTATGCTTTTCAAATTTTATTTGCATAGGTAGTGAGAAATATCAAAGATTTATATTATATAAAATTTGAACACAAGCCATTTTTTAAACTTTAAATTTAAATCTATAAAACTAATTGACTTCCCAGTTAATGTGTATTCAACTTAGTATCTTCTAAGTTCCTAACACCGGATTTATTGAAAATAGGACATATTTGATAGTGAATGGTTACTAAGGTTAGACACTATGCCAAGTCACTTAAATACATCCCTCTAATTATTTCTCATACCAACCCTATAAAATAGGTAAATGTTTTTATTTCTATTTCATGTCTGAGGAAACTGAGGTATAGAGAGGAGAGGTTAAATAATTTGTTGTGGCCTCATCACTGCTGGGTGGCAGCAGAGCTGTGATGAAAATATAATTCCTGAAGTGGGAATGTTATTGCATATTAAAGAACAATGATTTTGTAGAATTATCTAATTCAAAAGCTACCAAGAAAGATGATAAAGGCAATAAGAAAGCTATGATATATAATTACTGAAATTAAATTGTGAGTCAAAGAGGGGATATTGAACTTGGATTAAAGAACAAATGAGAAAAAAATTACTACATGAGCAAGGCAAAGCTCATGTTTTACTATGACTTTTCTGTGGTCTTTTTTTCTGGCACTATGTTTCTATAAGCCCCCGAAGAATCACATCTAATTACTGTCTTAGCCATGAGGTGGCAGCAAAGTCAAAAAAATTTTCTTTCTCCAAGAAAAAAACATTAAATATTTTGAAAGAAAAAAATTCTTTTAAATTCATTTTGGTTTCTCTTATTTTATTTAAAAATTAGATTACTAAAGTATTTGGTTTTTATTTAAAAAGATAGAAAAGAATAGTTTAAATGATTCAGTGACCTCATTATTCCTTCAAGTATTCTGGCCCCAAACAAAAATTGAATTATACAGAGAGATCTTAGGGAAAATTATGGACTGGTAGATTGATCACCAACATAGAGCATGCCTAATGAATCAGATATCAGGCCCTGGAATCCTTGTATAGCGTAAAATAAATACTTTCAAAAGATTCTAGAATAAATCACAAATAGCTATCTCGTCATCAGAAAACAAACAACTACTAAAATCTACTTGCAGTAGGTAGCTATCCTAAGCCTAAGATTCTTGAGAAATACGATTATTACACCTTATAATTGTCTAAAAGAATCTGCCCCCTTTTCTAATCTAACTGCACAAACCTTCCTTGATAGCTAAAGTTGAATTCTCATTATCCACGTTAAGCTAACACAGAGGACTATAAAACTTGCCTAATTGAAAAATCACAGAAAAATCCCCCAGGCCTTAATTATAGCTTTAATTTTCCTTCTCTCAAAACTCCGTAAAAATAGATAAAGTAGCAAAAATGAATCCTTGTGTTTTTCAGCCTCTTCTCCTGTGCCTGTCTAGAAATGCTAGTAGAGCAATCACTAAGCAATGTAATGGGTGAGCAAAATGACTAAATAACAAACAGGAACTAAAAGTTCCATGATAAGAACATTATCTATAGATTTGTGAGCATCTTCAGTCATTTGTACAGGTATAATAGTCTTCTAAATGGTCCTTGGATTTGGCTGGGTCTTGGTCTCAATTTTTCAGAACATAGATGCTATTTAAAGGATCACTTAACTATCTTGTAATCTATGATAAATTGCCAGTGGCCTGCATAGTTACTTTCATTCAAAGCAAATTTGAAAATGTTATTTATTTTTCTTTTTTTGGAAGAAACAGGGTGTTAATTTCAAAAAAAAGATAAAACCATGACCTATTAAATTTGACATTTATTTTCAGGTTTATACTAATTGTACCCTCAACACAGACACACATGCACAAGTACATGTACACATACACATGCACACACGCATATATGTGCACTCACACATACAGAGTAAGTCCTGAAATTTAGAAGTGAAAACCAAATCCAAATCCTGCTCTCTTCTTTTGAGTCTAACATATGGTTTCACTTGCAATGGGTACTCAAAAAATGCTTGTTGACAAACTGATTTCTACTAATTACTCTTCAAACACATTTTAAGTTTCAACAATTCTATAAGTTGGCAAAAATTATGTTTGATAAAATAAGAAATTAAAGTTGGAATTAGGGTCCTGCCCCTTATGTATGTACAAGCTAAATACTGAATTCAGGCATTGAAATGATATTTAACTAATTGCTAGTTAACTTCTTGTAAATATTTTAAATCTTTATTTAAAGATTCTTTATAATGGCTGATTTTGAGATACTGCTAAAATTACCTAGAACACCTAAGTATTCTAGCTTATCATAAATATTTGCACTAAATAGTAAATACGTGAAATGAAACTGTTTTTCAAAATGATCATAAAGTATTTATCAAGTATTTAACACTTACTATGCATATAGCAGTTTAGGAGAATCAAAGAAATCTTAAGTTCTTTGCCCTTGCTGAGTTGGCAAGGTATAAATTACAATTCATGAGATATGTAACAACTCAATAAAACAATACTGGACCTGCCAAATAAATAATATGTAAATTAAATTTATATCACTATTTTAACAAAATTAGTTAAAATAGCCATTAGCTCAGTGCTTTATTAATAAAGTGCTTTGATGATGGTAGATTGATTATACTGAGAAGGAAAAATTAGCATTACAATTAAGACAAAAATTTTAACGGTCTTTGTTGACTTAAAAG
>NW_012150729.1:2932457-2942577 GCF_000956105.1 Propithecus coquereli | reverse complement strand
AGAATGAATATTATATTTAATATTAAACTATCAGAAAATCTAAAACACATAGAGTAAATAATCATGTTAAATAATTTAGAGACGGGATTATTTGGGTTTTAAGGGGACATCAAGACAAGGGACACAAGCAAGGGACACTTTAGACATAATATAGTTTAAAAGGGGGAATATAGGTAGAAGACCCACTACTGAATGAATCCACCATGATCCTATGTCTAAATTTTGAATGACAATAGCATTCTTTTTTGATCAGCTCATCATTTCTTTTGTTGTTCAATTTAAATGGCTCTCTGAGTGGAAGCAGCCTGGCAATGTTATTTTTCTAGGGAAAAATAGATGGAACAGAATAAATGTTAACAATAACAAAAGAAAACAAGAGTAAGTGAAGTCTTATTAAGAGAAAATGACTAGGATAAGAATAAAGGTAGCAAAATATAGGTCAAGATAGAATTTTAAACAGAGTAAGTATTTGATTTCAGTTTTGAAAGAACATGTTCAATGGAGAAATTGAGAAAATAGGCAATAGGTTATATGCTCTTGTAAGAATCATGTTTAGAGTTTTATAATATCTGTACAACAACAAAAAAAATTTCCATGTTCCACTAACTGGACCACTTACAGAAATGGTATGTGTTTGATCAAATGAACTAGAATTCACATAGTTTTTTGCTGATGGTTAAAATTTGAGCTTATAGAGGTAGATAAAGTGGCAGAAGTTTTGGATTGTAATATTTGTAACAGGGAAGAACAGAAAGAAACTAGGGCTACTCTGGTTTTAATATTTATTAAAAACAGAACACCTTTTCAAATTATAAGATTTTGTTGAACAGAAGTAAAGGATACAAATATATATAGGAAAAGAACAAATATCATAATACTAGATTAAGAAAAATTGAGAAATGCAGCTATGAATAAAAAAGAAATCACAAAGCAGAGAAAAGCCAAAGAAAACAAAACAAAGGTACAGGATTTAATTGTTATAGGTAAAAAATATGTTGCCATCCCCTTTATTGAGTGGAAGACAATGGAAATGAGAAAGATCTTATTGAGTGAGGTGCTAGAATTTTGTTAAGAAAAGTGACTTTTGTTCTTCCCAAAGCCTTTAGTATTTACACTAAAATATTAAAAACATCCCCTCCCCCTCAGCATATTGTGAACAGCTGGAGCAGTATTACAGAGTAAAGTAAAAGCGTTCTGGGTTCTTTACACATAAGGCAGACTTAGTTCTGCCATATGGTTTCATTTAGGTCAACTTGCATTTAATGTGCTTTTAGTTCATTTCAGTCATACCAGTCTGTATATGTGGACTTTTAGAGCAATTCAGGCCTACTAACTATTAGAAGCATTTTAATTTAACAATGAAAGATAACCCCAATATACTGATGAATATCTGAAACGAATTAAATTCAAATTAAAACAAATCTATCACTTTTATAATATTATGCATTCAAAAAGATTTTACCTTAGTGGCAGTAATTGATTCAAAATGTGAATGTAAAAAGCCCTTACAATAATGACTCAAAATATGACTTATTTTTCAATGTTTTACTTACTGACACAGTTAGATTCTCCCAAATTATGTCAGAGGCAGAAATATTGGACTCCTTCCATTCCTTCAATGTGTCATTGCTGGGATTATGTGGTTCCACACAGTTACACCTGAAAAGGCAAAATAGTATCTTTTGTGAAATACCTAGCTTTTTGTCACTATACTCAAAACAAATGTACAGTGGCTTCTTCCCCAGTCACACTATTCCTTCATCTGACAGACAAGTAGTTAGTTCTTCCTAAACTACTCTACAACAGACCATTTCCAAAAATCAAGACAGATATATTGCTATGTTCCTAGACCACTCTATAGTGCTTCCTAGAATGAATGGTCCTTACGATAACCATTTGCCCTTAAATTGTAAGTAGAAAAATGATAAACATCCAAATCTTATTGTTATAATATTTATCTACTTGAGTTAATACTGTATAATCATATCAATTAAAATTAAAGGAGATATTTAATTTGAAAGTTCTTTTATAATTTGGCTATACAATTCAAAATTAAAGCTAGATTGAAATGCAAACCCGAGGTATGTATGGATATAATACTTTTTGTGATGAGTGGTAGCCCTGTTAAAAATCAAAGAATCAATACACAAATTCTTTGATTACCTATTATGTATAAGGTACCGTGGTAAATGCTGGATTGGGGTGGGAGCAGCTAGAAGAATAAAGACTTAGAAATGGTGGTAGTATTGCGTAATAGAAAACATAATTTCTGACCTCATGTTCTTTATAATTTTATAAATCAATGAAAAGATACAAGCAAAAATAACCAACAAATTAATGGCCTTACAAGTTAACCTCAATTTGTGTATAGTTTGTTTTCTCAAAATTCATTAATAAACTTGATTTGCCCTTCAGAAAACATTTTCTTATAGAAGCATTTCCTAAATGGTGGTTAGTCTCCCAGATTAACCCACATACACTACATAACTTGAAAGTTCGTTGGACTGCTCTTTTGGTGATATGAATAGAATTGTAGAACCTAACTGCCATTTCTAAAATTATTACTATAGGAAAATACCTTATATTTTCTACTTGGTAAACTTCTCTGCCTAAGCAATAATCTCTCTTTTGTCTTCTACATCAGGGAACTAAGTCCATTTTACTTTACCACCACTTATTCATTCTTCAAAGAGTTATTGAGTGCCTATTATTGCAAACAAAAACAAAAACAAAACTCTACTTGAGTTGCATGATACAGACAGACATGCCCTTGCTTTCACTACGGGAGATTAGAGGAATCACCAGCTGGGCTTGCTTGGGGATGGGCCTTGAAAAGGGCAGAGGGTTTCAATAAGAAATTTGGAAACAAGTGTTTTAAGGAAATGGGATAAGCAAGTAGCGCATACTATGGTCAGTTGCAGTGACCTCCATGATAGCAGAAACAGGAGCTTCAGCAAAAGGAAAATAAAGACACCAGAGATGCAGTAAAAAACATTGATTAAGACAGGTTGTTCCTAAATCCAGATTGGTTGTACAGTCATATAACACAGGCCTTTATGTCAGATAGCTCTATCAATTACTGGGTGTGTGACCATGGGCAAATTACTTACCCACTCTCAATCTTGGTTTCCTCATATGTAAAATGTGGAAGAAAATGCTTACTTAAGAGCTACTGTTAAGAATAAGTAAAATGATTAGACATACAGGTATGACATGATATGATATGTATTAGGTGTCTAGTATACATTTAGGTAGTTTGGGAATTGTGGCTGCTATCATCACGATCGTTATCATTATTATTTTCTGGTTCCTTCTTCAGTCTTTCAAAAAATGTAATAAAACTGTCAACTTTCACCTTGATATAACACAAAAGGAACACTAGTGCTTTCTCCAATATTCTAGTATTTCTTTGTATTTTGCTTCCAATGCTTTAACGAGACTTAAATTCTGACCAGCGTTAGAAGTTTTGCTACCATCACAAAGAACCTATTGAAAGAAGCAAAGTTCCTGTTTAATTTAAGTCTAGGTGATTAGACCACTAAGCAAATACATTAAAGATAATATATGCATGAAGAGGATAATTTAGTTAAAAAAAGGACAAATTATTTAAAAGGAAATAACACTAAAACCACTAAATCACTGACTATTTTCTAAAATTAAAAGTCAAGTCTGGCTTCTGGTTTCAGATGGAGGACTGAACATAGTGTTTATTTTCTCTCATTAACTATAATTCATTAAGCAAAGAAATAATATAAAAAAGAAACATGAAGGGAGACATCAACAAAAAAGATATAAACAAATAAAATACAAAAATCATATGAAAGCAGGCTATTTCTAAAGCATAAGAGAGCAATTCTAATGGTAATCATCGTACTTTTACACATAATCTTTAAAATAGGTGGTATTATTTACATGAAAAGACTGAGGTACAAGTGACTTGGCCAAGGTTACACAGGTAGAAAAATCAGAGCCAGAATTTGAACTTACGTGGTCTACTCCTAATCACTAACTTTTAGAATATATATCTCCTTCCAACTATAGTTAAGAAGTGATCTGGCCTGCCCAGTAGTATCCCACGGAGGCTCTGGACTCACAGAAGTAAGAGGTGGAGCTGAAAACAAGGGAACTAAGAGTATGAATATACTATTGTTGATTCCAGAGAGAAAGAAAACCAAAGAAAGGAGCATGATCCAAAGAGAAAGAAAACCAAAATGTGGAAGGATTTTGAGCCTCTCATGAAGTATTGAAAAGGAGAAGTCATTTGACTATGATGTTAAGAACATTGTTTTCTTTCCTTCACTATATTTTTTTTTAGCTTTTTCTTAGTGGTAGCTAGCTGTAGGGCTAACAACATACATCCAGCTATTTTGCTCCACTAATTGCTAGCTGATTGTTCTATTATTTTTTACAATGCCCTGGGGCATAAATTGCTTTGATGGTCTGATCCAATTAAATCCCAACCTTTTTGCAGAGGTAGTTTTTGAGGTCAGTGTTTATGGTTTGTTCTGACCCAGGAGGGCTTTTCTTAACTATTTCTTTTCCGGGCTCTCTCTGGTACACTAACTGGCCTATGGTTTAGCTTGTATCTCTCATGAAGCTACCAGCTTTCTCTTAATTGCTTTCCACCAAAACTTACATTATTTTTGAGAGTACCTTTAAACTTGAACTCCCCTTTATTATGTTTCAAATAAAGTCAGTTCCTTCGGGGAGAGCTTCAGTGCTCCCATGGGAAAAATCTCTGAGGCATGGCTCCAGAGCTGGGTGTGGGATTTAGGAGCAGGGAGCTGAGTAGGGGCAACTACCAGGGTCTTGTTAATAATCGGGGGACCTAATATTCTCAGTGTTCTATGCCTGAGGTAAAGCCTCAACCCTATATGTGGGGGCTGGGTGAAAGAAGAGACCTCAGTCTCTTGGATGCACAGACCTGGAATTTAGCTTCTGGAGAGGAAGGTGGGGAGGACAAGAAATGCTGGCAGCCTTCACCTCTTGGGAATATACAGTTGGCCTCAACTGGAAACGGAGGGAGAGGAAGTCCTGTATTCTTGGCCATAGTTGCCAAAGTGAAGCTTCTGTTATGCTAAACTGGGAGGGGAGAAAGGAAGGAAGTGGATTGTGGCTCAAGTGCCATAGACTCACTGTTCTTACTAAGATTTAGTAGATTCTCTTTTTCTTAATTTCAAAAAATTTAGGGGGTACAAGTGTGTTTTGTTATATGGACAAATTGTGTCATGCTGGAGTTAAGGCTTTCAGTGTACCCCACCAGAAGAGTATACATTGTACTCGATAGGTAGATTTTCATCCCTCAGCCCCTCTCTCACCCTCCTCCCTTTTTAGTTTTCAATGTCCATTACTGTTCTTTATGATCATATATATCTTTCATTTTGCTCCCACTTATACATGAGAATGTGTGGTATCTGTTTTTCCATTCCTGAGATACTTCACTTAGGATAATGTTCTCCAGTTCCATCCAAGTTGCTGCAAATGACATTATTTCATTCCTTTTTATTTCTGAGTAGTACTCCATGGTATATATGTACCATATTTTCTTTATCAACTCATTGGTTAATTGATGGGCACAGGTTAATTCCATATCTTTGCTATTATTAATTGTGCTGTGATAAACATTTGGGTACAGGTGTCTTTTTTATAAAGTGACTTCTTTTCCTTTGCGTAGATACCCAATAGTGGAGTTGCTGAATTGAATGGTAGATCTACTTTTAGTTCTCTGGAGAATCTCCATATTGCTTGTCATAGTGGTCATATAAGTTTACATTCCCACCAACAAGGTATAAGAGGTTGCTTTTCACCATTTCTTCCTGGATATTAGCCCTTTGTCAGCAGTACAATTTGTAAGCAAATATTTTCTCCCATTCTATAGGTTGTTTATTAACTCTGTTGAATATTTTCTTTTGGGTGCAGAAACTTTTTAATTTAATTAAGTACCATTTATTTATTTTTGTTGTTACTATATTTGCTTTTGGAGTCTTACTCATAAATTCTTTGCCTAGGCCAATATCTAGAAGAATTTTTCCTATGTTTTCTTCTAGAATTTTTATGGTTTTTGAACCGTCCTCTTCTCTCCTCTCCTCTCCTTACATTTAAGTCTTTAATCCATCTTGAGTTAATTTTTATATATGGTAAAAGGTAGGGATCCAGTTTTATTCTTCTGCATGTGGTTATACAGCTTTCTCAGCACCATTTATTGAATAGGGCTTCCTTTACCCAGTGTATGCTTTTGTCTGCTTTTCAAAAATCAGTTGGTCGTTGCTATATGGTTTTATTTCTGGGTTATGTATTCTGTTCCATTGGTCTATGTTATCTACATTTATAACAGTACCACATTGTTTTGGTTACTATAGCCTTGTAGTATAATTTGAAGGCAGATAATGTGATGCTTCCAGCTTTGTTCTTTTTGCTTAAGATTATTTTGGCTATTCAGGGTCTTTTTGGTTCCAATGAAGTTTAGGGTTATTTTTTCTAGATCCCTGAGAAATTATGTTGAAATTTCGATTGGAATCTGTAAATCATTTTGGGCAGCATGGACATTTAAACAATGTTGATTCTACCAATCCACGAGTATGGGAGGTTTTTCCATTTGTTTGTATCATCTATACTTTCATCAATGTTTTGTAGTTCTCCCTGTAGTTCTCCTGATCTTTCACCTCCTTGGTGAAGTATATTTTTAGGTATTTTACTTTTTTTGTAGTTATACTAAACGGAATTGAGTTCTTGATCTCACTGTCAGCTTGACTGTGATTAGTATATAGAAATATTATTGACTTGTGTATCATAATTTTATAAGCTGAAACTTTAATGAATTTATTTATCAATTCTAGGAGTCTTTGGTGGAGTTTTTAGGTTTTCTAGGAATAAGATCATATCATTGGCAAACAGGGATAGTTTGATCTCCTCTTTCCCAATTTGGATGTTCTTTGTTTATTTCTCTTGCCTGATTGCTCTGGCTAGGACTTCTAATACTATGTCGAATATAGAAGTGGTGACAGTGGGCATCCTTATCTTGTTCTAGTTCTTAGGGGGAGTGATTTCAGCTTTTCCCTATTCAGTAGGATATTGGCCAGGGGTTTGCCATATATGGCTTTTATTATTTTGCGATATGTTCCTTTTGTGCTTAGTTTGTTGAGGGTTTTTATCACAAAGCATTTCTGGATTTTACCAAATGTTTTTTCTGCATCTATTGAGATAATCATATGGTCTTCATTTTTAATTCTGTTTAGGTGGTGAATCACATTTATTGATTTGTACATATTGAACCATCCTTGCATCCCTGGGATGAATCACACTTGATTATGGTGGATTATTTTTTTTATGTGCTGTTGAATTTGGTTTACTGGTATTTTGTTGAGAATTTTTGCATCTATGTTCAAAGGGATATTGGGGAGAGGGTCTTCAGAGCTCCTTATATCACCATTCTGGAAGTATATACTCAAAATATTATTTTTAAATGTCATAGGAATCATGATACTGGAGCCATGGAGAAGGAAAGAAATCATTGCGTACTATTAATACTCAGCTCTATAGTAAATAATATTTACATAGCTATAATTATGTAAAGATTTTTTTTTTAGTTTTTCGAATCAACCTTTAGGCAAATTACTTAACACTTAATCATGACTACAAAACATAATATATGTTAACAGCCACTACAGTAGAATCAGGGATGAGGAGGTAGAGTGAGGAACAGAGAATTGGAAGGAAAGGTGAGAGTTATTCATCTCCTCTTACAAGGTAGAATGTGAAGAGTGCTGTCTACGGCTGATGGAACAAGTAATGAAAATTTATAAATGTTATTTGTGATTATTGATTTATTTATGGCTACAGAGGTTGTGCCCATAGGGATGTAGCTATAGGGATGATGGAACTTAGGATGTTATATAGTTATATTGAAAGGGAGGTAGAGTGAGAAGGAAGGTTGCAGGTGGTTGTAGAAAATGAGCTAAATCCATATTTATAAGAGCCAAAAGTAAATTAGTCACGTTTAACATTGGTAAAACAAGAATAGTAATATAAGCATATTATTTAGAGATTTAGAGGTACCACCAAAAATAATCAAAAACTTTGTTAAAAATGTTGCCTTTGAGTGAACTGGTGCTTTTAATTATAATCATTCTATACAATTTGTGTTTTTTCAGGATATGCATGGATTATTTTTATAACAATAAAATGTATTTGAAAAAATAATTGGTTCTTGTGGCAGCTCTAAATTTACTTCCTCATTTCAGTGTGTACAAATTATCTCAAAGTCCCTCTTATATCTCGCTTTGTCTCTTTTTTTCTCTTCTAAAAACTCAAAAATGTTTGCAATCATGGGGAAATCATAAGAGAGTATTTATTTCTTTTATACATATTATGCCCTGCACAATTAGAATTACATGCCCAAGATATTTGGATTATTTTCAACAGTAGAAACAGCTTATCTTGTCATTGTAGAAGACCAGAAGAACCACCCCAAAATATTCCTCTTTGGCATAAGGATTATTTTGAGCTGAAAGCTGCACCATGTGTTTCTTGCTTGCTGCCCTTATGCTGCTGCCACCCTTAACTAATGGAGGATAGGGACTGACAGATATATGCTTTCCTTTTTCATCCTCAAGGCAAACAGTTGTAAGTTGCATTTCATAAGCCTTCCTACAGATCCTATCAAATGAAGCATCAGTCACATGTGCTGATGACCAATTAGATAACACGATTTCTTACTGACTTTGTCTACTTTCCATTATCATCGTATCCATCTGCCATAAGGCTGCCATAACAAAATATCATAGACTCGGTGGTTTAAACAACAGAAATTTATTTTCTTAAAGTTCTGTAGGATGGAAATCCGAGATATGGTGGCAGCATGGTTGAGTTCTGGTGAGGGTTCTCTTCCTGGCTTGCAGAGGGCAGCCTTCTTGCTGTGTCCTCACATAGTGGAGAAGAAAGAGAGAGATCTCTCTTTTCCTCCTCTTATAAGGCCACAGTCCTATTGGATTAGGGCTCTGCTCTAATGATTTCACTTAAACTTAATTACCTTCTAAAGGCCCTATCTCCAAATACAGTAACAATGATGGTTAGGGCCTCAACATATGGAAGCGGGGAAGGGGGAAACTCAGTACATAACAATAACTCTACCTGTTCTTCACTTCAGCTCCCTAAAATAAATTAACCTTCAAGCAAGCCTCTGTCTTAGGCCATGCTTTCAGGAGAACTCAGATTACAATATGTTTTGTTCCATATGTTTGGCAACAGAGTAAAAGGATCTATTGAAAGCTTAGTTATCAAGGCATTATGCACAATGCTCAATTAAGTCTATAAAAAGTTAATGAGTATCATGTAAGACACCATGCTAAGTGTAGTATTGAATGAGGTAGACATGATCCTGGGGGCTTTCTTTAAATGTAGGAGAAAATATTAAACAGCCTATTACACTATTATTTGAATGTGTTTGTGAAATGTACTATAATGAAGTCTAGGCTGCTAACAAGGTAAACAAAAGAGAAGCCACACTTTGAGTCTAGGTGTTCAAGGAAAACAGATATAAAATAGGAACAGAATTTAGTAAGACACAGTGTGGGTATGGCCATGGGGATGGTGAACTAGAGGAAGCAAACAGTGTCAGTGTAGTTGAGACAGAAGGGGTGGTGGAAGAGATGGGGTATGGGACTGAGATAGGCAGGGCCACTGTGTAGACTGATTTTTGGGGACTCAAGTAAGTATTTTGAATATTAAAATGAAAACACTAAGAAGCCTTTGGTTTCTGTGATTTATGTTGTTTATGCAGCCCTCATATAAAATCCATATCATTAACCAAAATGATATTTGAAATCACATCAGGTATCTTGTCTGACCACAATGCTATGAAACTAGAAATCAATAACAGGAGGAGTTTTGGAAAATGTATAAATACATGGGAATTAAACAACATGCTCCTAAACAACAAATGGGTCAATGAAGGAATTAAAAGAGAAATTAAAAAATATCTTGAGACAAAGACAAAAACACAATATATCAAAACTGTGGGATGCAGAAAAAGGAGTTCTAAAAAGGAAGTTTATGGCAATAAATGCATACATCAAAAAAGAAGAAAGATTTCAAATAAATAACCTAACATTACACCTCAAGA
>NW_012150729.1:2928622-2930487 GCF_000956105.1 Propithecus coquereli | reverse complement strand
TTTGGATTTGAACCCCAAATCACAGACAACAAAAGCAAAAATAGACAAATGGGATGACATCAAACTAAAAAGCTACTGCATAGCCAAGGAAACAATCAACAGAATGAATAGACAACCTATGTAATGGGAGAAAATATTTGCTAACCATGTATCTGATAAGAGGTTAATATCCAAAATATACAAGGAACTCAAACAACTCAATAGTAAGAAAACAAATGACGAGGTTTAAAAAATGGTAAAAGGATCCGAATAGACATTTCTCAAGAGAAGACATACAAACAGCCAATGGTATATCAAAAAAAGCTCAAAATCACTAATCATGAGAGAAATGCAAATTATAACCACAATGATATATCACCTCACAACTGTTAGAATGGTTATAATCAAAAAGACAAGTGTTGGAAAGGATGGGGAAAAAAGGTAACCTTTGCACATTGTTGGTGGGAATGTAAATTAGTATAGCTATATGGAAAACAGTATAGAGGCTCCTGAAAAAATTAAAAACAGAACTACCATATGATCCATCAATCCCACTACTGAATATATGCCCAACGGTAATTAAATCAGTATGTCAAAAAGATATCTGCACTTCCATGCCCACTGTGGCATTATTCACAATAGCCAAGATATGGAACCAACCCAACTATATTTGCAGATGAATGGATAAAGAAAACGTGCCATACACACACAACGGAACACCTTTCAGCCTTAAAAAAGAACAAAATCCTGTCATTTTGACAACTTGAAAGAACCTGAAGGACATTATGTTAAATGAAATAAACCAGGCACAGAAAGACAAATACCCTGTGATCTGACTTACATGCAGAATCTAAAAGCATTGAACTCATGGAAGTAGAGAGTAGAATGGCAGTTACCAGGGGCTTGGGGGATAGCGGGGAGAAAAGATCAGATCTAGGCACATCTAGAGCATTTGTAGCCCCAGCTCTGAAGGAATGGAATTAAAGGAAAGTACTTGAACCACTGAGAGGTCTTTTGAGAAAAGTCAGTGGACCAAACTCTCTACAGTGGTAAAGAATTGTGGTAGAAAGATCCTATGTCTGGCATTTGCCAAAGGTAGGCAGAGCAGGTGAATCTTGAAGTTCTGGAGCCATCACAGATGCCTAATCCATGTTATCACCCATATAAGAAATTCATGTTGATCTTATATGTGTAACTCATGATTCTGAGTCCCAGTTTGGGACCCAGAGACAAATCCTAATAGAAATAACCTTTTATATTTAATGAAGATACCCAGGTACTGGACTAAGTAGTAAGAATAGTAAAGCTTTTGGTAGCATCTCTATAGTCTGAAAAAAGATGACTACTTATTTTAAAAAGTAGAATCTAATATTCACATTGATCTTGGATCCTCCTCCAAATGGAGACTGGGATATTATATCTATGGTAGCCTCCCAAAAACTTTCCATTAGGTCTGTAATGTCTTGTCCTGAATGTCTTGCTCCAATTCTACAGTTGTGTCAGTGTTAGGTAAGAAAGCATTAGGTGAAAAAAGGAATGATCATAGGTCTTCAAATCTCTTGCTACTGTTCTGCTCATACATATCTGAACTTGCCAACCTCTAACTAAGTAAGCTAGTTTATTAGTCAGGAGTAGTATGTCCCTTTAATAGGGAAATTCCCCCAAATTGATCACTCTGTTAGTTTATCTCAGAAAAAAAAGGTCCAACACTATAGGATTTTGATGGGAAAACCTTTCATATACAGAAAATCTGGTGTAAGTAAATTTATTGATCATAAGAGGAAACTAAAATGCAAAAATACAGAAAATATGCCAAATTTCTTTCAGGAGTAACAGAATAAAAGAGAACTAATCTTAGCACTCTGGGAGGCTGAGCTGGGCGGATA
>NW_012150729.1:2879097-2926932 GCF_000956105.1 Propithecus coquereli | reverse complement strand
GTGGATTAATAAAATGTGGTATATATGTATACCATGGAGTTCTACTCAGCCATAAAAAAAATGAATTAATTCCTTTTGTAACAATCTGGATGGAAATGGAGACCTTTCTCCTCAGTGAAATATCACAAGAATGGAAAAACAAACACCACATATACTCACTATTAAATTAGAAGTAACTAAACAGCACTCATGTGCACAGATGGAAGTAAAACTCAATGGAAATCAAGCAGGTGGGACGGGGGTGGAGGGGATGGGTGAAATCATACCTAACAGGTATGCTGTATACTATCTGGATGATGGGTACACTTACAACTTTGCCTCAAGCAGTACGAAAGCAATCCACGTAGCTAAAACATTTGTACCCCTGTAATATTCTGAAATAGAAAAATAAATAAAATAACTTAAAAAAAATTTAGTCACTGCTTAAACTACCAACACATTTTTTAAAAAATTTTTAAAAGGATAAATTGGGTGACATTTTCATCCTGCCAAGAACTCTTGGGATAATTTGGCTCTTGGGAACCAGTGTCATGGTGTCTAGCTGTATAGAGTGGCCCATTCATCCTCAATAGCAACCTGGCCAACTCCAGGTGCTGGACTCTGGGGCTGATTATTTGCACCTGGATGAAAAGGAGGGGCATTTTGTTCTCAACATCACTTTGGGTCACGCTGTGCTAGAAAGTTTCCAAAAGCAGCTAGGCCAGGATCCTTTCTTTGACATGCAGAGGATGGTGTCCAGGCCAGATCAATGGCTAAAGCCAATGGCTGTAGCAGGACCTAATCGATAACTGTTCCTCTCAGGATACTGAGAATCCTGGGGCTTTGATTAAAAAACATTTGGGAGAATGGAATGAAGGTCAGCCTTTCCATCAAACCAGGAACCATAGTTGCGTACGTGGCACCATGGTCTAATCGGATCAGCATGGCTTTGGCTACGACAGTGGAGCCTGGGTTTAGAAGGCAGAAGTTTGTGAAAGATAAGATGCCAAATGTTCACTGGTTGAAGACCCAGTTCCAGTCTTTGGACACAGAGGCCAGTGATGGGTTGGGTACTGACATTGTCCATAATACGCAGAGGTGAGAGCTAAAATGATTATGGCTGGCAGTGCCATTATGAGCAGTGAAGCCCCCAGATCTGTGACCAATCTGCTATGATGTTTGCTCAGAAACAGCTTAGAAATACTCTATTGGACAATGAAACAAACCTCAAGGAGCTCAATGTGTCTGCACATGAAATCTTCTTTTTACTGAAAAACAAGAATTTTGACTACCAAATCATATCACAGTTGAGGCAGTGCTGCTTTCATGAGCAATTATTTATTCCAGTGACTACTATCTATTGGGCAAAGAGATTCTACTTTCTAGAGATTAGAAAATGTGGTATATAACTACATTTTTTTTGTGATGGAATTTAAAGACCAGTGTGGTGAAATACCCTGTTTTTACTGGGAGACAAGATTCAGATAAAGTGTAAAAATATGGCTATATTAAGGTTATAACAGAAATTGGCTTAAGGCTTAAGAAAGGCATACTGGCTACTATGAAAAAAGTGATTTTTATGCAATTTCTGATAATTTCTGTTGTTTCTTATCTGTTTTCCAAAAGCAAAGAAAGTCCTTATGTTTTTCATGTTCTATGTCATTTGTGACTTGTGTATGTGCTCGATAATGAGTAGACTGGAACTTATGAACAATCTAGGCTTGCATCTGGCTCGGATAGGGTGCCATTTTCTTCTTGCATCTGAAACATCTATTTCCCACTTTTTACCTTATATTTGATACATTACATGAAAGCTATTTTTAAAAGTATGAAGCTCAAGGGTTTCAGGTGGTCTGTTCTAACATATAAGCGTGGATTTTATCAGAGTGTTTTCTTTGTCAACTTTGCTCAAAGGGCAGGTTATTCAGTGATTTTCTCCTTTCTTAATGCCACCTACCATTCTTAAGGACATTAAGTAATGCTGTAATGTTAGCTCTAAGTAGAAAAAAAAGTAAATCCTCTATCTGGAAGTAACATTGAGTTAAATTCTGACTCTGCCCCTTTCCAACTATTTGATCTTAGCAAATCACCCAACCTCTCAGCATTCATTATACATTGAATATAATTATAACAACCGTGCAGGGTTGTCTTGAGGATTAAAAGATATACCATTATATATGTAAAGCTTGCAGTACTATTCCTAGAATTTAGTAGATGCTCAGTACAAAGTAGCTATCATTATACAAGCTTGTGTTTTATGGGTTATAAAGTACTTTGATATAATCTCATTAAATATACAAATTATTCCTATGAGTGGTAGGACAGAAATTTTTGTCCCTATTTAAAAAATGAAGAAACTAGAGCTCAGCAACAGGCTGGTGCCATGGAAAGAAACCAGTAGGGCATACGATTTCTGGTCTTTTTCTGTTAACACAAACATAGCCCTTAAGAGGTAGATTAAGCAAAGGAAGATTATTGTACTTAACATTGTCTTATTTTCAGTTTACCCTATAGCAGAACCAGAAAGCTATGAATATTCTGGAACTAAGGATCTTGGTCCTAAGTGGTATATGTTTTACTATTCTTAGAAAGACCAGGTAGGTTAGGAGATGACAAGATACAGAGTTAATCCATAAAGAAAAAAGATGTATAATTGTGTCCCAAATTATACTTAGACAACAAATATGTATCAACTACTTCATTCTTATAAATATTCTTGCCATATAATACATATGGCAAGAAATAAAAAAATAAAAACCAGGACAGGTACTCTGTAATATTTTTTTCTGCATAAATTGTGAGATTTGAAAAAAAATGTAAAAATAAATCTTGCAAAGCTCAGGTTCGAGACCTCCAACCTTGTGAGGAAAAAATGTTTTCCATTTCCTTGAAATTTTAATGTCCTTGGAGATGATTCCGAGAAAAAAAAGTGTATTGAGTACAGTAATGGGAGGGACAAAAATGCTACCTGTCTTTGCCTCCCCACTGGGAATTCCAGCTAACTAAGCATGTGGGAGTGAGAAAGCAGAAAATAGCCTGGAGATCTGCCTCACAAAACTGCAGGGCCTCCTCATAGACATTTTCAACCCACTGGTCAGGGAGAACTAACTTAGGTCCACATGAACATGTGTGTGGTTGGTTGAAACTGCTATATCCAGTCTCCTTTTAGAATTATGAAATGTATTTAAATTGTTATGGAGAATAGAACAACTATTTTAGATATGTGCCTAGGCACACAGATATGCTACATTTCTGATTTAAATCATTTGAACATAAAGAAGTGCAGTGGACCTGCCTCAGATCCTAAACCAGCATTGTCATGAATTCAAATAATTCTATCACAGGTGGCCATTGCATAGTGGTGCTACCAAAAGAAAAACTGCCAATATCATTCACTAGGAGCAAGAGTCTCTTTCTTGTTAAAGTAAATTATTAATATATTGCCTAAATCTGTATATCAAGTGGCAAACATTCTACATTTTTAGGTAGCTAATAATTAGAATTCTCCATATTGGTCAGTTAGTTTACCTCAGGAGAAAAAAGGTCTAACACTAGTTTAATGGGAAATTATTTACATATTCTCAAAATTTGGTAAAACAAAATTATGTATATATATATACATGAATCTAGAATGTAAAACAAAAAAAGTATGGCAAGTTTCTTGCAGAGGTAACATAACAAGAGGGAAAGATAGTATTAATACTATAGTAGATATACGAATACATCCGCATACAACTGTATGTGTGTGTATATATATACATATATGCTTTCTCCAACTACTGTATGTCTACATATAGATGTGGTATGCATATAGCTACAATATGCATTGCAGGAGGCATTTATGTTTCCCAGTTTAATGATTTAGTTTCTACATTTTATAGATGAGAGAAACTAGATGTTTGATAACTTATCCAAGGCCGTACTGATAGTGTTAGACATGAATCCAGGTCCGTTTGACCTTGAAACTCCTGCTGTTTTATCTATAATATGCTCCCTCCAGATGTAACTTGGTGCCATTTCTGTCAAGATAGGCAAAAGAGAGAGATGACTCCAGAACAAGTGAAGTAATCTACATTTCACTCTGTGGTCCTTCCAGCTTCCCCTTTTAGGACCTCTCACCTTTAAGAAATTCCTCCAAAACAGCTTGCAGCCCTGCCTTCATAGGACAGCAACACCACCTCCACCGCCCTCGGCCTCACCATCCAGTTTCCTGGTTCTCACAGCCCCACCTGAACCTGGTGCTATGGCTTCTCCGTTCACTCTGCTTGCCCTGTGTACCACTCCCTCAGGGCCATGGTCTCTGCTTTCCAAAGTGATCACACTGTTTTAGTGAATGCAATGGCATAATGTGTTAATCCATTTCTGGTAGAGTATTTACATTTATATTTTAACAGTGACTTTCTGAAAGTGCTAAATTAGAAATTTGATGTACGATTGTCACAGGAGAGACATTTTTTGGAGAGTTGGGTCTATAAGGTGGATAGTCACTTATGTGCCTCCTTGTCAGGGCTACCTCTGGCTAATAACATTATTCATCTATAAATCAATTCCAAATTGGAAAAATATGTTTTTAATGTAAAATATTTATTTTATACATCACAGATATCATGTATAGCCAAGCAAATTATTGTTCTTTCCTGAGTCTGCGCATTTGATGTCTGAAATCTCAGCAGATAGTTCTCAGAGGCTTTCCACTGTGTAGAAAGTTTGAACATGATCTCTGTACCAATCCTTGGTGGCTCAAAGAACGTTTCTGGCTATTTAGTTTTTATATTCTTAAACACTGAAAGCAGATATTCTAAATAAATAAATCAAGAATAAAATGAGAAAAAAACCCATATTCCTGTCTCTCTAGAGTTCTGATGAACTTATTCTAAATTATTCCAAGCCAAAACTACAAAAAGTAAAGAAAAGCAAAAAAAAAAAAAAAAAAAAAAAAAAAAAAAAAAAAAAAAAAAAAAAAAAAAAAAAAAAAAAAAAAAAGAGAGAGAGAGAAAAGCAAAGCAAAGAAAAATAGAAACAGCACTCTGAGGAGATGGAATATGAAGTTGGAACATGCTCTTCTGTTAATCTTACCCAAAATAATTTCTAGTGACTGGTAATAAGACACAAGTATTAAGGCAAAAAGAAAATATCTTTCGATGTATAATGTAGCCTGGTTCTTAGGACACTGGATTCTCCAGCCAGATTTCCTGTGTCTTTTCAAATCCAAGCATTTAGCTGAGCAACTTTGTACAAGTCATTAATATTTAACCACTCTATGTTTCAGTTTCCTTATCTGTAAAGTGGAGATAATGATAGTAATCAACTTCTTGAATTTATTGTGAGGTAAAATGAGTTAATATAGGTAAAGGTACCTAGAGCAGGGCCTGGCATAAGTAAAAACCAATTAGGTGTTAAGTATCATCATTATGGTTATTTGCTATTGTTACCGTTACAAGCTCATGGACTAAAAAAATCTAACAATCATAAAGCAGAAGAAAGAGCGGTATCCACACTTCTCTTCATTTTTTTTTTATTTTAAGATATTATGGGTGTACAAACATTTTGGTTACAAGTAATGACTTTGCCTTGCCCAAGCCAGGGCTAGAGGTGCGCCCTTCCCCCTTACGGTGCACACCACATCTATTAGTTGTGAGTTTACCCAGCCCCACCCCAACACCTGACCGACACCCAATTAATATTACTACCACGTGAGCACATTCGTGTTGATCAGTTAGTACTAATTTGATGGTGAGTACATGTGGTGCTTATTTTCCATTCTTGTGATACCTCACTTTGAAAGATGGGCTCAATCTCTATACAGGATAATATAAGAGGTGCTAGATCATCATTGTTTTATGTAATTGAGTAGTATTCCATAGTATACATATATCACATTTTCTTAATCCACTCATGGATTGAAGGGCACTTGGGTTGTTTCCACATCCTTGCAATTGTGAATTGTGCTGCCATAAACATTCGAGTGCAGATGTCTTTATTATAGAATGCCTTTTGTTCCTTTGAGTAGATGCCTAGTAGTGAGATTGCTGGATCAAATGGTATATCTATTTTTAGCTCTTTGAGGTATCTCCAAATTATTTTCCACAAGGGTTGTACTAATCTGCAGTCCCACCAGCACTGGGAGTGTTCCTATCTCTCCACATCTATGCCAGCATTTATTGTTTTGGGACTTTTTGATAAAGGCCATTCTCACTGGAGGTAGGGGATATCTCATTGTGGTTTTGATTTGCATTTCCATAATGATTAAAGATGCTGAGCATTTTTTTTTATGTGTTTGCTGTCCAGTCTCACTGGAGGTAGGTGATATCTCATTGTGGTTTTGATTTGCATTTCCATAATGATTAAAGATGCTGAGCATTTTTTTTTATATGTTTGCTGGCCATTAGTCTGTCTTCTTTTGAAAAGTTTCTGTTCATGTCCTTTGCCCATTTATTGATAGGGTTGTTTGGTTTTTTCTTATTGATTTTTTTAGGTTCTATATAGATTCTTGTTATAAGCGCTTTATCGGATGTGTATAAAGCAAACACCAGCATGAACGCCAATAATTTTGACTTGTGGTGTTGGATTGTTTGGCTTAAAATATACTTTTTACAAAATACATCCCCTAGTAGCCTTTACTGTCTACAGAACAGCTAGTGCTCTAAGACATCTTATTTATATAAATGACTACAGAGTGATTAGATAAACATTATAATTAAATGCCCTCATCCTGAAGTCTTTGCTTTTGTTTCAAGGCTAATAGAGGTGATCGGTCTCCCTTACACAAGAAGAGCCTGTGGCTGTCTTCTGGAAAACATAATTTGGGAGAACTCCCTTCAACATTATTACTAATTTTAGTCCCTGGGTTGCAGATGCTCTCCTTTTGCCTTTGTAGTTATTAATAGTACCTTCCTGTCTGCACTGAGCAGTAATGGTTTGTGGTTCATTTTTTTTCCAAGTCTTTTAATTGACTAAATTAGCTCCCAGAGTGCTGTGTAGCAAGTTAGGTATTAACATAAAACATAAAATCAGAGAATCCTGATCTATCTGTAGAAGCCAAACATGTTTTTTATGATTATTCTTTTTGAAAATTGCAAAAGTAATAAAACCACACTACAGAATGTTTATAAAAGAAAAAAAAACTTCTCATAGTCTTTCCACCATAGTTGCTATAATTTTTTGGTATATCTCTTTCAGTAGTTCTTATGTATATTTTCAACATAGTTCTTACATATATTTTCAACATATTTTTATGAGCATACAATGTTTTTATCTTTTTTTATATAGCACTATAATATAAGCATTTGACATGCTGCTATATTACCTTTCACCACCATCCTTTTTAAGGGATACAACATAGCTTACTTGTTCATTCTTCTACTATTAAACATTTAATTAGCCCCTATCAAGATGACTATTTAAATAATACAGGGACAAGTCATATTTATGAATACATCCATTTCCATATTTTGGATCTTATTCTTAGATGAGATTTGCTAAGTACTTATACATTTCTCTCTACCACATCATTCAGACCTATTACTATATCATATTATGAGGAAAATAGCTTTTCAAAAATATGCAACATAACTCTATAAAACACTACCACAACTAGATAATACTAAAAATATAAAAACTTTCTCCACTAAATTATTAAACTTTTTCTCATCTGAATTTCATCTTCGTTCAAATAGATATATCTTCTCCTTAAGCTCTAAATACATAACCTTTGAAATATTTCTCATTCTCTTGGCACTTTATACCTTTGTCTGATAGCACTTATGTCAACTGCAATTAAAGACTCAGTGTGTAATATTTAATGTCTGACTCTTTCAATAGACAGTAAGTTCCATGAGGGTGGGAACCCCATCTATGTTGTCATTTTTTCACCCAAGTACTTAGCACAAAACAATCAGCCTTGTTTGTTCATTCACTGATACAACAATTTAAAATTATTTTGAACAGTGTACTGTGCTAAGTCCTATTAGAGATACACAGAAATCTATGATAGTTCTAGCCTTTAAGGAGTTACAATTATTGTAATCCTTTACTATTATTTTTACTATGTCATAGGAGAAAGTTTATGAACTTTAAGACAAAATGGACCTGGGTTTGACCCTCATTTACCATTCATTGTCTATGTGACATTGGGTAAATTATTTAACTTATTGGAGCCTTAGATTGCTCATCTGTAAAGCAAGGGTAATACTTGTCCCACAAAGTTATCCCTGAGGTTTACATGAAGTCATATAAGGAATGTTTTTGTCATAGCTCCCAGAAACTAAAGGGCATTCCATTATTTTTAATTACTGAATGAATGAAGCAAACCTTGGCAATTTTCATTTTTATTCTTTCCCAGTTTTTTGCTTTCTTCCTATTACCATTGTCTCAGGCAATAGTCAGGACATAAACATTTCATGCCTGGGTTATTGTTCCTTGCTTCACTTCCTGGGATCACCTTTTAACCTGTTGTCCATAGTTCTTCCCAGAGCCTTGTCATCATCCCCAGTGACCTTTGTACCAGTTAAAACTGATTTCCAATTTTAAGGCTCTTGGCCAGTTGGTCCCCAGGGGTCCATTCTATCTAACTAACTACCCTCCACTCCAGTGATGACCTGCTCATGGGCAACTCACAGGTACAAGGAGAGAGACAGAGAATCATAGATATGCCACATACAATAAACTCAAGTAGCAGGTACAACAGAGATGAAAAGATAACTTTGGGTTTCTTGCTTCTGTGAATGCTTCTGAGCTCCCCTGCGGTAGTTGGTTACTTCTTCCCCTAGGCCATTATACATACATCTATATAGTATAGTTCTTATTGTATCACACTATAATTATTTGATTGTGTAGCCTCCCCCTTCACTTATTGATCAACAAATACTACTTGAGCAGCTGTTATGTCCAAAGGACATCTCTAGACCTTGTCTGATAATCACTAAGCTCCTTGAGAGTAGCAACCAAATCTTATTCATTTTTATACCATCAGTGCTAATACATACAAGGAAGATCAGTGGATATTGAAGGAATTATCCGCATAAGTGAATGAGTAAATGAATGTATGAACACAATGGCAAATCTACTTATTATTCCTTAAACATTTTGCCTATTCTACTTCTGAATTTTGTAGGTTTCTATTTTTCTGAATTAGAAAGTAAATTTTGTTACATGGGAACTGATTTGAAAAGCATTACTTGGCCCAAATTAGTTCATCCTACGGTTTGTCATAGGATTTGAATTTCCCAGCGTGAAACTCATTTTTAGAAAGAAATTATAAAATAATACATGTATACAATGGCAGTTCAACAATTCAAAATATACAAAGAATAAAAAGTAAAAGGTCTCCTCTACCATCAAGGTGAACCCTTTCCCAATCCTTTCTTTTATCCCCAAAGTATTGTAAGTTTGGTATAATACTTCCAGGCTTATTCCCTATACATTTTCCATGTCCTTCCTATGTGTGTTTTTTGTTTGTTTGGGTTTTTTTGTTTTGTTTTGTTTTTTGTTTGTTTGATTTTTTTTTTCTTTCTTTGTTTCTTTCGAGTTAAGACATTGTATCTAGAAGGCTGTTCTTAGGGGCTTACCCAAGGCCACTAACTGGGATAATGGCATAGCCTTTTAAGCCAAGTTATTACCAAGCTTCTTAAAAGAACAAGGTGAAGTGGGGCTTTAATGTGATGCAGCAAAACTCATCTCTGGATAAGAAATTTTTCCCTTTCTTGTCACATGCCTATAAATGAGGAATTATTATAATCAAAATAAGCACTATTATGCTCTAATAAGCTCTAAAATATCTATTTTACTTCATGAGTATAATATTATTTTAATTATGTTTTAAATCCCTCTATTTCTATACTTTTATTTCCTGTTAGAAATTTAAAACTGCTTGAAGATAATATTTGAGATCTAAGTACATTAATAATTTATGTAAACTTTCCTATATTCCAAATATTAACCATAAAATTACTTTGTACAACCATTGACTTACAATGCAGTTCAATATCAAAAGTCTTCAATGAAGTGTTAGCTGTCTTGGGGTTTACCTTAGTTCTTCCACTTGGGCAAGTTATAAACCCTTTAGAGCCTCCATTTGTTTTTTAGCTCTAAACAGAGGTGATATTCATTCAACATTCATTCATTTATTTAACAAATATTTATTGAACATTTATCTGTGCCAGGAATTTTGGCACTGCGAAAGCAATGATCAAAGCAGACTAAATCCCCTACCCTGATGGTCCCTTCACTCTAGGGGGGAGACAGATAATAGGTTGACAATTAGAGGTACCACTGCACACCAACAAAATACTATGTGATGGTAAGGACACAGAGAGATTGGAATATGATTTTTGTTGTTGCTGTGATTGCCCCTGGAGTCTTCTTCATAAATTCTTTACCTAGGCCTCTTCATAAATTTTTTGCCAAGGCTGATGTCTAGAAGACTTTTTTCAACATTTTCTTCTAGAATTCTTATGGTTTCATGTCTTAGATTGAAATCTGTCATCCATCTTGAATTAATTTTTGTGAATGGTAAGAGGGATGGATCCTGTTTCAATTTTCTACATGTGGCTATCCAATTTTCCCAGCACCATTTATTGAATAGGGATTCTTTTCCCCAGTATATATTGCTGTTTACTTTGTCAGAGATCACATGGCAATATAAATGGGACTTGATTAAATTAAAAAGCTTCTGCACAGCCAAACAATCAACAGAGCAAATAGACAACCTACAGAATGAGAGAAAATATTCGCATGTTATACATCCAATAAAGGGATGAATCTACAAAGAATTCAGCAAATCAGCAAGAAAAAAAATCAAACAACACCATTAAAAAGTGAGCAAAAGACATGAACAGAAGCTTTTCAAAAGAAGATAGACCAATGGCCAATAAACATATGAAAAAACACTCAACGTCACTAATCATCAGAGAAATGCAAATCAAAACCACAATGAGAGATTACATAACACCAGTGAGAATGGCTTTTATCAGAAAGTCCCAAAACAATAGATGCTGGTGTAGATGCAGAGAACAAGGAACACTTATACACTGTAGGTGGGACTGTAAACTAGTATAACCTCTATGGAAAATAGTATCGAGATACCTCAGAGAACTAAAAGTAGAACTACCATTTGAGCCAGCAATCCCACTACTGGGTATTTACCCAAAGGAAAAAAAGACATTCTATAAAAAAGACATCTGCACTTGAATGTTCATAGCAGCACAATTCATAATTGCAAAGATGTGGAACCAATGCAAGTGCCCATCAATACATGAGTGGAATAATAAAATGTGGTATATGTATACCATGGAGTACTACTCAGCCATAAAAAATCGTGAACTACCTCTTGTATTATCCTGGGTGGAGCTGGAGCCCATTCTTCTAAGTTATCACAAGAATGGAAAAACAAGCACCACATGTACTCACCATTAAATTGGTACTAATTGATCAATACTTATGTGCACATATGGAAGTACCATTCATTGGGTGTTGGGCAAGTGGGAGGGGAGGGGATGGATAAATTCACACTGAATGGGTACAGTGTGCACTGTCTGGGAGTTGGGCATGCCTGTAGCTTTGACTCAGGCAATGAAAAGGCAATATATGTAAACAAAGCATTTGTACCCTTGTTAATATTCTGGGAAAAAAAAAAAAGCCAGGTGAAGGCCTGGGGTCAGAAACATGCTGAGTGTGTTTAAGGAAGGGCAAAGAGGTCAGATCAGTGTGGCTAGAGCAGAGGGGTAAAGCAGCAGAAGGAGACAGCAGAGAGGTACCAGAAATAGATGAAGCAACACCTTGAAGGTCATGGGAAGCCACCAGTGGGCTTTGAGAAGCAGAATGACATGATCTGACTTGAGTTTTAAAAGAATAATTCTGGCTGCTTTGTAGAGAACTGTCTCTGGAAGAGCAAGTGTAAAATTAGGAACACCAGTTAGAAGGTAATTGCAATAATCTAGACAAGAGATTATGAAGGCAGAGAGGGTGGTAAAAAGTGTTCAAATTCTATGTAGAGATCTGCTAGCATTTGCTGGGAAATCTGGATGTGTGAGAAAGAGAGTGGACAACCATAGCTGAAAGGATGGGATTGCCATTAACAGAGGGGAAAGAGTTGTAAGAGTTTGCTCATAACTCTCAACATAAATAGGACTAAATTATAAGCATTTTTTTAGTGTATTAGTTCACTAGGCCTACCAGAACAAAATACCACAGTTAGGCTGGCTTAAACAACAGAAATTTCTTTTCTCACAGTTCGGGAGTCTGAAGTCCAGAATTGTGGTGCTGACAGGGTTGGTCTTCTCTGAGGCCTCTCTCCTCAGATGGCAGATGCCCACCCACTTACTGTGTCCTCACAGGGTCTTTTCTTTGTATACACACATCCCTAGTGTCTCTGTGTATGTCCACATTTTCTTTTCTTACAAGGATAACAATCAGATTGGATTAGAACGCCCCCCATATGATCTAACTTAATATTAATCATTTCTTTAAAGACCCTATCTCCAAACACAGTCACATTCTGAGGTAGTGAGGGTTAGGTCTTCAACATATGAATTTGGGAGGGACACAACTAAGCCCATAACATTCAGTGATATGATTTCAAAGTGGGTAGGAACATCCCTGCTATCTCCCAAAAATGTGCTTTTATGATTGAAAAGAAAATTCTACCATGGGTACTTCAATCATTTAGGTATCAAAATGTGAAATTTTTGGAAGAAATAAATAATCTTCTTACTAATCATCTTTAGAGCAAGTTCTGATAGACCATGAAGGTACTAGGTATCTGTGTAATGAAGAGATGAGCGATACAGTGGGGTGAGTAGTAGAAGAACTTGCCTGGATGCAAAGTTCCTTGATATGGGCAATGAGCATTTCTTTGTAGAACATATTTTGTGATCCTTCTCATAATATTTTAATAGTCTTATAGAAAGAGTAATAATAATGATAGTTTTTTTGGGGTGGCATATAAAAACTGTTTTGCCTACAACTGAGAGCTATGATCATAGAATGCTTTCACAAAGTAAACATTTTCCTTTCCCAGAGTTGTATATATACTTCTTTACTTGATGTTTTCCCATGTGTTAAGTAATAAATGTAGAACGCATAAGTGAAATACCTTATATTATCAAGAATTGCATTTATAAACATAAAAATATGCTAAGCTGACTGAATTAGGCTAGTTCTATTATACAAATATCTAGTAACAATGATGTTCACAGCAACTAACATATTAATTTCTATAATTAAAGGGAGATGTTTCTTCCATTAAAACAAATTATTGGCAATGTCTCTAAGCATTCATTTAGCATGGCTGATACTACAAAGTACGTAGCAGTGACACTTGAAACATCCAGCAGAGTAGAGATAAATGAATGATGCATCAACATCTTACATGAAGGAGAATACTTTGGTCAAAATTAGCCAATAGGAATGGCAAATATCTTAAGTAAAGTTACCAAATCATATACGAAGTGCCAATACTGGCATTACATTAATCTCATAAAGAATGTATGGCAATATGCCCAACCCAATGGGTGAGATAAATTTGATGGTAGAAAGAGATTACACCACCTAATTAGAAAAAGCATTACATTGAAAAAAAAAAGTGGGTTCTATCCTTCACTATGTTTCATTTGATTATTGGTAAATCATAACTCATTAACTTGTTCCATAAAACAGCTCTTATCTGCTCCACAAGATTTCAGTAAATATAAAGTGAAATATTCAGAAGGACTTTGAAAACAATGCTACTTTCTCTGGAATTAAAATTTTAGTGAGGTCTGAATTTATTTTAACTGATGTTTTAGAAACTGAAATTGAAAGGCAGTTACTAGAACAATGGTTCATAACTTTTTATAGCTATGTATTTCTGTCTACTCAAATATCCATATGTCTTTATTATTAATTACATTTTTCATTTACAATGAGTTTTAAGGATATAAAAATCCAGTGAAATATTTGGAAGAAGATTTTATTATGAATACTTCCTTAAAGAAAACAACTTTGTTGCCTATCTAAATTTCTTTTCACTGATATTATGTGTATCAGTGGTTGAAAAGAGTGCTTTAGAGAAATTTTAAAATTTCGGCAGTTGGAAGAAATATTAAAAAGCTATATGATCTCACAGACTATAGGAAAATTATGTACCAATGTGTCTCAGAAAGGGAAAGGTGAGGAGTATTATTTTTTCATTTACACATATAGATTATATATATTAAACAAACATTTATTGGGAAATGTGAGAAAAGCTCTTCCTATAACCTGTTTTGTCAGCTCATTGAAGCTCTATCTCTCTTATTTTGTGTACTTTGACTTCATCTTGCGTGAAAGGTTCATTCAAGAATGACATGACAATATTACCACTCAGGATATGGTTTTAGTGACATCAGTCACCAAAAATGGCTGGACACGGGATCAGCTATAAACTAAGCCTTGAATACCATCCCTGGGAGTTGAGACTACATGATTCACTTGCTAGATTCTTATGTTGCCTTCTGGCAAGATTAGAAATATCATATTCAATCCACATATCTTGAATACTTTTAATTGTACCAATACATTTCAATATATTGATTAACAAGTTAGTAATTTTTCAAGTGAAAATCCATTTCTGACATTCAGCAAAGCCTCAGTGTAGAACTGGGATGTGGCTAATAACCACAGGGTTTGTAGTAGCTTTTCTACAGTGTAGCCTCTCTGCTTTAATGCTAACTAACCACTCCTGGAGTTTGGACTTCTGATCAGAATTCTAGCTGCCCATGGTTATAACTTAACCTAACATACATTTCTTACCACAGTGTCTATGCTGAGGTATTTTAATGTAAATTAAAACATTATCGCATTTCACTTTAAATATTTCAGAATATATCCTTTAATCTAGGTTAATTCGGGAAGCAAAGAGAAATGAGGTCAGTACTTCAAAGACTGTGAACTCTGAGAATAGTTATCACATCTCACAAAAATATGGCCACATAACAGTAGCTATTCAATGCATCTTTAAAGAAGAAACTGAGAAACCACTGATACCTGCTTAGCACTCTCTCTCTAATACTGGGTGCCCATGTAAATTGCTGCTTTTTCATAGATAAGAACATATGAAAGATAATTCTATTTAAGATCTATAATTCAAAACCATAGTCACAGAAAAGGAAAATGGTAGCCGAAAATGCGTATGAAGGATAACATTGTTAAAGGACACAACAAAAGTTTATCGCTATCTACCCGATTACCCAGCTCTCTGAAGGCAGAATGATAAAGAGACACTAATTCTGTCCACAAAAGGCTCCTAATCCATTAGGGACAATGAGAATAAAACAAGTAAATAATAAACTATTATATTGGATATTACTGCTACTGAAAACACTTTATCATTAAAATAAGAATTTCGTTCAAAAGCAGGAACAGAAAACAAGTTTAGCAAATGTTTGGGTCAAGAACCAAGAATGAAGTGTGTTGTTAGAAGTTTATTTATTGAATAATCATTCTTTGAGTGCCACTCTTGTGTTTATTTGATTCTAAACTGTCAGATTGTTCACTTTCTAAAAATCAGCTTGTTGGGGGGGATCTTTATGTCAAATGTACATATCAGTTGTAAGAAGAATTTTCAGAAATGTAAAAATATGAACAAACATGTCCATATTATTATAATATGTCCCGAGCACTTTGCTAGGTACAGTGAGTACAAAGGAGTGCCTAATAGTCATGACCTACCATTATTAAGATTAATCTAGTGGAGGTAGTGAAGGTATACAGATATTATTCGAATAAATGCATAAAAATATAATTACAAAGTTGTGTTGCAAGAAATTAGGATAAATTTAGTCAAGTGTATATGTAGCAAAAATGTGATTAAAAAAAGTTAAAACACAGAGGTTTTTAAAAATCTGTTTCATTCTTTATTTTTTGACTAGTGAGTGCTAAAATGTCCATGAGCTCTGATAACTTTCTTTTCCTTTTCTTTCTCGCCACTTCTCTGGTCAACTTTTGGAGTTCTGCTATAAATTGCAGACCTGCTTCTCTGGGTTCTTCCAGATGATTTCTTCACCATATTAGTACCCTGTCTAAATTTTCAATCAGAACTAGTTTTATGAATCCAAATTTATATATCTTTATCCCATGTCAAGCTTCTCATAACGTGTCAAATTTATTCAAAACTTCTAGCTGAAATCTTGAATAGTACTGTTAAAGATAATGTAAACAAGCACAATTGTCTCTCCTTGCCAAACAAGATTGGCCAGGTGATATCAATTATTTTGCAACATGTTCTATTATTCAATACATGTTATCACTTAACCTTGTATACAGTATTATGCTGGGACTATGGGAGGTAAAATTATTACGTGTTTTCTATTAATACTTTAAGGGAAGTTCAAATCTAGTAAAGGGGATGAGAAAGAGGGTATTCTTCTATGAGTATAATGTCAGTTAGTAAATAACATTTATTCAGAACAGATCACTATCCTGGGTTATGTAGGGGGCTGAGTGTTGGAGAAAACAAAAAAGACATAGAAAAAATAAAAACAAAAACAAACATTTTTCCTAACCAAGTAATGAGATCTCTCCTTTGACAGCTTGGTAATCATTATATTTTATTGAACTCTAGTCTCTGTCTCTATCTATATATTAGAAACAAGAGAAATAGACCCTGTACTTTGCTTTGGTCCAACCAATTGCAAAACACTGATATGGATCCTTAATCTTTCTTTAGCTAGCCATCTTTAAGAACTTTAGGTTATTACTATACATTGAAGGAACATTTCATTTTACACGAGCAGAACACTTCATTCTATTTTTGCCATTTCCTAAAATCAAAGCAACCAAGAAAAAATTGTTCCCACAAACTCATTACTTATTGCTAACTTGACATATTCAGCTTGATCATCTGGTATAACGTATATATTCTCAAAACTAAATAGATTATCTTGACACTTGCTCTTGGCACAATGAAAGAAAAGCTTATATCTTCAAATATAAGGTCTACATATTACCACATTATAAGGTTAGGATGCCAGAGGAGCTAGGAAAATCTTTTAAAAAATCAAAGACATTTTGTTATCTGGTTGTTAAATTATGAATTTAAGGAAATCTGAATATAAGAAGCCCAAGTATAAAGGATATCTGAAATGTAGATCCTAAACATGATACCCTTTCTCCAATATCTTATACCTGTGCAAAATATGTGGCATTATGTACATGTTTAGTTTTCAAAGATCACAATCTGAGACATATTATGTCCTAGCTATAATATTTTATAGGAATTGTTCTAATAAAACCTATAAAATCATGAGGCCAGCAACATCCAAAGAAGAAAACTTTAGATGAGCATTAGTATAATGACACTTAAAAACTGATTTAGTGTGAAAAGATCACAATGACAAGAAAGCCACTAAAAGTGTCATGTGGACTTAATGAAACAGAGTAAATGTTTTGTGCAGAAAAGAATTTAATTTTTTATTTTACCACTATCTATATGACTTTTGGCAAATACCTCAAAGCCTTAATGAATCTCTTGCATCGGGGCCTGCGCATGCCCTCTGAGCTACTACTTTCTACCCTATTCCTTAGAACCTTCCTAACCCCTACTGATTTTTTGTTCTATGTCACTTCCTCCAGGAAGCCTTCTCTGAACCCTAAATATAAGTTAGGTGATCTTCTAACGTGGTACCATAGCATTCTATACCAACCTCTCAACACAGCACTCATCTCATTATGTTGTCTGTTTGTCTACATTCCCTACTAAACTAGAAACTCATTGAGGACAGACTATTACTCATCATGATTTCCCTAGCACCTCCATAGTCTCTGGCATGTAGTAGGCTTGAAAATCCAACCAGAGATAATTATATATCCTCGTATGGATATCCAAGTTCAGTGACACACTCTCTTTTCGAGAGATAAATGAAATGGCATGTATCCCTGGTTCTGATCAAACCATTCTTCCGATCTGCCTGCTTCCTAGCCTCCTTAGTCCCTTCTTTTTTTTTTTTTTTTTTTTTTTGAGACAGAGTCTCAGTCTTTTGCCCGGGCTAGCTCACAGCAACCTCAAACTCCTGGGCTCAAGCGATCCTCCTGCCTCAGCCTCTTGAGTAGCTGGAACTACAGGCATGTGCCACCATGCCCGGCTAATTTTTTCTATATATTTTTAGTTGTCTGATTAATTTCTCTCTATTTTTAGTAGAGACGGGGTCTCGCTCTTGCTATGGCTGGTTTCGAACTCCTGAGCTCAAACAATCCGCCCGCCTCAGCCTCCCAGAGAGCTAGGATTACAGGCGTGAGCCACCGCGCCTGGCCCTTAGTCCCTTCTTAATCATGTTTACAACACTCTATTGGCTTTGAATGGGAAAGTTATTGTACATTTCCACTTTGATTTTTCTTGTCAAAAAAAGGGGGTGCACTGTCTAATGCTATCTCTAAAGACCAAAAACAAAAAAGTCAGAGTACTAAAAAATTATTATTTTCAGCATTGTATCATTACATCACTCTAAATGAAATTATAACATTGTACTATTTTGGTCTAATTTAAACAATTTAAACTTCTACTAGTAGATAAAGATAAAAATTTTTCAAAGGGTTTGAGGCCATATCTAAGCAGTTTATAGGAAAAGCATTGATGGATGATGCAGAGGTTTTAATAGTCTGATAAAAAACACACTGCTTCAAATATTTGCTGCATAAAAATCTATGCATAAACGCAACAAAAAAATTCTAAAATTAAACAAAAGAGTCATTTAATGGCCACATATAGTCTGCAGACAAAGCCTTAGACAAACTCCAAACTGCTGGCACACCAAAACTACAAAGAGCAGCAATAGGGCCAATCTCATTTTTAGTCTTTAACTGTAATATCACCTTCAACAAGTAATACCTGAATATTTTCATCACAAATGCTACAAGTTCCAAAACCAAAATTAAACTCAGTGATTTGTTCTTATCACACTTTCAAATGTCAAGCTAGTGTCAGCTAGAGACCCAATGAGTCTCCTTTACCTCACTGCTCTAAATCTGAAATCTTACATTTTCATTACTATGTTTCTTTGGATTATAGTAAATTGAAAAGACCCAGAAGAAAAACCAAAACACATATGTTTTGTGAAAGTAAAATTGTGTGTATTAAAATTGACTTGGTTCATTATCTCTTTCTTTTAGAGAATACTTGATAAATAATAGAACTTTAAAAAGATACTCTTGGCAGAGATGGTATAATGAGAACATAAATATCAGATGAGTGGCTGATTAGATGACTTTTAAAGTCCTGTTCAGCTCTGAAAGTCCAGGATTTAGGTCATGAATCAACTTAAGGCACATTCTCTGCTGAGTAAGTTCCTCATATTTCTTATAACAATAGCAATATTTGTAAAAAGAAAGGCCCCAGCCAACAGGGGAAATGGTACTTACGAGTATTGTGTCAGCAGTTCCAAATCATTATGCATGTTGATTGGATATGCTTCACTGAGCTCAAACAACTTCTCCAGGGCTTCATAAATGAAAATGATGCAAATTAGGGAAGCAAAAGCTTCTTCAGTAAACCGGGTGATATAGCAGACAAGAGAACTTGCATCAGTGGCCACAAGTATGATACATAGGGTTGCAGTCCAAAGTCCAATACTAGCTCTTAAAGACAGGTATGACAGCCCATATTCTCTAGGAGGAGGAAAAGGAAAGAACAGTGGAAAGAAGGTCATTTAACAGCTTGACACTATTTAAATAAACGAAAATAAGTGTAATTCAGGAAGTAAGTAAATAAACTTCACATCCCGTGAGTATCTAAACTCAAGACTTGGTCTAAAGGGAAAATCTAAGGGGACAAAACTAACAGAAGTTTCTTAGTGCCTAGAACTGAATCTTACTTTTTATAAAGATTAAATAACAATATACATAAATCTTTTACTTTTCCTCTATTTCCATGGAGAGACAAAAATTACAAACTGAATCAAATCAGCCAATTCCACCTCTCCCAACAGTCCTCCAAAAGTGATGTTGGGAGAAGTATAAATACAGTAAAGAAAAAGAAAGGGGCTAAGGGCCAAGAGTACATAACACTTACTTGCAAAATTTAAACAAAATCTTTTCAAACACCAAAACTGGTCCTGTACTGCCTAATATGGTAAGAGGCTGTCCACCAAAGAGAGAATAGGCTATCCCGGTCATGGATGCTCCAAAGAGAGATTCGATTGCACTCTGTGTAGAGATATAAATGGTTCCATTACCGCATCCATAGTAACTAGGGAGAAAATGTTTAAAATACATAGGTATGTACTTTCTCCTTCATTATGACAAGTCTAGCAATCCTGGGTAGGACATGGGGTAGGAACATGAGAAAGCAGGCCAACAGTAAGCAGAAAATGAATGGTAGCAAATGGAAAGGTGTCCTCTCCCCCTTCCTATCTTATGTTTCTGTTGCCTTACCAAAAGTTTAAATATATTCAGGATTAATGTCTGGACAGAAACATGGCCCGGGTATATGGGAAATGGTCATCTCATGAGGTAAAAACCGAGCCTAAAGCTAGGCTAGGACTGGGGGCAAAAGGGAACGGCATCAGATCAGAATCTTGTATATAAGTCTCAGAACTAGTTGCTATGAGATATTCCACACCCAGATTACCAATTCCACTAGCCATTCAGAAAATTCATATGAAGTTTATCTGCCAGACCATCTATTAAATCTCTCCTCATAAAGGAATCCAAAATAAAATGCTCATTTATCTAACTATGAATCCTAAAAATGGATTAAGTTTCAAAGTTCAGAGAAAAGCGTAATACATACTATACGCCCTTCAGTTGCTTCTCCCAGCAGTCCTCCAAATGTGATGACAGGAGACATACACGCGCAGTAGAGAAATAGAAAAGATGCTAAGCACTGCAGGCTGAAAGCATCTGTGAAGTCACTCCAGAAGTATGGAGCTTTTCTTTTGATATCTAAAATAAGTCCCCCAAAAATCCTAAAATAGGGGGAAAACACAATAGTGAAATACAAATATAAAAAAGCACACAAATCAAAATGCTCATTTGCTTTGTTGCCAGGTCACAGTATAGGTTTTCCATCAGCAGAGGTGAGACCCACATTATCCTGCTATGTTGTATTATCATGATCTACAGGGATGGCTTTGCACCACTAGGCTACCTCAATTCCTAACCAAATATCACGTCAACAACCAAAAATCCCAGGTTCTCTAAAACAAGGTTCAGAGCTGTTCACCAATCAAAATTCAAATAATGACATTCAAAGATCACTCTAATCTCTGTGACATTTCTACATCAACCTACTCCTCCTAAACTCAGACCTATCATCCTCAACCATTGGCAGTATTTTCTAATTGTTTACGTTCCATTTAACATAGCAGAAAGGGAGGGAGGGAGGGTTAACTGGCTTTTGTATACTCCAATAGTGAAATCACCCTAGAGAGAAAAAGCAGTGTTTAACCATGGCTCCAGTTACCTACTCTCTCTACCAAAAACTAAAACTAAAAATAAAAGTAAAAAAATCCCTCACCAGATACTGTTCCAGGGAGACATTTAAATGGCCTTATGGATAACAGCAATGCTTAATAGAGACAGATAGGTTCCATAGTTGTTTTCATTTTTAGGAAACTAGAGGAGAGTCCCTTATAATAACCAAACTAGATGAATGTAATTTTGATTCACTATTGCCTCAGCATATCCCAACATTTAGGATTCACAAGACAATAATGACTTTACTTGGTATAAATTCATTTATTCTAAATATATCTAAAATCACATTGAAACATTTAAAAGAGGATATTTTGGGGGGAAAAAGTATTAAACTGTAAAATGTTGCTTAAAATTTGAGGATTAAATTTTTTTAATCTATTGGAAATGACAGCTTTAATAAACAGGTATTCTCATTCTTTGGACATTTAATAATAATATGCAGACTTAACACTTGACTACTGGAAGTTCTTTGTGCTCCATGGAATAAAGATATGATATTAAAATGAATAAGACTATGATTAAGTTCCTACATGAAAGTTAATGGTGAAAAAACCTATTATGTTCCAATATACTGCCAGAATGCTGAATATACCTGGATCATACAAAAATGTTAAACTTTTGCTTTTTATTTTATAAATAAGAATATTCATTTGGTGGTCTTAGAATGACCTCAAAAATAATTATTCTCCTGAGAAATAAATTCCAGTTGGTCTTGAAAAATGTATGTATTCAGAATAACTGAAAATGTTCACCATTATCTTTAATTTCCCTGATATGATATAGACCTAATAGTTATAATACATAGTAACTATCTTACTATTACATGGGTATAGAATCACTATGCTTCCCTAGTGACTGCTTCCATCAGGGAGATACGAAGTAGGAGAGGGTTGAGAAGAATAAAATTTCAATTAAAAAAAAGGACATTTGAAACTCAGAGAAGCTTGCAGAGAACCTGTGAAATTTACACACACACAAAGATCACCTTAGGTTTCTCTACCTGTGTTTGGTAAGACATATGCATATTTTTAATTTGGGGGATCATTTCTGAATAATTTGCTAACTTATCAAAGCCATAATTCAAAGCAGATTTACTCTACTAGTCTATTTATACATTCATTTATGATTTATATCCCACCTAATCCCAAAAAGAATTTGAGGTGGTTATGAACTATTAATTAGTAATTAATATTTATAGTTTTGATAGAACTTCATATTAGACCATTGCTTTCTAATTAATTACTTATTAGCGCATACATTAGTCTGAATAGCTGTTATATTACTGTGTAATAAATGTGCTTTTAGCAGTAAAAATCTAAATCCGGAAGTGGGAGTTCATTACAGAGAACAGTGCAAGAGCAGCCCAGATGTACACCAGCAACTCCAGGAGAGCAGATGAGTAATGGATACTTCAAGTCATGTCAGCAACAGAATCTGTGGAAGAACTCTGGAGAAGCGAAGATACCGGATATTGGTGACCTGGGAGGATTTAGGAAGCAGTAAGGAAAAGTGAACTTCGAAAAAAATCTAAGCTATGTGGCATGTTACACCTGAGAAAGAGAAAAAAAAAATACCACCAAAAATAAAAAGACAGCATTTGAAAGTATGAAAGCAAACAGAATGAGTAACAAAGCTTCCAGTGAAGGGAAAAGGAAAAAATTGTTTGAACCGTCTCAAATTACATATCAAGCCTGAGGAAGACGTTAAAGGACATTTCCTCAAAGACAAAACATACATAAAGGGAAAGAACACAGAATTAAAATGCAGAGTTGTCAGGAACTGGAAAGTCAGCTTAGAGGACACATTGCAAGCGGTACGGGAACCGGCCTTGAGGACAGGGAGCACCAATCCTGCAAAGCCTTTGCGATTGCCTTTAATTACGATGGAGGCTGTGCTCACATATTCCCTGAAGAGAGGCCCACCCAAGGGTTTCTGATTTTCTGCTCACACATTGCTTGGAGAGAGACAAGCTGTCAAAAAACCATAAAGAACCATTTTAAGAAATAAATTGAAGCTTTCATCTCTTCAAAGATGTGTGATTAGAAAAATAAATCATATAGCTCTTTCAAATCACAGCCGTAAAAATAAAAAGTACCATTATATACATCCTACTTGCATTTAATGAGATAAGGTCTACAAGACTGAGTTCTTGGTATTCAGTTTTATTTCTATCTTGAACTTGACGCTTTCAACGGGCTCTTTTGGAAGAATCAATTGACAGTTTTCTTATTCTAAGAATCTGGGAATGCATTTTATGCACAGCAAAATGAAAGACTTAGTAAGATAAAATGGAATGGTGTATCCACTGCTTTAGTTTAACAGTAATGACAATCATTGGTAACTTTAGAGAAATCAAATTAATTGGCATTCTCGCCCAAAAAAGTAGGTATTAAAAGTATAAAGCAAATTAGATCTCAAACTAGCAATTCCTGACAGACAAGAATGACATGTCATTTGGTCCTTAAAGTCCCATGCGAGTGATTTTCACTAACCTTCCGGTTCGCTGGAGTTCAGGTCCACTATGTCCTCCATGGGGCTCAGCTTCCCCGTGGGCTGCTGTTCCATTTGGCACAGCAGGAATCTTCCTCTTCTCCTGCAGGAAGTTTCTTTGTTTGTTTTGTTGTGCTTTATTTTCAGGTGTAATTCTACTAACAATAACATTTTTTTTTCCGTGAAGCAATATCCAGAGTGGCTAAGAACCCAGGATTTGTTACTTATTTGCTGCTTGAACTCTGGGAGGTTATGTAGCCTCCTAAAGCTTCAGTTCCCTTCTTCATTTACTGGGGGTGACAACATTTACCTATCTTATATCATGCCTGAGAGAATTAAATGAGGTGATGGGTGTTTATTTTTTTAACTAATACTAATTGAGTGCCTAGTGTGTGTCATTCATTGTCATGAATGCTAGAGTTGCAAAGGTGGGCAAGGAAAAGCATTCTGTTAGTGGAAAGAGAATAAATTTACAATATTAGGTAAAGATAGGAGGTATGAAAAAAAGGAAGAGGCAGAGAGAGACCAAGTGGGAGCGAGGAGGTGTTAGCCATGGTGTGTTATATGCCTGGCATAGTTTAACTTTTCAATAAACATTAACTATTATCACTATTTTAAAAGTATATTTCCTAGGCTGAGTGCAGTGGCTCACGCCTGTAATCCTAGCACTTTGGGAGGCTGAGGTGGGAGGACTGCTTGAGGTCAGAAGTTCAAGACCAGCCTGAGCAAGAGTAAGACCCCATCTCTACAAAAAAAAAAATGGGAAAATTAGCCACACATAATGGCATGAGATCGCTAGAGCCCAGAAGTTTGCAGTTGCAGTGAGCTATGATGACACCACTGCACTCTAGCCTAAGTGACAGAGACCCTATCTCAGAAAAATAACATAAAATAAAATAAAATAAAAGTATGTTTTCCTCTGTGATTCCAGCTGATATCTTTCTTCCCAGGAAATAATTTGTAATAGGGGCCTTTCTGACTCATAGAGGCCCAAAGACTATTGCAAAAATAAGGCTTCGAATTGAATCAATGATAAATTAACAGAGATTTAGGCAGCGCTGTTTTCCCATAGGTCTATTATACCCATTTTCATCAGCGACAGAGATTTTTTAAAAAATCACGTAGTCCTATCAAAACATCCTAGCTATGGTGATCTTTGAACACCAATGTGTTCAAAAGCACTTCAAAGGATAGTAAAAAAAACATTTAATTGGTGCAATTAAGATTTTTACTTGACTACCATTCCGAAATAGAATTAGTATAAACATGAAGAACAAAAGTGACTTATCAACTGATAGCGCATACAATGGGACTTTTAGATAGAATGATATGGGTTAAAACATGATAAAGATAGGTTTTGAAATACACACAATACAGGAAAGTTTATTGCTTAATATTTGTACGATTTCCCCAGGTATATGCATAGATACAATGAGACCGAAGTTCAAAGATAAAAAAGAAGACATCTGTCAATTGATGAAGGAGCTGTTTTTACAGGTAAATAGAATACATTAGTAAAGAAATTTAAGATTGTCCGTCAATACCTACTCTTTCCAGTCACTTAGAGAAACATTTCATAGCTTCCACAAGTTTCAGAAAACAGGTAATATTGTATGGTCTTCTGGGGGCACTATCCCTTACGAGGTAAGTTAACTCTTTTTTTTTTTTTTTTGAGACAGAGTGTGTTGCCCGGGGTAGAATGCTGTGGCGTCATCTTAGCTCACAGCAACCTCAAACTCCTGGGCTCAACCAATCCTTCTGCCTCAGCCTCCCAAGTAGCTGGGACTACAGGCATGCGCCACCATGCCGGGCTAATTTTTTCTATATATTTTTAGTTGTTGGATTAATTTCTTTCTATTTTTAGTAGAGGCGGGGTCTCGCTCTTGCTCAGGCTGGTCTCGAACTCCGGAGCTCAAACAATCTGCCCGCCTTGGCCTCCCAGAGTGCTAGGATTACAGGCGAGATAAGTTAACTCTTGTTTTATAATGACAAAAACAAGAGAGTGTGTTGTCTTGGAAGCCAAGTAAAGAAAGTATATCAAGGAAAAGGGAGCCATCAACTCTGTTAAATGCTGCTGATTGATAGGTTAAATAAAGTACAGACTGAGAACTGACCACAGGATTTAGCACTGCGGAGATTATTGGTGACCTTCATCTATTTTAATGAAGTGGTAGGGGCAAACGCCTATTGAAGTAGGTGTTAAGAGAGAATTGGAGGAGAGTAATTGGAAGCAGGTAGCATGGAGAACTCTTCTGTTGCAGTTTGTGGCAAAGGGAAATGAAGAAGAACAGCTGGCTGAGGAGTGGTATCAATAGGGTACTTTTTTTTTAAGATTGGTAAATTAACAATATGTTGTATGCTAATAAAAATGATACAGTACAGAACAAAAGAATTGACATAGAGGAGAAAGAGGAGAATTGGTAATGTTCTTGAGTAGATGTGAGGAGATGGGATATAGTACAAATGTTGAAGGCTGGCTTTGGATAGTTTATCAGTAGTAACACGGGAAGGTAGAGTATATGGATGCAGATGCTGGCAGGTAGATATTTAGGATACTGGAGTCTATGGAAGTTCTTTTTTGATCATTTCAAATTTCTTGGGGAAATAAGAGGCAAGTTACATATAAGAAGGAGGGTCACAAAGGATGTGCTGAAGGTTTGAGGAGAGAACAGATGGAAAATAGTCATCAAGAGAGAACGACTGGACTAGGGAAGTATGTATGATGTACTTGCAACATGAAGGGCCCACTTGAGGTACGTGGTCATGAATTTATGTGAGAACAGCCTTGGTAGTTATATGTTCTCCTTCAGCTTCAGCTGTATCAATGCAGGTATAAAGTAAAGAGCTGGATTCTCACAAGGTTGTGGTTTTGCAAAGCAAGTACATGGCAAGAAAGGAAAGCAAAGAAGTTTAGAGCACATGCAAGGGAGTGATTGTAATGACTGACACAAAGTTCTAATGAATATTTTCAGGGTTATCCTTTGAGATGACAAGTTATTCTTGTCTTAACTGAAAGGAAAAAGTTTTAAAAATGCTGTGATTTTCACATTTCAAAAGAATAAAACCCATGGGAATTATCCCATGGGGGAAATATTATTTAAATGAGTATGAGGTCAGGGTACTTAATACATATTAATTCATTTTACTCCATCTAATAAAAAAAGGGGGCCTTATGCTATCTATTATTTAATTACAGTGTACATTTTAAAAGTATTAATGTTGAAAAGTAGCATACAGTGTATCTCTAATGCATACTCATTGTATAGAATTGTGCTGTCTGATACACCCCCATACTAACCCCAAATGTCTATTTAAATTTAAGTTAATTAAAATCCAAAAATTCAGTCCTTCAGTTGCAACAGCAACATTTCTAGTGCTCAATAGTGGCTTGAGTATTAGATAGCATAGATATAGAACATTTTCGTTACTGCAGCAAGTTCTATTGGATTGCATTGATACAGAACATAAGTAGAGAGGTTAAAGCATTTGTTCAAGGTCATGCAAATGGATAATGACTGAACCCAGATGCCTTGATTCTTAATTTAATGTTCTTTCTACTACTGCCTCTCAATACCCAGAATCCAATAATTAATTCTGCTTTTAAAAGGTCTCATAAAAATAATAAAAAAATACAGATCTCCAAAACCTCTACTTGCTTCAAAAACATTATTCTTCAAAAACAAAGTGTTTTTCAAAGTGCTTAACTTTACCTTCAATGTGTGAAGAACAAATTGGTATTACAGTGACATTTAAAGTTTTACTCTCAATGTATTGATATTTTTGCTGAATTTCTGCAAATAACATCAATTAAAAAGTTTCTATCTTATTACTTCAGGAAGCATTACATTGCCTTTTATAATATCATTAGTGCAAAGTTGTACACGAGAACAGAAATGAGACAATCTACAACCCCAACGATTATGTCTTAAGCAACTGCTTTTATTTTAATAATAGATCAACTGAAATATGTGGCTGCAGTTATAGAATTACAAAATGGTAATTGTTGATAAAAGGTAAGTAAATAATCTTTAATAATTATGAAATGACTTCAGAATGAAAATATAGAAATGAGATGTCAGATTATTTTCTTTAAAATGACAGTGGGCTTGAGATGACCTTTTTAAGCACTAATGGCTGAGAGGTATACTTGCTCATTTGCCCACCTCTGGCTAACCAGAAAAACCTCTAAGTCCATGGCTGGATCAATTAGGCCATTTGTCCCTTTGAATAGACAGCACAGTCAGAACAAGCTGGACTTCACAGGCAAGGACCAAAGGCAAGGCTGAGTACATGACAACTGGGAGGGTTGTGGGAGGCAGATTCAGTAGGAACAGACGTGGCACTGTTAGGAGTGGGCTTAACAAACATTTGGCCAACACTCTTAACAGTAATGTCTGCAATAAAAAAATGACCCCAAACGATAGCAATGCTCTTTATTTACGTGTTTCTGGATTGTATGATAGCTAAAATACATACTAGATTTTCATAAGCAGAATATTTTATAATTTTTATACCATTTGCCCACACAAAATTAATACAAGTATAAGAATTATAATTTTAAAATCTTCCCAATTTTTACTATGATCAGCAGTAATAGGAAGTTTTCTACATAATGTCATTAAGCCATGCCTTTGAATTTTCCTAATACTTGCCAATTTCAAAGTGACGAATCAGATCATACAAAAGCAGTAATGTACTTTTTCTCAGGCCATATTTTACATTGTTATTAAAATTTAAATTTTCCTGCAGTGTAATAACTTTTAGTTGGTTCTAAAATATTTCCAGGTATATGGGACTGTTTTATTTTGTAGCTTATCATCAAAATGCCAAGTTTCTCAGGGAGGTGTGGTGGCTTAGCATCAAGGCAGATTTTGTACCTTCATGCTCCCGCTTTATTAGAGATTATAACTTAAATCATTTGAGTATTTTTGATGTTTATGCTATTTTAAGACATGCCTTTAAAAGACAACAAAATAACGAGAATTTGAAGAATGTTTTCAAATATACGTACCTGGGAAGGAACATTTTTGGGAGGCTCTATTCGAATGCTTGGATCCCATTCTCCAGGAGGGAGAACAGTAACCTGATCCAGAAATTCATCAATTCCTGATACCAAGTCATTACGATCTTTAGCTTTGTAAGCAACGTCATGAAATACCTTTAGAAGAAACAGAAATATCATTTGTAGTTAAAAAATTATAAAACTGTAATGTGTTCAGTGTTTTTTTATCCCAGATAGCTCAAATTGTGGTTATAACAATTTGAAGAAACAGGCAGCTCTGACACTATAGAAGGTTGTAATGTAAAATAGTATAACTGAGTTTGTTTCATTAATCCACACAGATGCTTATTTTTCTCAGGATGCAAGATGAATGTTGAATTTTCTAGAAGCAAGTAGTAAGGGAAAGGAGGATGAAAGGAAGCTCATTAAGCTAGAATTAATGACTTAAGCTAGGCAAAGCTTATTTATGTGGGGGAAAATCAAACTTTCTTAAGAAAGCCCTTGCTTAGAAATAGAGATCAAAATTTGTAGACTGTTTTATAAATGTCAGCAATATTTTTATCCTGGCATATATAAACTAATTTAAAAGGTTAATTTAGTGTCAATTTTGAAAATAATAAGGTTATAAGTTAGTATTTTCTGGAAATACAGTCATCCCTCAGTATCCACAGGAGATTGGTTCTTAGACTCCCTGCAGATACTAAAATCTATGAAGGCTCAAGTCCCTTAAATATAATGATGTAGTATTTGCATATAACCTATACACATCCTTTTGTAAACAAAGGGTTCCTGACTTTCTATGGTTTGTCTTACAATTTTTTGATTTTATGAAGGTGCAAAAGTGATATGCACTCAGTATGTTCCTCAACTTTCAACAGAATTAAGTTTGTATAAACCTACCTTAAGTTGAACATATTGTAAGTCAGATTATGCTGGGTTTATCAGGACATAAACCCATCAAAAGTCAAGGAGCATCTGTACTTAAATCATCTCTAGATTACTTATAATACCTAATACAATGTAAATGGTATGTAAATAGTTGTTATACTGCATAGTTTTTATTCATATTATTTTTATTGCTGTATTGTTATTTTTATTGGTTATTTTTCTTGAATATTTTTTATTTGTGGTTGGTTGAATCTAAGGATGTGGGACCCGTGGATATGGAAGGCCCACTGTATCTTACACAGAGCAGAAAGTGTATTTCCATTCAAAGTGTGAGTTACATTTCACACCTGTGCCCTCCCCCTACCACACACACATGCATTGTGATAGTCATTTAAGCTGTTCAAAGATATTCCAGATTTTCTTCTAGACACATGGTAGGATTGCATTTCTTGGCCTTGTTTAATTTGCATTAAGTGTGTTCTAGTTAGGTGTGCATATGTCATTTTTGAATGGAAGTTGAGTGGTAATGTATGACTTATCATATTACCTTTTTTTCTGGTTTAGTGACTGAGAAAACACAGGTCCAGAAAGAACTTCTGTGAGTCTGGGTGCCTGAGTGATTATGATGAGCAGAGTCGCTCTGCCAGCTTGTGATGGACATTGTTCATGATAGAAATGGGACCCATTTGTACTCACCATCAAATTGGTATTAACTAATCAACACATAAATGCACATATCAGAACAACATCTATTGGATGCTGGGGAAGGGGGAGGGTGGTGGGTGGAGGGGGGAAGAGGGAGGAGGGGAGGGGTATTTGTATACACAAGGAGGGCAATGCGCACTATCCGAAGGATGGACATATTTGAAACACGGACTTCGGTGGGGGGGGAACCAAGGGCAACACACGTAACCAAAACGTATGTACACCCATAATTTGCTGAAATAAAAAAAAAAAAAAAAAAGGAAAAAAAAAAAAGAAATAAACTTTTATTGTTTTAAACCACTAAGGTTTTTGTTGATTATTCCTGCAGCATAACCTAATCTCTCCTGACAAACATACACAAGAATGATACACTTAACATGCTAAATGAGGAAAGTGAAAATAAGGGTAAGGAGGAAAAATTAATTTACAGTAAACACAATATAAATATTTCTGATACCTTTTGTATTTCATATAAGATGAAACAGAACAGACAAATATTTGAAATTAGGGATTCCTATATTATTCTTTATGCTGACCTATATTATAGCAATGGGATATCTCAAAATTTCCAGGAAAATTCTGCTTTCAAATATTCTATTCCATTTTTAGGCCATTTGTTTCAGTTTCTGGTTTGATATTCAATCTAAACTACTGCTGAAGTGATAATGAACATTTTAAAAGACTTTTTCTTGACTTTACAACTAAGAACACTTCATGAAATATCATTGATGTGATAAATATACAGTCTTTGCTTAGGATAATATGAAAATATCAAAGATATATTAATGGCTTAGTTGTATTTTGAGAAAGAGATTTTTTTTTTAATTTTAAAAACACAGATTTACCTGCCATAAGCCATTGATTTTATGGCTTAGAATATACTCTTTTAAAGATCTTTACCTGGCCCTAAGATCAAATCTGAACACGTAAGTATTGCAAATGTTCTTAATCCTTAATGAGACTTGACTTTACTCCTTTCCTATTAGTAGCATCTCTCTTGAAATCTTTCTTGATTTGATGTCATTTAATTAAAAAAATTGCTTTGAGAGATCACAGGATCCTATACCCCACTTTAGATAGACAAATGTCCAAATTCATCCAGGATAACAAATTTCCTATTATTTTAAAACTCCTTAAAGATAATATACAACACAATTTGTTTGATTTTAAATTATAAGCAGTGTTTATTCTTGTTTTCCTATTACCAATTTCACTAATAACTTAATTTAAATTTTTTCTACCTTCTCTTTGTCTAGCTAACCTAACATTCTGATTTCAACACATATCTGACTTCTCAGAAAAGCCTTCCCTGACCCCCTCTTAAACAAGGTGACACACTTTGTTAATACAGTCCTAACACCTTCTCGTTCTTCTTGATAGATTTCAGTGTAATTATAATTACTTATTACAATTAATTGTTAATTATATAATTAGATGTTTAATGCCTGTTTTCTCTGCTAAAGCATTCAATAAATGTTTATCAAACCATTTAAGTGCTAGGAATACAGCAGTGCACAAACCCCAGCAAAAATCCACACCCTCATGGAGCTTATATTCTAAGGGTGGGGGTGAGAAGGAAGATAAACAATAAAAATTAGTATACGTTTAGGCGGATGATGGAAAGTGCTATGGAGAAAAATGAAGCAAGAAAGGGGAATAAAGGTATGACTGGGGGATGCTGCAATTTTAAATAGGGTGATTAGAAAGGCCTCAATGAGTAGGTATTTCAGTAAAGGCCTGAGGAGTTAAGGATGCATGCCATGCAGCTATCAGGAGGAAGAGCTTTCTAGGTAGATGGAAGCACCAGTGCAGAACATGCATATCATGCTTGAGAAGCAGCAAAGTGGCCAATTTCTGGGGAGGAGCAAGAAGAAGAGTAGCAGGAGAAGATGTCTGAGAGGTAAGATGGAGGAGGCTAAAGGACATTCTCTAGGACTTTGTAGGTCATCATGAGAACTTTGACTTTTACTGTAAATGAGATTAGGAAGTCATTAGAGGTCTTGAGCAGAAGAGGGATTGCTCTAGTTGTTGTGTTGAGAATAGAATGAAGTGAGGCAAGGGCAGAAAGAACAACTAAAAGGCTCTTGCAATTATCAAATAATAATGGTGACATGGACCAAGTGATAGTGAAAGTCAGGTAATAGTGCAGAAAGTGAGAAGTACTATAGTAGGATTCTGGATATATTGTAAAAGTCAAGCCAGGAGGATTTACTGACAGATTGGATTTGGGGTGTGAAAGAAATAGAGGAGGCAAGGATGACTTCAGGGTTGTTCCATGAGGCCTGTGACCATATCTTTAATTTCTACCACTTTATCTCCATTATATAGTGGCAATACATATATATTCATCACAATAACAACACAAAATAAGTACTATTATTATCATTCCCAGTTTAAAGATGAGAAAATTGAGGCAGAAAGAGTTTAGGTTATTTAACTTCTCCAAGACTGTACAACTAGGAAGTACCTTTCCTTCCCCCCCTCCTTCTTTTTATTTTCTTCTTTTCAAAAGACAGGAGATTCTAGGTCATTTTTGTGAACTGATAGAAATGATATAAGGAGCCAGGGTGGATAACTAAGAAGCAAAGTTCTCTTCAATTCAGGGGTAGGAATAAGGAAGGATCCAGAAAAGGAGACTGGGAAGAAGCAGCAAGGAATTAAGAAGAAACTCCAGCATACGAGGTTTTTGGTTTTTTCCCTTCAAGCCTGTTTTTAACTATTCCTGGACATTTGTTCTTCCAGATATTTCTTAGAAATATGTTTACTAAGAGAGTTCTATTAGACCAGGTTTGTGGTCCTCACGAAGGCATTTACTCATTCTCCTGTCTTCTCCCAGATTTCCTAAATAGTATAAGTTACTCATTGCCGTGGATTGAATAGTGTCCTCCCAAAATGTATGTCGACCTGGAACCTCAGAACGTTTTTGCAGATGTAATTAAGGTAAAGATCCCAAGAGGAAATCATCCTGGATTAGGATGGGGGGAAAAGCCATATGAAGATGAAGGCAGAGATCAAAGTTCTGCCCCACAAGCCAAGGAATGCCAGGAGCCACTAGAAGATGGAAGAGACAAAGAAGGATCCTCCCCTACAGCCTCTGAAGGGAGTGTGGCCCTGCTAACACCTTCACTTCAGACTTCTGGCTTCAAAAACGTGAAAAATTACTGCTGTTTTAAGCTATCCAGTTTGTGGTCATTTTTTTATGGCAGCCATAGGACATTAACACACACATTAAGTTGGTTCTTTTTGAAAACTGATTAAAAAAATGTTTTTATTCCAGCTTTTGGTTTCCCTATGTGTAAAAATAAATAACAGATTCATATGAAACCATAAAATATAATTTGAACAGATAGAAGAATTTCTTATTTTGAACCCTAAAAACAAGTTCATATTTTCATATTTACAAACCTAGGAAAAGCAATGTACAATACTAATTGGCTCTTTTTACAGAATTTTCAAGTATCTGAAGCTATGTATTTCAACAAACACATTATTAAATTATTTAGATGATATTCTAGAAAATGTATAATCCCATTTGTTCATTTACTACTGAATTTTGAATTAATGCCCCTTCTGTGATATATTGCATCTGCTCTTCCCTTTAACAATAAGGACAAATTTCCATAATGTGTTGAAGAATCCAAGTCAAAGAAAATAGTTATATGATACTACTTTTTATATTCTCATATTTAAGATCTTACATTTATGAGACATTCACCTCTTTGAGAAGTTGCTGAAAGCTTTTTCCAATCCAAAAAAATCTACATATAAATTTTTTACATAGAAAAATTTGTGTGCTGTATCAGGGAGATCACAAGTCCCTTGAAATCCATCTACAGCTCTTCTAATAGTTCAAAGACTCTCAGGTTAAGAACATCTATATTCAGGCAATTTTAGAGAATTGGTAGGTGTCGTATGGCTTTTTGGTGTCATATATGCTATTCAGATGTTACTGCCATTGTTTTTCCTTTAGACTTTAAAATTATTTTGCTTGAGACAAGATTTGCAATGATATTAACAATAGTGCTTACTTTGACAACACATATACTATAAGGGGAATATTAATTAATATATTCTAAGTGCCACTAAACAAATTTTCTTTAGAATATGAGGTTTTAAAATATGATATTCACATGTGTTAATTTATTACCCCTTTGGAACAAATTTTTCTCAAGGAAATTTTATAGTGGACGTGTGGAAGAATGGGATTCAATACAGAGAAATCTGATTCATAGCAAACTGTCATGAAAACAGGACCTCCAAAAGTTAGGTGTACCTAGTGGGGGAAAATGTTCCCAATGAACTGGAATAAATACCTCATCTGTCATTAGGGTTGCAATTGATCTGCCAATCTCATGGTACTGTTGACCCTTTCCCAGGGGTCCCAGAAGAATGAACAAAAATCTGTAATTAAGAAGAAGAAGAAAAAAGAAATGTTTCAAGATAGAAATATAAAAATAATTTTAATAGTACAGAATCATTCATGTCAAAGGAATTATTGAAAATGGGGATTTTGGTGTGAAATAATCACATAGTTTTTCACAGTTCATTATTATTTTGAACATTTTACAATGATTGACTCTTATGCTTAAGATCCTTGAGCATTAGGAATGCATGGTTACTTATTTCAGTGTTTCCCCATTTAGTTATCTGTACAGCATATGCAGTTGTTACTGGGAATTATAAGCATTCTATAATCCTTGGAGGAGAAAGGTGGGAAAAGTAAAATCTTATTAAACCTTTCTAAAGTGGAATGAAGAAAACTCATTTGTATGTAAAATGGAGAGCAGTTCAAAGGGGGAAAAAGGTAATACAGTAGGATAAACAAGGAGAGAATGTATTGTCAAAAAACAGGAGATTCATGTAAAATTTACATTAAATATAAAAAATTATTGTTAGGAATCAAAGATCAATTAGGTAGAAGAAAATGGAGAGTTAATGATCTATTAATTCCAATGCTACAGAAATAAAAATAGCAGTTGCACTATAATATTCCATCTAAATTAGGTCGAAGGTTTGGCGCATTCATCATCACAACTCGTGCTTTTAAGGAAATCAACATATGCTCTAACTTTAGAGAACTGGTAATTGCCCTGTGTCTGAGAAGGTCCATGCTTAAGGGAAATTTTAAAATTTAAAGAATGCCCTATAGTCTGCAGTATCATTCTATGGTGTTAATTTGTTAAATGGTTTATGCTATTAAGTATGAAGACTAATGGCTTTATACAGTATACTAAAATAATTACTATAATTCTACCCTTCATTTAGTTATTATCTTTAGAGATTGTACATGTTTTTACGTGATGCATCTATTATACAATCTTAGAGGATGTGACATTAATTTTTTGTGTCAGTTGTAACTGAATCCAAGTCAATTTCTACTATATGGAAATGTTCACAATATAGCAAAACCAGGAATAGTTTAATGTGGTGACAGATGCTTTATCAAGTATAATACTTTAAAGAAATTTCCTAACCTATGTACATCTTGCTATTTTTCAGGTTTTCATTCCTTGGGCTATTTATAAAGTCCTAAAAGATTATTTTCTGATATTGCTACTATGCGCTGCCATTATATTGATGGGGTGCCCTTTTGTCTTCCTAAGAAAGGATAATTAAAAACCCTGAATGGCTTCCTTTATTCTATTTGTCTAACTAATCTTCTTTCATTTTTCACCTTTCCTCACTAAATAGTCTGGTCTTTGCATCTCCACTTACACAGTTGCTCTCCAGTGCCCCTAATATTTTTCTCCATTGTTCTCTACACATACTTTGCTGTGTCAGTATGAAATGAGGTCATCTAACCCTGACAGTTTTCAAAGTGAGAGTATATAACCCCATTATGGCTTTTCTCTACTCCTGGAAATTTTTCTTTTCTTTCTTTTGAAATACAGGAACTATCATTGTCATAAATAGCCGTAATTTACTCATAGTTCACCAGATACCTTCCTAAATGGTGGGATGAGAATGTATGGCTTCAAAGACTGAAAAGGAATTCTAAACTGCTAAAAAATACCTCTACAATTAGTAAGTCTGACATCTTAAATCTGAATCCCAGATTCCCAGAAACTCTGCATAGGTTATAGGCTGTACATAGAAAAATACAGCCTTAATCATACAGTCAGATGCCACTTTAATGTGCTCAATTCACCCTTTCATTTTTTTTTTTTTTTTTTTTTGAGACAGAGTCTCACTGTGTTGCCCGGGCTAGAGTGCCATGGCGTCATCCTAGCTCACAGCAACCTCAATCTCCTGGGCTCAAGCGATCCTTCTGCCTCAGCCTCCCGAGTAGCTGGGACTACAGGCATGCGCCACCATGACCGGCTAATTTTTTCTTTGTATTTTTTTAGTTGTCCGATTAATTTCTTTCATTTTTAGTAGAGACGGGGTCTCGCTCTTGCTCAGGCTGGTTTCAAACTCCTGAGCTCAAACAGTCCGCCCGCCTCGGCCTTCCAGAGAGTTAGGATTACAGGCGTGAGCCACCACGCCCGGCCTCATTTTTTAATAAAGATTGACGTGTATCAGAAATCTCAGTAGCTCTCAAAAAGGATAAACAGCAACGTCTTTCTATAACCTGAACAGTCATTAGGCTCCTCCCTCAAACCACAGAGTCAGGCATAGTTACTTGAACACTAAGTCCCGTTTGAGTCAGCTGAGCTTTCACAAAATGAGGCCTCTCCTGGCTGCACTATTCCATATTTCTGGAATATCTTATCCATAATCAAAGCATGGAGTGATGTAATCTGCTGTTTTAAGGCCAGAGATCTTACAAACCCAGTTGCCACAGCACCTGAACTTTTCATCAGTTTAACTTGACTAAAGCAAGTTTGGAGGAGGAGGCATTCTAACAGTATCTGAGACAGTTATAGCATCAAACAAAGGGCACCAGTCATGTGGGAAATGGGGCCCTAAATAGACATGTTTTGCAGCGGGAACAGGACTACAATGAAAAGCTATCTGCATATAACCATTGCATTTGATGGTCAATTGTAAGGAAGAAACCAAGGTTCCCTGATAAATTGCTAGGAGCCCAATGTGTTAAAGTCAATATTCTATTTGTTCTTTTCATTTTATTCATAATTTTACCAGTGGACAGCCTTCTATGTATAAGATAAGGATATATGATAAACAACATAATTCAGTTTGTATTATCTCTAAACTGTTAGTTTTTATGTGTAGCTAAATGAAAAACAAGTTCAGTAATCAAATTAAATTTGTCCTTTTGACTCAGATTCAACCACACTACCATGATGTCATTACCAGTGATTCTTCAGACCCCGTGTGTAGGAGGCACATTGACACATACAGTATATTTGATATGTCAGGCACTGTCCTAATGAGAGCACTTACATGCATTTTGAAGGCCTACCCATTCAAGCATAAGCCAAATCTTGGAAACTTTGATCTCTTTAAGTTTGACCACACTCATATACAAGATCCTCCCTTTCTTTAGTGTACAGTTTAATTTAATCTTTGAGAAAAGCCTAACACTTTATCACTTATTTTACCAAAAATTTAAAAAAGGATTTATGTGGTTATATGGTTATATAGACCAGGGTACCCCTAGAAATGAGGAATATGCCTAAAATAAAACATAGAAGTTTGTGAGGGAGGAGAGAATAGAATAATTTTTAAAATATTTTCTCCCTCCTCCACAAGCAAGAAGAAACAAGTTTTATGGATTACACATTAGTTTCTAGTCAGATTTAACAGGAATCATGTTTAATCCCTGCTTTTTTTCTATAAAAAAATTTAAGAAAAATATAAAAGATGTTCTTATACATTTTACCTGGTTGGGATTGGGACTTCAGCCAGTCCTTGAAGCAATACAGCTGGAGACAACCTGACAAACGCAACTACAGTTCGATCTAAGAACTCCAATTCTCCAACTAAGATGTTTGATGCTTCAGCACCTGGAGGAATCTTTTTCATAAAATGCAGATCAACCTGCGGTTATCACAAAGTAAATAAGGTAATCAAAATTGGAAAAATGTGATAAATCATATTCTAGCCCAGGGCTTCACATACAGTAATCCATCTATATATAGTTTAAATAAATACACATAACATCTCATTTGCTCTTTTTCTATAACTTTTTTCTTTAATTGTGGATTATTTGAATTTATCATCAATAAGCTAAATACTCTAGTTTTTCTATTCATTATTTTTAAAAGAAACTTCTTCAGCATCAACAATCTTGAAATTTCAGGAGGGAAAAGTATATGTACTCAATGTAATAAATATACTTTAACTATAATTTAATTAGAATTTGCCAACAGATTTAATATTTCATTCTATGTTATCTTAATTTTTGTATATAACATATTTCAATTAAAATTCTCAAAATAAGCTTATCTCAAAAGAAATATAATCATGTTTCTCCTTATACTATAAATTATGACTTAAAATTTCATCTTTTTTCTAGTTTGTTCTATATTCTTCACATTCTATACTTGGTCTGATAATTCTTCAATTTTATTTTTTCATCAGAGAATTTAGATATGACTGAGTAGAGAAAACAAGAATAAAAATATTAACATTTGGAATTGCTCAAGAGTCATAGCTGAATTTCTGACATGAGATGTCTGTGACTGAAATGAATGCACACAAAACAAAAGCAATCATTAATAAGAAATTCTAAGAGCAAAGGGTGAACTCTGAAAAATGAATGTAAAATATCCTTAAGAATAAATATCAATTTTTATATACAAGTCCTCAGTGAAAATCAAACAGTGACTCTAAAGTAAATTTTAAAAGGCCTATTGCTTATTTCTAATTTATTTGAATTGCTTTTTATGGAACTCTGTTTTCAGGGGAAAAGAGTTTATCTGCTCTAGTGATTGGTTTTATGCCCTCATGTTAATAAAATGGGGGTCAAGGATTAAAGTGGGAATAGCCAAGAGGGAGAGGAAAGAGCTCTGGCAAATATGGGTGAAGCTAAGAGTATTTTGTAGGCTAGATAGTTCTTTTGTAGGTCTAGTGATTTGAGAATATTTATTCCAAAAGTTTAAGATGAAGACATGTAAAATTTCGGCGTAACTTAGAAAATCCATAATAACACTTTAACAACTACATTAAATAATGTTCTTAGATCGAACATTAAATATGTTGCTTTCTGAAATTAAGACCTCTGTGTAGCTATCTGGAGGGTTTATAACTAATTAATCTTTCTGTAGGATAAGGGTGCCACAAAACATAAAATCCAGTATATGGAGTATGTATTTTATCACAAAGGATTAAATATGAAAATAATCTGCAGTACTTCATCAGAAAATACCAAACAGAACCAATATTTTATTTTAAAGAAAAGGAAGAATGATTTAACAAAATAAAACTGCTTATAAAAAGAAATAAATGACAAATATTACAAATTCTAAAAAGTTTTTAACCTACAAATACACTCCCAAATATAAATTTGTAAATTCGTAATGTGTATTGGATTATATAGCAAATATTTTGCTTTCGTAGAATCTAACCTTTTAATTTATAGATAAAAAAGTATTTAATAAGCTTAAATTTTATGAGACTCGTTATGGTATTTTTGCATGTATATTTCTAGCTAGGAGAAGTGTACACATTAAAAATGCTTTAAATTAGTCATGCTTTACATTTCCACTATAATGCAAAAATTCCTAAGAAAAGTATAAAAGATTTCCTATACACTATTAGCCCTGTGAGAAAAACATAATAAATCTTCATAAGTTTTTAAGAGCCTAAAAGAATAAACAATTAAGTTTTTACCCTCAGTGGAAAGAATAATGATGCAATACTAATACATTGGAACAAAATTTAAAATGAGAAAATGTCTTTTAAAAAGTCTATAATTGCTAATCAATGTGAGTTATATTGATAATACTTGAAGTTTAAACTCCACCTAGAAAACTTCCTTTAAATTTATCTATTGCTTGACAAAAGCCATAGTCTCAACTATTAAATTCTGTGTCTCAGGCAGGTGCCAATTATAGAAATAACTGCTTTAAGATAAAATTTAATTAAATGAATATATAGTATGCCAAATTAGTTTAATTTTACAAAAGGAAATATATGGTCCTTACATATAATTTTTTTAAATTACATAATATCTAATGTATCATTGATACTGTCATTTAGAAAAAGCATTAAAATATACAGAATTTAATTTCAGGATTAGCAAATTTATCTTTTGATTTAAAATGTAATAAATTATAGTTACATATTTGGGGTAGGTATTATTACATTATATTCTTCTTGGAGTAGACATATATTTGAGGGGATACGAGATGATATATTACCCAATTACATATTATTCCTGGGGTAGCCCTATATTTTTGTATTTGTGGTATTAGAAAATTCATAAATAACTTTATCTGTTATATTGAAACTACCTTATTTTTTTATTTCAAAATATTATGGGGGTACAATATTTTGGTTACATATAATGCCTTTGCCTCACCCAAGCCAGGGCTACAAATGTGCCCTTCCCCCATACAGTGTACTCCACATCTATTAGTTGTGAGTTTACCATCCCCCCACTCCCTCCCACCTGACTGGCACCCAGTGAATATTACTACCATGTGAGCACTTTAGTGTTGATCAGTTACTACCAATTTGATGATGAATACATGTAGTCTTGTTTTTCCATTCTTATGATACCTCACTTTGAAGGATGAGCTCAAGCTCTATTTAGGATAATATAAGAGGTGTTAGTTCACTGTTGTTTTTTGTAGTTGAGTAGTATTCCATGGTATACAAATACCATATTTTATTAATCCACTCGTGTATTGATGGGCACTTGGGTTGTTTCCACATCTTTGCAATTGTGAATTGTGCTGCCATAAACATTTAAGTGCGGATGTCTTTATTATAGAATGTCTTTTTTTCCTTTGGGTAGATGCCCAGTAGTGGGATTGCTGAATCAAATGGTATTTCTATTGTTAGCTCTTGGAGATATCTCCAAATTACTTTCTAGAGGGGTTGTACTAATTTGCAGTCCCACCAGCAGTGTAAGAGTGTTCCAATCTCTCCACATCCATGCCAGTATTTGTTGGTTTGGGACTTTTTGATAAAGGCCATCCTCACTGAAGTTAGGTGATATCTCATTGTGGTCTTGATTTGCATTTCCCTAATGATTATAGATGTTGAGCACTTTTATATATGTTTGCTGGCCATTATTCTGTCTTCCTTTGAAAAATTTCAGTTCATGTCCTTTGCCCATTTTTTGATGGGATTGTTAGATTTTTTCTTGTTAATTTTCTTAAGTTCTATATAGATTCTAGTTATCTGCCCTTTATCGAATGCGTAGCATGCAAATATCTTCTCCCATTTTGTAGGTTGTCTATTTGCTCTAATGATAGTTTCCTGGGCTATGCATGAAACTACCTTTTAATATAACAAAAGATCATGTTTAAGGACCACAATTTAACCTTTTGTAAAATTATAACTATCTAAAACAGCTCTTGGGATCTAGGTTAAATTACATCCCTAAGACAATCTCAAGTGGACCCAAACACTTGGAATGGACATAAATCCTGGAAGTTCCTGGTCCTCTGAATGGGACCTTGAAGGAATCAAGCTATACTATTATGGGTCTGGATTTACACTCATGCTTCTGGGCTCTCCAAGTTCCACCTTTATGCTAAGAAGGGAAAATCCTTTATTCTGAGCATTTGATACTTAAGCTGTGACACCAAGTTGAAGGAAAAATACATGGAAATTTAGGTAGAAAGTTAAAGTCTTAAGCCCGCTATAGAAAGTACAAGAAAATGAGTAGAGATTCTCTGGGGAAAAATAGTGTCTTGATACTAACTAGCCAGTGATCTTGAGTAGCTTTCTTAATCTCTCTGGAATTCAGCTTTTTTGCTAACTAAATGAGATGTCTAAGGGTTCCTACAGTTCTAGGGTTTAATAATCCAACTCTCTGTAACATGTTTCACACACTAAAGCTAGATACAGAAGAAAGTTCTTTCTACATTTAAAATTATCTGATGCCTTCTTTGGGTCATTTGAAATAAAAGAAACATCACCAACATAAAAAAGCCATCTTCTACTATCAATTTAAAACACAGATATTTATAGTATTTTGACATATCTGCTTTATTATAGGAAGCTAAAACCTGACAATTCAGGTTACATCCTAAATCATTCCTTAAATGAATAAATTTGATAGGCCTATCCATTGGAAGGGTTAAAAATGTGTAGATTGAAGATAGATTGAATATAGGATCAAGTCACATGAAATGAATAAAGACCTTTCTCCCCCTTAACATCTCAAAATTCTGCTGGGGTTTAATGGTGAAAGTAACCTGGGAACTAGCTGAGTTTTGATAAATTCACTACAAAATTGAAATCATAAGTCTAAAAAAAAAAAATCTTAACTCACACACCTGCAAAATCTGGCAGTAAAATGTGTTTCCATAGTGATGGAGGACAACTGTTCTTTCCAACCCTACTTCTCTGCCCTCCCAGGTTATAAAGTAAGAAGTATTACTACTTTTCTTTTCTTTTTTTTTTTTTAATTCCAAAACTAAAGGCTTAAATTGTTTTGAATCTTGCAGGATTCATTCAGCAAGTACAGCCTAAACACTTTTCAAGGCACTAAACATCCAGCGGAAACTAAAACATATTAAATTCTGATCTAGTATCTAGCTTTGATACTATCATTTTGTACTAATATTAATAATAATAATAATAATAATAATAGTAACCACCTTCTATTGAGCACCTGCTGTAATATCCAGCACTCTGTCAGGTGCTCTCTCTATATATTTTCTCTTTGAATATTCACAACAAAACTGTAAATAGGTATTTTTATTCTTATTTTGCAAATGAGAAGTCTGAAGTTTAGCAAACTTCTCCAAGATCAGAGAGTTTATAAGTGCTAGAGTCAGGATTTAAGACCTCATGCTCTTTCACAAAAGCAATGTTCTTTCCAATGCGCCAGGCTACGAACAAGGGACTGAGGAATACAGGTGGCTGGCATTAAATAGAGGGCTCTAGAAATTTAACTTGCCTATTAAAAGATTGAATGGGCCAGTGAACCGAAATGCAATGACGAAGAAAAGGATTAAAGAAAAGAAAATCTATTTTTCACTCTTCTGTAGTTTTAATTGTTTGGGGGGATGTGAAGATGAGACTACTGTCTCCAACTGGCAACCTTCATTTTCTTTCTTGTGTGATGAAATATTTTTGAAGGCCGCAAAGATCGGTTACACAACTAAAAGCAAAATGATACAGAGATATAATATTTAGTATATAAAGTTTATATTATTTTTAAAAAGTTAAAAGGTAATTTATTTAAAAGGCTGAGCTATGTGGTTTATAACCATTGTTTTTGAGAATGTTAAATGTGCCTTCGTAATACTCTTAATGCTTGCATAAATAAATAAGCAACTTGTTATGCCATTGCTTTTAAGATATTGTTTCAAATTAAAAATATCAGAAATTAAATGTATGGCAGTTTGTGACAACTTTATTCCAACTTGCAGATGAATGAAGATGTAATGCTTTAAAAAGATAACTTTTAGAGTGGCAGATGGAATGCATTTGAACTGGCTTAATGTTTGAATCACATGCCTCCATATAGTGAAATGAGCTTTGAACCACTGTCGAAATGCCCCCGAGGATGCCCTCACCTCTCTCTCTTGCTGGTGTGGAGGTCCTTTTTCATGCCTTTGTTTCATCCCACATGGACTAGTATGCCCCTTTTGTTGGCCTCCCAGTCCCTGCACGCATAATTAACAGACTTAAGCTGGTACACCATGCTCCCACGGAGACTCCGCCAGGCACCAGAGGGAGAGCATGCACATAACTAGACCTAGATCATTTAGGCATTGTCAGAGGGATTCTGAAACAGGTCCAAGGAGCTGATTACTATTAACTTTTTCAGAACCTTGACTCAGGCTACTTCTTTTACCGCTGCCTCCCATTCCCACCTCCTCCCACTACTGTTATACAATCATTGCCAGCGCTAAAGGCTTTATTAAAATATTCTGAGTTACAACTGTTTCAGCCACTCAGATAAAGAGAATTGTTGACCCTCCTTATTTTTATTCAAGCTTGAAACTCCTCCTCTTTTCTATTCGACTCCTAGTTTGACATAGTTGACCATGGCACATATATAATGTCAGGAATTTGCTAACCCAAATCACGTTATTTTCACTGACTCATTATTTTCTTAGAATACGTTCAAGTAAATGATTTCATTTGAATTGTCTACAATTAGATGTATTTCTCAACAGTCAGTCCTCAGTATGTTTTTATTCAAAACTCTGCTCAGTTTTACTATGCCCTTCTAGGATTTCCTTACATTAATGCCTTTGTCTGAATTATAGTGACAATGAAAATTTACATTGTAAATTTGCTTTCCCACAAATAAAGGAAAAGTTATTAAAGAAAAAAAGCAATAGCAAAAGTTTTTAAACAATACATTAAACTTCTCTTAAATTCCCTATGAAGCCCTTTATTCTTCTTATTGGAAGAGATACATTATACCAAGTGGCTGAAACCTGAAGATTATGCATAAAGCTTACAAGTTCTCTTTCTGAATAAGCAAAATGTTACTTGTGGACTTAATGCTAACATTATCAGTAACAATATCAAGCTTTGACTAAGAAACAACAAAAAAGTACATGCAAAATATTGTGTCAACACCTCTTAAAATGGGTAGTAATATCTAGTAGTAATTTAGCAGCTTATTTAGATGAGAGGGAGAAAAGCTTACCTTGCTGAAGTCAACAGTGCTGTTTTCTCTGCTAACATCGTTTTTATTTTCAACACAGGCTGGAGCAGACTGAGGAGAAACAACCTGACCTGCTAAAAGAGATTGTTATTACAGAATACAAACAATTACTTACAGAGTTCTAAACATATTGAATAAAATATGAACTTCAATCGAACTAGACTAACATACATTTCTTAGAGTTTATAATGTCAGCATGAAGCATCAATATAAATAGATCTATATCGATACAAAAATTCTTATTTATCAGTTACAGATAGAAATGGGAGAATTCAGTCAAGAACATTTAAACCAACTTTCAGATTGAAACTCTAAAAGGTTATTCTCTATGAAGAAAAATTGCCTAGAAAATTATCTAAATGTAACCATGATTTTGAAACATCATTGATTCTAAATTTCAACCCAAACTAATGGTATATATAAAAAGATAAGATGGACATCTATTAAGATTTAAGCTCAGACTGAAGAATTTAAAACGTAAAGCATTAGAACAAGGACGAATATTTGTCTGAAAATTACACAGTATATTTTTCGGTTCTATTGCATCTAAAAAGCCAAACCAATGAGAAAAAGTTCTTTGGCAGTAACTTTTAGAGATTTCTATATAAGGGGTTCAGTTAGAAATTCCTTTATTTTACACAGTATGAACACTGTGAACCTGATTTTATGCCTGTGACTCTTATATTACATAAGCATAATGATACAAAATAAGATATGAGAAAAGATAAACTTAAATGTATTAGTTTCCCATTAACACTAACTAAAACTTAATTATTTTACAGTTCTTTTCCCCATTATAGGGAAGATAATGATATTAAGTGGATAGTAGAGCTGGGAATGTGAAATGGCTAGAAAAGGTTAAATTCCATTACTGACTAAATATGACACATTCTTTGCAATCTCAAATCATCTGAAATCTGTCCATGGTCAGCAATAAAATAAAATTAAACCTCTCCCCATCTTCAGTTGTTACTTTTGCTATGAGATGAGTAATGATAACCCAACTTTGAAGCCTTCACCATATTTATGATCCTAATTCAGTGACTCCAAAATACTTCTCTTATTCTCATCAGTCTTAGATGTCAAAAATAATCACTCTGCCTAGCTTTCCTCTCTACCTAGCTAAAGCCCAATTTTATTCAAAGTTCACCTTCAGTGTCATCTTCTCCAATTACTTCCATCTCTGTCCAAACTTCTCTAAACTCCTAGTGTAAATACAAAAAAAAAAAAACCCTTTTCTTTAAATTCTCTCCTGAAAACTCACTTATTCTTTGTTACCAAGAAATTACCAAATGCAATTAAAAACACCAATTATTTACTTTCAGATATTACTATAATTTTGCTTTTTGGACTATTAAGCCTCTTAGGCAGGGGTCACTGTCACTAACTAATAGGTATAACTTTTTATGGTTTAGAATTGTTATATTGCCAGAAAGTAATAAGCTTAAGATTCTTCTAGAACTTAAATATTTTACTGCTTTCACTCAATAGAGTGAAATAATACATTTGGTGAAGAGAAAAATAAAATGACTTTTTAGAGCAAGTTCATCTCAAACTGCGTACACAAATTTTGAATATAGCATGTTCCAGGGAAATATATAAACTTCAGAGAAATGTCAAACCAGTTATATCAATTATTTTTATTCTCCCATTTCTAACTACAATGTGCAGCTATAGCTGTGAACTGTTCATTAGCAGCCATTCAATTTACCATTCTCAAAATAATAACTGTAATTTTTAAAAAACCTTTTACATAATGCATTTGTGCTACTAACAGATGTCTTCAATCACCAGTTTCACATCATTCTCCATATTTTCATGAGTTAGAACATTAGATTTATTTAAACCTAAATTTATTGTGTGTTCTGTAAAATTGGTAAAATTTGAGTCATGGAAAAATTTTTAAATGTATATCTGCTTCTTATAATAATTTATTTTATGTGATATAAAACTACATGGAGGAGCAATTATTTAATTCTATCAGCAAACACATACAAAAAGAGAGTTAACCCAGTGAAAAAATCATCAACTTTGAAGAGATTGAATTGGATAGAAAATATGCTGGAACTTAAAATTTGAAGAAATTGAATACTTTATGTTTTCACTTGTATACTTTAAGCAGAACATTTTGTAAATTACCTTCAGACCGGGCAATGTATATAAAATATTGGCACTTGTATTTCTTCTTGTAAATAATTATAGTAGTTAATATATTAATATTATATGTAATAATTGTAATAACATATCGTTCTGTGCTATTCTCATTCTAAGATGATAATTTTATAAAGTTGATAATCAGGAAAGGATTTAGAAACTATTTTTTATAAATATTTTAAGTGATATTGATAATGACCTAGTTGAGAGTATTTATCTGAAGAAGACACATCAGGACATCATAAATTCCCTGCTAGTTCTTGATCCTATGTATGCACATAGAATATATGCTAATGCAGGAAAAAAAGCATAAAAACTACCAGCCTATGATATAGAAATATAAACTACAAATTTGATATCTTTTATATTTCAGAGTAAGCAGTTAAATAATAGGAGTAAGTATTAGTAGTTAAATATAGTTGATCACATCAAAAGTCCTGCAAAGTTTAAGGAGCATTTCAAATCTTGGTATTATTTCTAA
>NW_012150729.1:2874283-2876162 GCF_000956105.1 Propithecus coquereli | reverse complement strand
TAATACCTAAATAATACAGATACTGATATATTTTGCTTTCTAGATCATGTAACATGAAAGTCTTATTTTTAGTATTAGAAACCCTTCCTAGATTCTATGAATTATTTGAATAACTGGATATATTTATTTTGAGTGCTTTCCACCCATACCCTTTTGAGGTTCTAATGTCAAAGTAGATATTATTTTTCTATTATTTTTGCTGTTGTTTTGCCAAATGTAACTGTCACTTTTTATTGAAACATCAGAATCAGGCATTTAATTCTCACAGTTTTGATACTTAATGAAAAGTGAAAGTTAAACACAGCTTGGTGGCATTAAAAATGCATGGTGAATCCATACTATCCTACATCTTAGCCCTGAAGAGAATGCAGAATACCAAGAAGAAAATTATACAAAAAAGCAAACTAGTGTATTTAGAGGTGAAATTAACAAATTATCACAAATCATTCAAAAAGGTATGGACAAGAGAATGCAGACTTGAGGAGGAGAGCAGCAAGGAAACATACTAACTTGTTAATCTGATCTATAAAATGGGGCAGATTCACATTTCAAATGCAGTATCTGAATGTTTAACCCTTGGGAGTACTACCAAGCTAGCATACTCAAGGAACAATTCAATTAAGGAAGTGGAAACCTTATTCTATATGACTGTTTCGACATCTTAACATAAGCATAAGTTTGTTTTTTAGGGAATTTCAATTGTTTTGCCTCTAAAGTGAAAAGCACCTTAAACAAGAGAAGGGAACTTATTTCTATTCCCATACTTGGGAAGGAAAATGTGTTCTGTTTTCAAGTTTCTAGAAAATCCTTGCTTTATTTAGTTCCTATTCTATAATCTTAAAAGAAAAAGTCAATCTATTTGCATAAAATATTTTACTAGAGATTTTTAAAAATAAAATTATTTTTACCTTTTCAAGATATTTTAAGTCCTTTTGCATTTTTCTGTATTACTGCACACAAAAAAATTAAATCTCCATTGCATATTTGAAACAAAATATCAAATTTATATTTATGGCCATTAATTTCAATTTGTTTATTTATCTAGAGTTTGTAGGTTTAGAATTCATAAGTAGATTGAGAACCTTGGTAGTAAAGGTCTTTTGCACTTTTTTTTCCACTTTTGGGTAGTAGATTTATTTCTAAATCGGTGAAGTCTATACATATTTTCAGAATTCTCAACACACATAATTATGCAAAGTGTGTGAGGAAGCAAAACAGAGTCATAAGGAGGTGTTATAAGCCTAGGCTTAGAAAACCACTTCTGACAGCATACTCTACACAACAATACTTAATTGGGTATGTGAATCTTATTAGAAATGTTTCCAAGTTTTTATTACCCTTACGTATGCCTTGAAAAGATTTCTATGTGTTCAGATAACGGTTGATTGTACAGATGGTGACAGAATCACTTCAGAACCACTCAGATTCTAGTTTTTGGGAAAACTAAGCCATTTCCTAAATAAGACAAAAAGCAGGCTCTCAGAAAACCTTGTATCTATATGTAGACTTGTGATTCACGACTGTAATTCTATCACCTCTTCTTACGTTTAATAGAAGTCTAAAGTAGTAACAGTGTGTCTAGGTCTGTATAATATTAAAATAAATGGTTAATCCAAAAATTCCATACCCTCTTCCCTCAAAAAAACAAAATACAATGAAATTTTTGTATAATAAACATTATCCCCAATGAAATTTGAGGTATATATTTTAACTAGTTCACAATCCAAGATCCTTGCCTCTTTGAAGAAACATGTATCTTTCTTATTGACATATATCATATTATCTGATTTCCAGAAAAACTGATGAAATTAAGGCAAAAGTTCATTTTTATAAAATGTGCTTGCCTTCTTAGAGAGTTTGTTCATAAGGTTTTTGGAAT
>NW_012150729.1:2867391-2874066 GCF_000956105.1 Propithecus coquereli | reverse complement strand
CTGGATATATTTATTTTGAGTGCTTTCCACCCATACCCTTTTGAGGTTCTAATGTCAAAGTAGATATTATTTTTCTATTATTTTTGCTGTTGTTTTGCCAAATGTAACTGTCACTTTTTATTGAAACATCAGAATCAGGCATTTAATTCTCACAGTTTTGATACTTAATACACATGAATTATAGTCCATAGAACTAATGGAAACCTCATAAATTAAAATAATTTTTATAATTCTGTTATGTGTTATAATCTTTGCCAAAATATTTATTTCTTTAGTTTGTTCTAATTATGCCACCTTTCAGAAGAAGATGATGGCATTGAATTTCAAAATTAATTTCATTAACTCAAATAATATTATACAAGAAGAATCAATAAATTTAGATTTTGAAAGGGCATCTCTTATTTTCTTGATGATATCTAAGACAATAGTAGTTCACAGAATAATCATTTTCAAGTATAGGATTTTACCTTCAACCAGAAGTAAATATGTTTCCTAATAGAATAACAAAGAATTTGCTAGGATATTTTCCCCTTCAGGACAAAATAGTATAAAGTTAGGATTTAGTACTCATACATGTATGGAAGCTTTATGAATGCTAATTGTACATGATAATTTTTCTAACCACTATGGCACAATGCTTGCAACATAAATGCTTTTGCCTATTTATTTATATTACCCTCACTTTGCCCACTAATCACTACCCATATTAATATTTCCTGTAAGTGAATGTCATTACAATGTTTAATAACCTCTATTATAATACCTAAATAATTTTGAAGTCTGAAGTTGACTATGAAAAAAAGACATTTATTAACTCAGTAACCTTATTACATTCAGAGTAAATTATTAAAAAACTGATGAAAAGTGTATAGCATTAACATTAACTAGTAAGTGTCTATGACTATTTAAATGTAAACATTTGAGAAACCGAACATCATTCTTCTCTATTTACCGCACACATTATTTCTGACTTGTTAAACTCAAAAAGTTCTTCATCTTAAATCCAAAATCTAATATTTGTTTGACATCTTATCAATTAAGGTATACATTATATAATATTCATATTAGCATCTATTTAAATTACTTTTCTTTGAGTCATGAATGCATTTTTTCCTCTAGACTTCCATGTAGGGATCATATATCAGTCAGATAAGAAGTTATTATAGACCATGTATTTTTCTAGGGATAACTATAAAATGTGTGGGGCAAGCATATGAGAAAATTGAGAGTATTTCGAGTGATTAGTAACTAGAAAATGGAAGCTCTGCTTTTTTGCTTGTTACATTGTAAGTTGTTCACTAAGTCTATTGTGAGACTGGCATAGTCATTTCCTTCATTATAAAGTTGTGGGGAGGAACATGGGATTACATCAAAAGTACTATTTCATGACTTTAAGTAATGTCAGTATCATCAAAGCACCTCATGAAACACAACTGCAAATAAGTATGTTCTCAAAAACCCTGTTGAGAAGTATATTAACTCATCTGTCTTATAGTCTTCTTCTTTAAGTAAATTATATACATATGTATTACAAAACAGCAGCTTTTAAATTTATATTTTGCCAAATACAAATCAATAGAATATATCTCTTACGTGTATTATTATTTGTTACAGCTTAATCCACTGTAAACAGTGTGCACTAGAAGGAAACTGGGATGAAGACATGGACGTACATTACTATTAACCTAGAGACCAAGCTGGTTTACACTACCTCAGAAACCTTCAACGCATTTAGAGTACCCAAAGGGTAGGAGATGAGGGAGGTACAGAGATGAGATGAGCCTGTTAGAGACAGACACAAGACAGAGCAAAATAAAGAAATATAAAGATGAATGACAAAGTTACATACATGTGTAACAATACATTTATTCATGGGAATAGAAAACATGAAGAAAGAAGGGCTAAATACTTAGAAAATGTTGATTAGGTGAGGTACACTTCAAAAACATGAAAAGTATGCACATAATTAAACTTGGAGAAAAATTAGCATGCCTGAAAATAATTAATGTAATATAAGAAATAATAAGTTTAAACACATCACACTACAAATATGTTTGCTGTTAAAATGTAGTCTTAACATTCCAGTTCAATAATGACAATATAGCCTCTGAACAGATCCATCAGTTATGTCAGCAATGTCATCTTGATTTTCTTGGAACAGTGGAAAGTATCGACTTTAGTAAACAATGTTTAATTCTTTCATATACATGAATCTTTTAATTTGTTTTCTCCCAAGTAAGTCTAAGAATTATTATTCTAGATTTATTTTTTTCTTCAAGGGTAGAACATTATGAAGGATACATTTTAAATCCTGCGTATTTTATTTATGAAACCACAGTATTTAAAAACAAGAAAGCAAATAAATATCTAAACACGTAAAAACATAATGCATCTGAAGAGAAAAATAAGTGATTATAAGACAATAAATCTGATTTCCAAAACGGTAAATAAAAATCATGCTCAGTACATATGTATACATTGCTTTAAGGCTGCAGTCTAAAGAGTGAACTGATATCCCACAGTTACAAATCTAAATGTTCTTTGGTAACCTATGGCTTTGAACGGTAAGTTACTTTCTGTTCTGTAACTCCTTTTGAAATCCTAAATAAAAAATACAAATGAAAAATATTCGGATTAGGAGGGAGAAAATACATGTGAAGGAAAAGGAACAGAGTTAGAAATTATTATTATAATAAAGGACAGGGTGGAATAAAGACATCCTATACTTAAGGAAACTAAGAATCTCAACTTATTTTCAAAAACAAAAGTTATCACAAGGGGAATAATATTTTATAATAGATTTGTAATCCAAATGTCTCAACATGTAATTGTAATACCTAAATAATACAGATACTGATATATTTTGCTTTCTAGATCATGTAACATGAAAGTCTTATTTTTAGTATTAGAAACCCTTCCTAGATTCTATGAATTATTTGAATAACTGGATATATTTATTTTGAGTGCTTTCCACCCATACCCTTTTGAGGTTCTAATGTCAAAGTAGATATTATTTTTCTATTATTTTTGCTGTTGTTTTGCCAAATGTAACTGTCACTTTTTATTGAAACATCAGAATCAGGCATTTAATTCTCACAGTTTTGATACTTAATGAAAAGTGAAAGTTAAACACAGCTTGGTGGCATTAAAAATGCATGGTGAATCCATACTATCCTACATCTTAGCCCTGAAGAGAATGCAGAATACCAAGAAGAAAATTATACAAAAAAGCAAACTAGTGTATTTAGAGGTGAAATTAACAAATTATCACAAATCATTCAAAAAGGTATGGACAAGAGAATGCAGACTTGAGGAGGAGAGCAGCAAGGAAACATACTAACTTGTTAATCTGATCTATAAAATGGGGCAGATTCACATTTCAAATGCAGTATCTGAATGTTTAACCCTTGGGAGTACTACCAAGCTAGCATACTCAAGGAACAATTCAATTAAGGAAGTGGAAACCTTATTCTATATGACTGTTTCGACATCTTAACATAAGCATAAGTTTGTTTTTTAGGGAATTTCAATTGTTTTGCCTCTAAAGTGAAAAGCACCTTAAACAAGAGAAGGGAACTTATTTCTATTCCCATACTTGGGAAGGAAAATGTGTTCTGTTTTCAAGTTTCTAGAAAATCCTTGCTTTATTTAGTTCCTATTCTATAATCTTAAAAGAAAAAGTCAATCTATTTGCATAAAATATTTTACTAGAGATTTTTAAAAATAAAATTATTTTTACCTTTTCAAGATATTTTAAGTCCTTTTGCATTTTTCTGTATTACTGCACACAAAAAAATTAAATCTCCATTGCATATTTGAAACAAAATATCAAATTTATATTTATGGCCATTAATTTCAATTTGTTTATTTATCTAGAGTTTGTAGGTTTAGAATTCATAAGTAGATTGAGAACCTTGGTAGTAAAGGTCTTTTGCACTTTTTTTTCCACTTTTGGGTAGTAGATTTATTTCTAAATCGGTGAAGTCTATACATATTTTCAGAATTCTCAACACACATAATTATGCAAAGTGTGTGAGGAAGCAAAACAGAGTCATAAGGAGGTGTTATAAGCCTAGGCTTAGAAAACCACTTCTGACAGCATACTCTACACAACAATACTTAATTGGGTATGTGAATCTTATTAGAAATGTTTCCAAGTTTTTATTACCCTTACGTATGCCTTGAAAAGATTTCTATGTGTTCAGATAACGGTTGATTGTACAGATGGTGACAGAATCACTTCAGAACCACTCAGATTCTAGTTTTTGGGAAAACTAAGCCATTTCCTAAATAAGACAAAAAGCAGGCTCTCAGAAAACCTTGTATCTATATGTAGACTTGTGATTCACGACTGTAATTCTATCACCTCTTCTTACGTTTAATAGAAGTCTAAAGTAGTAACAGTGTGTCTAGGTCTGTATAATATTAAAATAAATGGTTAATCCAAAAATTCCATACCCTCTTCCCTCAAAAAAACAAAATACAATGAAATTTTTGTATAATAAACATTATCCCCAATGAAATTTGAGGTATATATTTTAACTAGTTCACAATCCAAGATCCTTGCCTCTTTGAAGAAACATGTATCTTTCTTATTGACATATATCATATTATCTGATTTCCAGAAAAACTGATGAAATTAAGGCAAAAGTTCATTTTTATAAAATGTGCTTGCCTTCTTAGAGAGTTTGTTCATAAGGTTTTTGGAATTATGTAGACTTAAGCCCATAGTCAAAATTAGTAAATATCTGAGTATGTTTTGTTAACATCACTATATCAAATAAATACTAGCATTGTAAGTGTAACAAAAACACTACATTTATAATATGTCTCTCAGATTATCAAAGCTTCAAGTTTTATCATTTTATATATCACATAGTTTAAAGCAATTTGTGATTTAGAATGATTTGATTCAAAGCAAGTTATCCATCCTCAAAATGTTCAGTGGAATCTACAAATATAAGTTGGTACTCATAACATTTTCAGTGAATTTAATATATGCACAACTACAGACTCTTCTATATAACAACAGTGATTATTATCCAGTCATTGAAAGGTCTTAAAAATCAAATGAGCATTTCAAAAATAATTTTGCCATTAAGAACTGGTTTTATATCCTGAGATAAAATTACACATAATCACCTTCATCTATTTAATAAAGCATTTCTTCTATATTTGTTTGTGTATATTTCATTCGGTAGTATGAAAACTGGTAAAAATTCCCATATGAAGCAAAGTCTGGAGAGAACTCATTTTCATACATTTGTATTTAAGGCATCTCTGAAGCTTTTGAAAATCAGAGTGAAATTACATGATATTCCATGCTGTCAATGCATGTGCTTTAGTCCATTTGTGGAAATCAGAGTCTTTCCAGTAAAGCATTTCAAAATACTTTTCATTAATTTTTATCTTTTAGAACTGGAAACTTTTATAGCTGATGGAAGTTTAGCAAATTTTTACCATCTTCATCTTAATTTCATTTTCCTTCATGAGACTAATGGAAAGGACAGATGATAACAGGAGATTTCTAAGCAACTTCCTTAGTGTCAATGATGAAGGGTTAAATGGATTCAAGGAGAGAAAAAAATACAGGAAAGATAAAACAATCTGAAGCAAAATCATTGTAAGTCATGATTGCTGGGAGATAATGGTGGTCATCTGTATTAGTATATGAAGATGGCAAGTGGAGTGGCTCCATGGATGGATGTCGAAGATGTCGTACTGTCAACAGCACTGAGCCCATGAACTGGAATCAGACTTAATATACAGAGAGCCACAAACAATGCACTCGCTGGTCTTTTCAGTCATTATCACTAATGAAATTTGTTGACTATGAGCAACATGAAATCACTATCTTTTTTCCACAAAGACTAGATGGTGACCATTATTCCTTTTAACCCAGGACCATTTATGGCATAAGTCAAAACATTGCATTACATTTTCAAGCTATGGGACAAGCTATGTTTGGTATGCAATAGATGCTCCATTTATGTTTGCTGCATTTAAATCTGTAAGTTCTTATTAAATATCAGGGATTTTTTGCATTCTTTCATTAGCTTTTCAGGAAATCTAAATTCTTTGTGAAAATTTCTACAATTTGATGCTTGATAATAAGACTATATATGTATATGAAAAGAATTCTATCACAGTCTGAATTTGAATAAATCAGTTTCAGATAAAACATGTTTTAAAGGATTTAGAAGCACTTTGATATTTCAGAAACCTATAGCAGACATAAAGAGCACAATAAAGAAACATTTACCATTTTTGTCCATGGAATTTGGTTCTGATTGTTTCTTGCCAATATCAGCAAAGGAACGAACAATGGGAATCCTGTTGGTGAGTTTTTTCTGATTCTGGTGGTGATGCTGTTTCATCAGTGCCTCATGGACCCTGTGGCGTACATCTTCATTCAGCTGACCTGAGCTCACTTGTTGGTCAAGGACCATATCTGTGAGAAAAGGCAGGAAGAAGATGAGCACAGCTTTTCTGTCGTACATGTGCCACCAGTGAGCCAGAGTCCAAACATGCAAACTCTATATTATTCTTCTTAAAATAGGAATGACTTCCTTTAAAAATATCTAAGAATGATGTTACAAACAGAAGTTTATCTTCTTGTATAGAAATGTTGCACAAGAAAGATTTGGACAATTGTTCATTATAAGCCTTTCAATT
>NW_012150729.1:2843504-2866966 GCF_000956105.1 Propithecus coquereli | reverse complement strand
TAATATTGTTTTCTTTCATTTGCTAGTAGAGAATAATTACCTTGTTTTCTCTTTAAGTGAGCAAAAGTCCATGTGTGAAAATCAGATGCAAGAAGGCCCAGGCAGCTATCTAGTTGCCTGCATTTGGAAAGTAAACAATTCTCTTTCATTTTGATAGAAAGTCAGCCCTTTCTCAAACTTTCCTTGAAACACATTTCCCTGAAAATTTTGGATAAAAAAATAATTTTCTATAACTTCAAAACAAAGACTAGAAGGTGAGATTTCAGAAGGCTATAATTAAGCAGATTGATATTTACCATACATAGTGTCAGAAATGCCAATAAAGTTAAATAAATGAGTACAGATATTTTAAATTTCCCAGTAATGTAAATATTGCCTCAATAAACCTCGGTGTAATCAGCTTTCTGATTACCAAATATTAACTCTAATTGGTCTTCTTGAGGAACTAACTTCCTATTTAAAGCAGATCACAATGAACTGCTTTCCACTGAAGGTTTCAAAATTAGCAGAATTCTCCCTAATAAACAATGTTTTCCTTCAGTGTGAAAGGAAAATGAACTTTGGGCCATTCTACCACATTCTAGCTGTGTGATCTTGCAAAGTTGAGTAACCTCAGTGTCCTTGTTTATAACATGGAGATAATAGTATCTATCTCATATGTTGTTGCCAGGACTAATGATACAAGGCACCTGATGCACTGATTGGAATATTGAGGCCATCAGTGAATATTTCCTAGTACAAGATTTTCCTTGAAATTTTCATTAAATAGGTTATGGGCTCCTGGTTTGAAATTATTGGTGGTTTTAATATATTCATATTTTATAATAGTATTTCAAGTAGGGACAAAGTTGGGTTTATCAATAATGGAAAACCCAAATCAAACTAGCTAAAATATTTAATTTTATTGGCTCACATAACAGGAAGATCAAAGTTAAGTTGGCTCTAATTCCATTTCTCTATGATTTGGTCAGCTTCCTCCACCTCTAGGTGTAAGGTTTAACCTCAGGCTGATTTTCCTTATGGTCACAAGGTGGCTTCTAGCAGCAATAAAGAAATATACATCTTTGTTCATATCTAGTGAGTAACATACTGTTTTTTTGTGACTTTCTCTTAAAAGAAAGGTTCTTTTTCCCTTGTCCAGTAAAAATTCTCTTAAGTCCATCTGACATAGCCCTGTCCATCCTGAACCAATCACTGGCAAAGGAGAAGGATTCACATGATTGGCTTAAGCTAATCAAGAACTGCCCTCCACTCTGGAGTTAATTCTGTAATGCAGAGGTAGACAAGCTTTTTCTGTATTGAGCCAGATAATAAATATTTTAGGCCATATGATCTCTGTCACAACTACTCAACTCTGTCTTTGTAGCACAAAAGCAGCCACAGACACCACAGACAACATGTACACAAATGAGCATGGCTGAAACTTTTATGGACACCGAAATCTGCATTTCACATAATTTTCATCACAAAATATTAATCTTCTTTTCATTATTTTTCAACCCTGCAAAATGTAATCACCACTCCTACCTTAAAAGCCCTACAAAATCAGGCAGTAGGCCATATTTTGCACATGGGTTATAGTTTGCTCTATCATTTTTCCATTTACAATGGAAAGAGGTAGAATGAATATTTGGGAGTCAGCGATAATATATACCTGGAATGTTTCAAAGTTAGTCACTATAATTACCTCAAAAGTCCCTTCCAATTTTGAAAATGTATGATACCATAAAACAATATTTAAATCTATTTTTCAATTTTTTGGAGATAAGTAGTTACAAAACCCCTTCATTAATTTGAAATAAAAGATATGATAAATTATCAACACATTACACTGAAACCTTGATAAGATGCAAAAGTGTATATAAAATGTGTATTATATACTTCATAATTAAATTTGTAAAGTAGGCTATTAAAACACTGATATGATATTGTTGTAAGGCAGTTCCATCCATAAACTATAATATGAATCTCCAGTTTGGTATTCTAATCAGAACCAAAAGTAATCATATAATAAACCTTGCACATGTTTATGATTTTTAATTTCTACTATAGCACATTCCTTGGCTTGAGCACTACAAAAAACCCATAAGTCTCTAGCTTCACAGTTTTTCAGAGATAAGGTCTTTATTTAAAATACTTACATAAGGGAAAGTAAATATTTAAAAAAAAAAACAAAACACTCATCTGTTCATTAGTCACACAGTAAACTCCTCCAAAGCATAACTACATCAAATAACATCTTAATTAAATGGAAGAGTTAAGAATATAACTTATACTGGGGTGAGATTTAAGTACCAAAGGGAATATGATTCAATAATCACTTAAATGGTTCTCTTTACCACTATAATATGTATTAGTGTTAACTTGAAAAGTAGGAAAGCATAATGGACCATAATGGCTTTGGGCCCAAAGTCAAGTCCTGCAATCACAGCAGGCTATGATGCCTAAATAAGACAATCTAGCCTGCCAAAGCATAATGCTAGGATCTGGATGATAAGAGGAAAAGCAAGAGGAAAAAGGATAAATAGGTCACAGTCTTCTAACACTAAGCAGGCTCTTAAAAAACTAGTAACATTTGTAAAAAGGCCTCAGAAAATGAAAAATTATTTTTCATCCTAATCAGGTGATTATTTTATCATAACCAATCCATCTTGAATGAAAGCCCCATGAGATTTTGCAGATTCTATATAAATCTCTGCCTCTTTAAAGATTATCATATAAATGCTTTGAAAACCGATTGTCTTAACTTACAAAGATACTGGGGGGAGTAATGGGGATTTTGAAGGTTCTAAATTCTATGGTTTGGTTGCCACACTAATAGGAGTGTGGGGACTAAAGATGTTAACTACCATGGTATACTTACTTTTCAGACCAAGGATTATCAGAGCACAGCATGTTAAAAAATATATAGCTATTTTCATACCCCTAAATCTACAGATTATATTTCAGGGGAACAAACTGTGGATTTTTCCTTCAATGAAAGATTTTTGAACAACAAAGTTTGTTTTAATGAGTTGAGAGCTATGATTGATAATCTGCCCATGGTACTAATTTTGATTTGGTTTTAATTTCTTCCTAACTCCCATGGACAAAATTAGGTTAAAGTATATACACTGCAGAGACAATATTTCCATTATTAATCTTTATAATGCTTAATTTCAAAGAGATTAACATAGACCATAAAATTGGCTGTAATTTACATGAATATAATTAAGAAGCATTTTCAATACAATTAATCTCCATATTAAATTGGGGTAAGAAAATATATCTGGAGAATTTTGGATTTGAAAAACTTAAGTAATATTTTGAAGAATGAAGTTTAAATTTATTGAGTTCCCTGAAACATTGGGAAATAGATATATTTTAAATATATAAATTATTTAGATATAAATAAATAGATATATTTTAAATTAACTTTATTCAAAAGAAAATACTACTTCAATTACACCAGAAATTCTTGACAGATCTGCCAGACATGAATGGGATTTTCTACTACTAAGTCTACAAAAATCCCTTTAAAGAATTATCTGAATCTATTAAAAATATATCAGAACATTGATATAAAAATCTTTGATCATTCCAGAACAATATTTGGGTCATATTCCTCTACTAGGAAATGTCTTAAAAACATTAATGCTGCAGAGCCTGTACTAGGGTTTAGAGCCCTAAAAGATAAACTATTAGATCTAACTTTTAGAAAATTGAATTTTGTGACAAATATATGTTAATAACTGCCTAACATATAAAAATAATGATAACTAGGAGGTGGGGAAAATTCCAGGTTTTATTGTTAACCACTATGGTCACAAATTATCATGAAACAGAATAAAATTACAAAATTTATGATTATGGGTTAATCAAAAGAAATTTCCATTTCTGCAAATGTCACCTTTGACATAGCACTTTCAATTCGCTATTTATGGGAGAAATGGCCTCCTCTTAACTTCACAAGTTGTTGTGATAACAAAATATTAGAATGGATGTAAAAATACTTTGCAAAGATAAAAGTCCTAAAAATGTAAAGCATGCTTATTTATTACACACCTAGTAAGGCAGCTCAATTGTCATAAAGTAAAAAATAGCAGTAAGTAAAAAATAAGATAATTACAAGCTATAGGGAGAAAATATTTTAATGAGATTTTATTGAGGGCAGAAGTAAATAACTTTTGTTTTAAACAAAGTCAAATTACAATTAATAAGAGGAAACTTCATTAATGGTTGTAAAGGAATCTAAGATAATAATGATCAACACAAATATTTATAATTATATTTTTCTACGTGATGTTAGCTCTAAACTACTGACATATTTTGAATGTCATTTTACAGGCTGCTCTCCACTGAAAATGGGACATTCAAGTTGAGCTTCTTCAGAGTCAAAAAGATACAGACTAATTAGAATAACAGAAAGAATGCTAAAATGCTATCTGGGGTATGGAAACTTCAGCTGAACTACTTTCATTGTAAGGATAGACTTAGAGAATGTAATTTGCCTGAAAAAGCTAGATTTAACACAGTCGATCTTCACATATTCTATAGACTGGAGCTTGGGATGGGGGCAGGGCTACGGAAAAGAAGTATAATTTTAGACAATAAAAATGAATTAAGACGATAAAATGAATAGAGTTTTAGTCAAACTACTGAAAGAAAATTTCCTCATGAGAATAACTTGCTAAGGAAAGCATTAAACATTACACACTTTAAGAAATGTAAAGCCTGGTAAAAGTATAAAGGGTATGTTCTGAGGCTAATTTTGCTGGGTTGAAGAATTTGACAGCTTCATTATATCTAATGAGTAAAAAACTTATTTATATTAGCATTTTCAAAGCTAATGCTATCACTGAGTTAAGCAGGAGAAATAAACTCCTTAGGGTAAGACCTTTCACCTTCTGAGTCTTAGTTTCCTTATTTGTGAAATAAGGATAACAATAATAATAACAAGCCCCAGGTTTCAGTATCAAAAAGATAATGTACAAACTTAAGAGTTTTCTAAACTTCAAAGTACTATGAAAAGCCCAGCCATTTCATTTCTAACTACAATGTAAAAATGTGTATTGAGTATTAGAAAGACTCTGTAATGTAAAGCTAAGAAATCGAGCTGGATAGGTACTATTTCAGCATTCTTAGAAAGTTTGCTAATTTTTAAGTTTAAGCATTTTCTCTAACTCTTGATTTAGCACAGACTGCTAGTATGAGCTGTGTTCTTCTGAAAATTATGCTATATTCAACTTTATAAAGTCTTTAAGGCTCCAATTATGTAATTTAAACAGTAACCTCCTTATAGGTGTTATATGGAACTCAGGGGAGGAAGGATTATCTTTTCTGTTTGGGGTTTTTGTGGGAGGCGGGGTTTAGATTTTCAATATTTTTCCTTAATATTGTGAGCCAACATAACTTTCCATACTTACTTTTCTTTTCACACATATTGCAATGTGTGCATGACTATCAGCACCAATGGCCAAATCAATAATTTTTGAAATGATCAATCTGCCATGAAAATTTGGGCAACATCTACTTCAAGATATCTCTTTTTCTTCAGACAGCAGTTGTAGTGTAATAGAAGGAACACTAGACTTAAAGTCGAAGGCCCTTGGATGGAATCTGAGCCATGAAAATCTTAGTTTCTGGTGTCTCATTGAAAAATCAGAATGACACATACTTTATGAGGCTGTTATGAAGATTAATTTAGATACGTCACTTTTCTAACATATTATCTTATTTATATGCTCAAGAAAACACAAACACAGTTTTGGTTTTGGTTTTTCTCCCCAATTCTACAATATAATTAAGATATTTAAGTGCCCCTAAGTCTTTTTACTTCACAAATAAATTCCATATGGAACTGATTTTATTTTCCCAAACTAGGAATTTAAAAACAAACAAACAAAAACCTGCCTCAGTCTTTTCTTTGTTTTTGTTTTTAAAACCTCCATCAATCATTTCATTTATACTCTTTAAAAACTCATTTCTGTGTATTTTTATTATTTTGTTTTTATTAAAATATTTTGTCCTCTAGATCAAAAAATATAAGAGTTATTGGACTCTATTTCTGTAATTTCTCTTTGCATTTCCCAAATAAAACTGCCTATGTTATATAAACATAATAGGATTCTAATACAAATCATTCATCCCAGGTGCTACTCATGGTATTAAATTACAAAACAAATTTCAACTGCATCACTTGGCTTCCTCTGGAATTCAAGAGTTTTAATTCACTAATATAAATAAATGGCCAGACATTTCTGTGTCTGTTTTAAACTAACATGTTTTCTGTTTTCTGAAATGTTTTCATTTGGTTATTTCATGTGTTTGAATAGTAGAAAATCAATCTTTAGCTTTAAGCGTTTTTTCCTTAAATTTTCTAATGGTGACCATCTAAATATGACAGCGAAAAACAATAAATACCAAATGGGAGTCAGGATATCTAGGCTGTTGTCCTAGGCTTGGCACTGACAAGCTAGACCATATTTCTCTGAGACTCAACTTCTTTTATAGCAAACGAAGGGGTAGGAGAAAATGACTTTTAAGGCCCCATACACTGATCATGAGAATCTGTTTTCCAAAGTTCACACATGTATGGAATTATAAAAGAAAGAGAGTAACAAAAAGCAGCTGTACACATAAAAGTAAAATAAACTAAAGGAAAAAAAGATATACCTGCAATTTCTTCTAAAGTGTTAGCATGCATGTCCAGCAACACAGTCCCATTCAGAATGCAACTTCTCAACTCGAACAAGCTGTGCAATGAAAGAGTAGCCACATAAGGCTTGCTCCACCTTTCTCCTCCATCTTCCACATCTTCTTCAAACTTCAACCACCTGTACAAATAAACATTATTATCAGCACATTGTATATTATATTTTAGATGAATGATCCTTTATCCCAATAACAACAGGTAGAAACAGAAAGTTATTCATTCATATTGCTTTTTGGTTTTATGGGTTTTGCAAATACTTAAAAACCAGCCCAAGGCATTCAATTTATTTCATTTTAGTTCCATTGAATTAGTATTCTTCTTGTAATTGAGAGATAATTTAAAACCAATACAAACTCATGTTATTTTTTTTAATTTGTCTAGCTCTGAAGAAACATTTTAATAAAAATGTGTAACCAGGTAGTCACAGTGAATCTTTTGTAGAACTAATAGAGTATACTTCTTCATGGAAAGTTAATTGTCATTGAAAAAGAAAATGAAAGAATACTCATTTTTCTTTAGTGGAAGTTCTTAAACCTGAATATTTTAATCTCTTGGTAAAATATTAGATTTTTAGGGAGGCTAGTATAATTTGTGGACTCTTCTATAGGAAAAATCCTTATTAGGCTTGTTTGGATGAAAGCTGATGATAGCAGTCACTTCCTAAGCACTGAATATATGAAGATTGAGCTCAGACTCCATTTCCTAAGTGTGCATCCCGGGAATGGATAATAGGAGAAAAGTCTTGATATCATGATGTCAAATGAGAGACCACTGCCTTCTTGGTGTGAAACAAATAGTAATACCTGGGATTGTATGTAAGCAAGATAAACAGAAGGGTTTGTAAAGAGAAACCAGTGATTGTATTGCTCTGGCACAAGCCACTCAATCTCTTATCCTTTTAGAGACTTGCTCTCTAATCTTAATAGATGACGAATTTAATTTCACCGTTTCTAATGAAACTTAGCCTAAATTGCGTTCCCCTAATCTCATCCTTATCATTTCCCTCATTCCTTCTTTCCTTAGTCATTTTTGGCCCTACTTCCTCTCTCCAAGCAGTATAATTCGAATTCTTTATATGATGTTATAATACTGTTTTATGTAATCAAATGATCCAACTTCAACAAACAATAAATACATTGGAGTAATTAGTTAGGGAATTAGGTAAATTAGCCCAAAGTAACTAACCAAAAGAGCTAATCAGACTGATTAATGTGTAGAGTAGCAAGCGATCAAGAAAGCTATGGATCTGTCTCTAGTGTTCAGAGAACAAAAAAATTGTTAGAAAGTGAAAAAGAAACCAATAGGGAAGAATAGCTATGCCTGACAGAAGTTCACAGACAAGGAAGAATAGCTATGCCTATATAGAACACATGGAGGTTGAAAAAAACTTACATGTAAGCCCTAAATCACTTATAGTATCTCTTCAAGGCTAGGACTTTTATAGAACATTTTTATTTACAGAGTCAGGAATTTTACATATTGGTGATTTCTAAAGTTTTTCAGCCCTTAACTGGGCCACAGTACCTCATAAATATGTGATGGTCATTAATATTGCTCATGAACTATAGCTGCTTCTCCCTCTCTTACTAGTGAAGAGTTGGATATCACTACTTGGCTCCTTTTTCATTAGTGAGTCCATGTGTCTGTGACTGGTTCTCGACAATGAGTTGGGAACAAAAACTATGTGTATGTCACTTCCAAACTGGAGCATTTAATTGTCAAGATGAGAGCCCATGGAGCTCTCTTTTTCCCTGTCATGACAACCAGCAATGTTCAAGAAGGAGGCTGCTCTACCAGCTGTGGTCCCTAAGTAACTACCATGAAGAGATGAACAGAGCCTCCATTGATCCATGATGGACATGGATCATAAGCCATAAATAAACCTTTGCAGTTTTAAGCCATTGAAATTGTAGGATATTTTTACAGCATGATTTAACCTATCTCAACTGACAAAGATCACCATTTTAGCTATTCATGCCAACACAAAAATCCTAATTAGAATTAATGGTGAGAGCAAATATGATTTTGTTAAATATTATAATTTAATAATATGTTGTTTAATATATTATATTTAATAAATATATATTTCTTGCCAGATATAAGAGTAAGGCCATGGCCATATTATGATGTCAATATTAAAAAGGATCAACCTCTTGGCAGACATTTAGAAATAGAATAGTATTATGGAAAGTACCTTGTACCAATTGAGGATAAAAAGAAACTTACTAATAGGTTTTGTCCCTAGTCTACAGCTAAACCACCATGTGATCAAGGAAAAGTCATTTAACTTCTCTGGGCCACAGTTTTCTCATCTGTAAAATGATGAGGCAAATTGAACCCATTAAATAATCTCCCCAAGATCACCTGATCACTTTGTCAAACGAGGATTCAACTCAAGTTTTTTGTAACTTTGTTTTTCTCCAGAATCTGTGCCCATTTCCCACCATAATATAATTACTTGAATTAAATTTATGGTCCTTCTCAGCTCAAAGATCTTATGCTAATACCTATAAATGGGAAAATGATTTAACCTTTAATTTTTACCCTTGCCTGGAACCAATCCCAAGTTGAAAAATGTTCTTTGTCCTCTCTTTCTCTTTTTACAGTATCCACATTTTTTTCTTTATTACCTACCATACTAGATAAAAACAGGTGGTTTTTCTTTGTGAGTAAGACTCAAATGTCCTATTCTTTGGAATTGGCTATAATGGAACTTTCCAAGGGTAACTTTCCACCACGGGAATGGGTACAACTTTTATCAAATCTTCTATCACCTTGTATACTACTGACATATGATGTGGTTTTCAGACAAAAAGATCAAAAGAAAGGGAGATTATACAGCAGCCCTTATGCTGGTGTGGTTTGGATTGAAGAACTATTTTGCATTTGAAATCTACTGTCCAGTCATTGGATGGTAAAAAAGACTTAAGGTAATAAAAGGTTGTAAATAATGTTTGGGGGAATATAGATTTTTCTCTATGGGAAAATGTCCTCAATTAAGGTTTCTGGAGCTATAGTACTGTCACCCCTAAATATAAAATTGCTTCTAAAGTACTATCTTTAAAAATTTGACTCAAGTATGGAATCCTGAAAAGTGTTTGTATGTTACTAAAAAACAATATTATTTCTTAATTACTTAAGTAGAAATCTATAAACTTACCCATACGTTAATATTGTTTTTAAGTTTTAATAACATTAACAAAAATTCGTTTTTAAAATACTTATGGGCCTCTTGATCTGTATAAAATGATCAAGTCCTTTTTTATAAGGAAATTTATAGTTAAATTTTACTTCTGGATAACAGTAAAGATGATTAAAGAAGTGAAAAAGCATCTACGAACCCCCATAAGATGTGGGGTGGGAGGGCATATATATGTGTGTGTATGTGTGTAGTTCTATGCATGTTTATCCCATGTATAGATTCATGTAAACACCATAATCAAGACACAGAGCTGTTCCATCACCACAAAGGAAATTCCTCATGCTACACCTTTACATTCTCAGTCCTCACTCTGTTCCTGGCAGCCACTAATCTATTTTTCATCACTACAGTTTTGTTATTTTGAGGATGTTATCTAAATGGAATCATACAGTTTGCAACCTTTTGAGATGGATGTTTTTTCCATTAAGCATAATGCTCTTGAGATCAATCCAAGTTGTTGTATGTATCAGTAGTTTGTTCCCTTTTATTGTAGAGCAATATTTCATTATATGAATAGATGTATCAGTTTGTTTAACAATTCATCCATTGGAGTACATTCAAGTTGTTCATAGGTTTTGCTATTACAAATAAATCTGCCATGAATTCTCATGCAGAGTTTTTTATGTGAACATAAGTTTTCATTTCTCTGGGATAATTGCCCAAGAGGACAATTGCTGGGTCATATAGTAAATGAATGTTTAGTTTTGTAAGAAACTCCCAAACTGTTTTCCATAGTGGCTCTACCATTTTACATTCACAGTGTATGAGAGATCCAGTTTCTCTGTATCCTCACCAGTATTTATAATTATGACTATTTTTTATTTTTACTATTCCATTAGGTATGCAGTGATACCACATAGTAGTTCTAATTTGCATTTTCCTAATGACTAAAGATGTTGAACTTTTTTTTTTTTTGAGACAGGGTCTCTGTTGCCTGGGCTAGAGTGCAGAGGTGTCATCATAGCTTTCTGCAACCTCAAACTGCTGGGCTGAAGCAATCTTCCTGTCTCAGCCTCTTAAGTAACTGGGACTTCAGGCATGAACCACCAGACCTGGTTAATTTTTCTGTTTTTTGTAGAGACCAGGTCTCTCTATGTTGCTCAGGCTAGTCTAAAACTCCTGGTCTCCAGCGATCATCCCACCTCAGCCTTCCAAAGTGCTTGGATTACAGGTGTGAGCCACTGTGCCTGGCCCCTTGAATATCTTTTCATGTGCTATTTTTCATCTGTATCTCTTTTTTGATGAAATTTCTGATTATGTCTTTTGCCCATTTTTCTAATTGATTTGTTTATTGTCATATCGTTGAACTTTGAGCGTTCATTATATATTCTACAAATAACAGTTTTGTTGAATATATGGTTTGCAAATATTTTCTCACTGTGTCTAGCTTGCCTTTTCATTCTCTTAACAGGATCTTTAACAACACAAAAGTTTTAATTTTGGTAAAGCTCAATTTATGAATATTTTCTTTATGAACTGTGCTTTTGGTATTATGTCTAAAAACTTATTACCTTAGATCTAGGTCCTGAAGATTTTCTCTTATGTTTCTTCTAAAAGTTTTATACCTTTATGTTTTACATTTAGATTTATGATCTATCTTGAATTAATTTTTGTGTGCACTATGAGGTTTAGATCGAGGTTAATTTTTTTGCCTATAGATGTCTAATTGCTCCAGCATCATTTTTTGAAGAGATTTTATTCATCCAGTTAATAGTTTTTGTCCTTTGTCAAAAATCATTAAGCCATACTTGTGCTGGTTTATTCCTTGGTTCTCCATTCTGTTCCAGTGATCTATGTGTCTATCTGAAATGACATTTTAAAAACAAATCAAGAGATATATTCCTTCCTTTAGAATAATTTTCTTCAAATTGGGGGCTTGGTTCTATTAGAAAATAATGGAGTCCTGGGGAGTTCCAAGCAGTTTGGTAGTTAAGGTAACCAAATATAAGTTATATGCATGGATGGTTTGATGTACCCATGGGTTTTATGAGTATTATAGGAGGAGGCAGAAGGTACTTTCCATAAAAAGGAACCCACAAGTTACAAATATCAAGTTACTAAAGATACTAAACATTTCAAGATTCAGTGCTTTATGCCAGCTCCAGAATGATGCCAAAAGCTTTAAGAGATATTTAAATGAATATTTTTAAAGAAACTATTAAAAATGATATATATATACATAAATACATAAGTATATCTCTCTTTCTGTTTTTCATTCCATTTCATCCTTCAAAGATAGAAATTAACAGAACTTGGAATACACCAGATACTGTTTTAAGATTTGTAGTCACTGACTATACTGTCAGTTGCAAAATGCCTGATTGCAGTTAATGACCTAAAGTGCTGCAATTTGTTCCAGTATTCGAATAAACTCTGCTGACATTTGTTTGAACAGCAAACCAAGGCAAACAAGAGTCCCAAAGCATGAATGAGATGTGATGGACATTGCAAAAAAAAAAAAAAATCAAAATTGCAGGCCAATTGCATGACCTTTTCTATGGGGGATTTAAACCCTGAGCAGATTATTTTCATTTCCTTTAGTATGTCTGGATCTGTTTTTCAACCAAGATTAGCACATTGGAGTTTCTTTCTACTAAACAACATTAAATAGGTGTTTCATGAATTCTTTGAAGATTAAGTTGATAATCTCCTCTAAAATACTCATATTAAAAATATACAAAATAAAATTCTTCTGCTAATTAGAAATAGGTGCTTTCTAGAGAACTTAACTCTGTGTATTCTATACCCACTAACTGAGTTGAACTTTTCTAAGAATTTTTATTCTCTGATTCTACTCAAACAAAAAGGAGTTACTATCATCCAAGATTATAGCCTTGGGGAAGTAATGAATGTCGCAAAAAAAAAAATCCTCTTTTAGGAGAGTTGGGGGACATGGCAGGAGAGGGGACATAGTTGGGGTGGGGCTAGAGAATAACATGTAATCATATAATACCTATACTCATCTTAAGAGGAAATGAAGTATATCAAAACCTACTGTTTATAGACATTAACTGTTCTTAATCAATATTATTGTCATACCTCACAGTCCATTGAAAAATCCAGATGACTTGAACCTTTACTAATTTTGAATAGTAAATGCTTTCATAGCATCAGTTTTGATATAATAATCCTTTTCCATACTACCATGTATGTATCAGAAGCCTAACTACTACCCCCTGCTTTGCCTCTTCTGAGATCATTTGTGGGAAGCGTTTTTAAAGGGCAACCACAATGAGTCAAACATGTCATCTCCACAATTGCACAGCTGTGGTAGCTTTACTCACTTTTCTATTAATAACATTATATGTTATTTATAAGAAGGACATTGTAATTGTGTTGATTTCATTAGCCTCTTCATATGGCTTCTTTTAGGGCTTTTAAAAGTGAACAGCTGGTTTTAACAAACATTTATCAAATAATTATGATTCAAAATTTAGCTTCAAAATCTAAAACTTTGAGTTTTACTTGGCAATGACAGTGGGATAAATTATTAAAGATGTGATATGTGACAGGTGCCATGTGTTGATAAAATATCCTTTCTACTTCTACTATTAGGGTAGAAAATTATTAATCCCACCTGGAATACTAACCAAAAGAAAGAAGTACTTCAAATGGTTATGCTAATGATTTATTAGAATTAAATTGCATTTGAAAAATCAGATGGAATCATGAATTAACTAAAATTAGCCTTTTTAGATGAACTAAGGCAACCAGAACAAAATTACTTCTGCCACTTAAAAATTCACTACATTGTGAAGTCCTCAATATATACATTCTGCTCTTCCCCAAAGTATTGCATCACAGCTCAAGTTCATCCACACACTTCTTCAAGGGCTCTTACTATTTTGATTGCTCATCGGATGTCTCGCTGAACCTCAAACAGCTGTGCCACACATAAGGTTCCAGGAGCATGGCTAAGAACACAGGTCCTATCTAATAACATTAGAGAATGCTAATAATTAACTGGCTCATCTCTTTTATTCTTTTAAATAAACAGCAATATATTTTGGTGGTTTAGGATAAGCATGGTATTCAAGTTAATCCATTAGGGCATGATAAAATCCTACCTGCTCAATTGCGACAGAGTGAAAAAGCTAGATTCTAGTATTGCTTCTGCCATCTACTAGCTTTATAAGAGTGGGCAAGGTACAAGGAAGTTATTGGTTAAAAGGAATGTATCACTATTTAACCGGGAAGTTGAAAAATCACCAATCACTTTTAAAAAAAAAGGAGTTACTCACACCAAAATATATATTCCAATCTTACTTCTCAGCTCTATTATATAATATGAGAGTAAAGTAAGGAATCTAAAACAAATGCTCCCAAAAAGTGCTTCTTAGTATTAATAATAGATTAAAGAGACTCTAACAAGGGCTGTCTAATCATCACAACCACCAGATCTTCTTTCAAGTCATCCAGGAACACCTGTTTCTAGCAACCAGTGGAAGACAGATGGTTCTAGCCTTAAACAGGGAGATGTGCATTTCCTTATCAACAACTCTTTCATTATGAAAGAGCAAAAATTATATCACTAATTTGTGGAGAAGATGATCACATATTGCTTCTCTGTCACCAAATAAAGAACATGAGTATATATATATATAAACTCCGACATGGTTACTTTTTGATGCAGTTGGAAAAGATAGAAGGCTGTTAATCTTAAAACATACCATGTTATACAAAAACTATTTTAAATTTAGTCTCATATTTAAAATATTACAATAGAAAGCATCATAGCAAAAAATTAATTTATGAAAATTTTTCATTAAAAAAGATAATTCACACAGAATAACATACAACTAATTTAAAGTATTCAAAAAGGCAAATAAAGAAAATAATGATTTGACATAAAACAGATAAAAGAAATGATTCACAGGAAAAAAATAAAAGCATGAAAGGATGTTGAACCTTACTAATAACCAAAGAAATCAAATTAAAAAATGAGATTTATGTTTCATCAATAAAATTGACAAACACTTTAAACAGTTTGATAATTTAGTGCAGAAGGATCTGGGGGAAATAAACACTCTCATACAGTATTAGCAGAAATGTAAATTACTAAAACATGTTATTAAAGTAATTTTGCATTATCTATCAAAGTAAAAAATGTCTGCTCTCTTTGCTTCATAAACTCCACTGTTAGAAATTCACCCTACATAAATATCTACAAAATAATGCCAAAGTATTTGTTTAAATGATCACTGCAGCAATTTTTATTTAAAAAATAAATCTAAATGTTTATTGACACTGGCTAAATAAAGTACATCCACATAATTAAATACAATTCAGTCATTAAAAATACTGTATAAATCTGTATTGCTGATATGGAAAATGTTCCCAATATATTATTAAGCGAAAAAAGTAAAGTATAAATACTGTATATTATATAATCCCTATTGTGTATATTAAAAAGGGCATATATTTACATGCAGACCTCAGTATTAAATTTTTTTTGGAAAGATGCACAAAAAGATATTAACAGCGATTAACTTTGAAGAGGTACTGTGAATAAGGGTAGAGAAATGCTTTCTACTTTTCTACCCTCCTATACTTTTTGAGTTTTAAATATTGATGGTGTTTTATTTTTTTTAATTTTATATTTTCCCTGATGTATTTATTTTTATTTTTTTTATTTTGGTGTAATATGGGGGTACATATGACAAATGTTTAGGTTACATATATTGCCTTTGCCCCACCCGAGTCAGAGCTTCAAGCGTGTCCATCCCCCAGACAGTGCACCCTGTACTCATTAGGTATGAATATACCCATCCCTGCTTCCCCCTCCCACCTGCCCGACACCCAGTGAATGTTACTACTATATATGCACATAAGTGTTGATCAGTTAATACCAATTTGATGGTGAGTACATGTGGTGCTTGTTTTTCCATTCTTGTGATACTTCAGTTAGTAGAATGGGCCCAAGCTCTATTCAGGATAATACAAGACGTGCTAGATCACCATTGTTTTTTGTGGCTGAGTAGTACTCTATGGCATACATATACCACATTTTGTTAATCCACTCATGTATTGATGGGCACTTGGGTTGTTTCCACATCCTTGCAATTGTGAATTGTGCTGCTATAAACATTCTAGTGCTGCTATAAACATTCTAGGGCAGATGTCTTTTTTATAGACTGTCTTTTGTTCCTTTGAGTAGATGCCCAGTAATGGGATTGCTGAATCAAATGGTAGTTCTACTTATAGCTCTTTGAGGTATCTCCATATTACTTTCCACGGAGGTTGTACTAGTTTGCAGTCCCACCAGCAGTATATGAGTGTTCCTATCTCTTCACATCCACACCAACATTTATTGTTTGGGGACTTTGTCATAAAAGACATTCTCTCTGGAGTTAAGCGATATCTCATTGTGGTTTTTATTTGCATTTCCCTGATGATTAGAGATATTGAACCAGCCTGAGCAAGAGTGAGACCCTATCTCTACTAAAAATAGAAAGAAATTAGCTGGACAACTAAAAATATATAGAAAACAATTAGCCAGGCATGGTGGCATATGCCTATAGTCCCAGCTACTCGGGAGGCTAAGGCAGAAGGATTGCTTAAGCCCAGGACTTTGAGGTTGCTGTGAGCTAGGCTGACACGACGGCACTCTAGCCTGGGCAATGGAGTAAGACTGTATCTCCAAAAAAAAAACAAAAAAAATATAGAGAGATATTGGCATTTTTTCGTATGTTTGCTGGCCATTTGTCTGTCTTCTTTTGAAAAGTTTCTGTTCATGTCCTTTGCCCACTTTTTAATGGGGTTGTTTGGTTTTTTTCTTGCTGATTTTCCTGAGTTCTACATAGATTCTTGTTATCAGCCATTTATGGGATATGTAGCATGGGACTATTTTCTCCCACTCTGTAGGTTGTCTGTTTGCTCTTGTGATTGTTTCCTTGGCTATGCAGAAGCTTTTTAATTTGATCAGGTCCTATTTGTTTATTTTTGTTGTTGCCATGATTGCCTTTGGCATCTTCCTCATATATTCTTTGCTTAGGCCAACATCTATAAGAGTTTTTCCAACATTTTCTTCTAGAATTCTTATAGTTTCATGCCTTAGGTTTAAGTCTGTTATCCACTGTGAGTTGATTTTTGTGAGAGGTGAGAGGTACAGATCCTGTTTCAGTCCTCTACATGTGGCTATCCAATTTTCCCAGCACCATTTATTGAATAAGGATTCTTTTCCCCAGTGTATGTTTTTGTCTGCTTTGTTAAAGATTAGATGGCTATATGAGGATGATTTTACATTTGGGTTCTCAGTTCTGTTCCATTGGTCTATGTCTCTGTTTCTGTGCCAGGACCATGCTATTTTAGTTGCTATAGCCTTGTAGTATAGCTTGAAGTCTGGTAAATTGATGCATCCCAATTTGTTCTTTTTGCTTAAGTTTGTTTTTGCTATACGGGGTCTTCTCAGGTTCTATGAAGCGTAGAATTATTTTTCCAGGTCTTCGAAAAATGATGTTGGTATTTTAATAGGGATTGCATTGAATCTGTAGACCACTTTGGGTAGTATAGACATTTTAACAACGTTGATTCTGCTGACCCATGAGCATGGTGTGCCTTTCTACCTGTTTATGTCCTCTGCTATTTCTTTCCTCAGTGTTTCATAGTTCTCTCTGTAGAGGTCTTTCACTTCCTTAGTTAAATGTATTCCTAGGTATTTTATTTTCTTTGTTGCTATTGTGAAGGGTATTGAGTCTTTGATTTAGTTCTCAGTTTGACCTTCATGGCAGAATCTTTGGGATTTTCTAGATATAAGATCACATCGTCAGCAAAGAGCGATAGTTTGACCTCTTCTGCCCCCATTTTGATGCCTTTGATTTCCTGTTCTTGTCTGATTGCTCTGGCTAGGTCTCACAGCGCTATGTTAAATAGAAGTAATGACAGAGGGCAACCTTGTCTGGTTCTAGTTCTAAGTGGTAATGCTTTCAATTTTTCGCTGTTCAGTATGATATTGGCTGTGGGTTTGTCATATATGGCTTTTATCACTTTTAGGTAAGTCCTGTCTATACCTATTTTGTTAAGTGTTCTTATCATAAAAGCATGCTGAATTTTGTTGAATGCTTTTTCTGAATCTATGGAGAGGGTCATATGGTCTTTGTTTTTACTTCCATTCATGTGGTGAATTACATTTATAGATTTGCATATGTTAAACCATCCCTGCATCTCTGGGATGAAACCCACTTGGTCATGATGGATTATGTTTTTGATAAGGACCTGAATTCGGTTTGCTGGATTTTGTTGAGAATTTTTGCATCTATATTCATAAGGGATACTGGTCTGTAGTTTTCTTTTTTTGTTGTGTCATTTCCTGGTTTTGGTATCAGGGTGATGTTGGCTTCATAAAACGTGTTGGGGAGGATTCCTTCCTTCTCGATGTTGTGGAATAATTTCTGCAGGATAGACATCAGTTCTTCTTTGTAGGTCTGGTAAAATTTGGGTGTGAAACCATCTGGTCCAGGACTTTTCTCTTTTGGGAAGGTTTTTTATTGCTGCTTCAATTTTGGTACTTGATATTGGTCTGCTCAGGAATTCACTTTCTTCCTAATTCAGCCTAGGGAGGCTGTGTGTTTCTAAGAATTTGTCTATTTTCTCCACATTTTCAAGTTTATGTGCATAGAGGTTTTTACAGTACTCATAGATGATATTTTGTATTTCCATGGTATGAGTTATAATTTCTCCTTTTTCATTCCTGATGGAGCTTATTAGAGTCCTTTCTTTTCTACTTCTCATTAATCTAGCAAGAGGCATGTCAATTTTGTTTTTTTTTCAAAGAACCAACCTTTTGTTTTATTAATCTTCCGTATAGTTTTTTTATTATCAATTTCATTTAGTTCATCTCTGATCTTTGTTATTTCTTTTCTTCTGCTCATCCTTTTTCAGTTCTTTGAGACAATTCATTAGATTGTTGATTTGTGATCTTTCTGTCCTTTGGATGTAGACATTTATGAATATAAATTTTCCTCTCAGGACTGCTTTAGCTTTGGTTTATCAACAAAGAATTTGATAACTTATGTCTCTTTTATCATTTAGTTCAAAGAATCTTTTGATTTCCATCTTAATTTCCTCCTTAACCCAATAATTGCTCAGCAGAATGAACTAGGTGATAGCCACTATGATTTTCTTTCATTTACTTTTAGTATTTTTCCAATAAAGGAGAATTATAAAGGTCACTCAAAATATATAAAACAAGAATTAAGCAGGCCAGTATTATTCACAATATCCATTATCATGATTGAACATTTAATTCCACTCTAACTTTGTGTAGATGGAGTTAAGTCAATGATTAAAAGCAGCCACAAGTTTAACATGATCCAATAGAGTATTGTGGCTTCCCAAAACTTGTTGCAATATGAGGACCACTAATAAAAATGTTCAACAGATAGAATTTCTAGTAGAGCTGTCTGACCATGGAAGGAAAAGCCTAACAAAGCAGTAAACCCTGTGTTGATATGTTTGCGCACAACCTGTTCTCTCTGCCTAGAATACTGACCCCTTTGCTTCTCTGCCTAGCTAACTCCAACTCAACCTACAATGGTCAGCTCAAGAATCACCTCTTCCAGGGAAGCTATCCCAATCCTCTCTCCTTCACCTTTGTGGTTTAGATACTTGCTACTCAAAGTGTGGTCCTCAAATCAAAAACATTTGATGTGACATCAAATGGAAGGTTGTTAGCAATGCAGGATCTGACATTCTATGCTTGACACTTACTGAAGCTACATTTTAACACCACCTCAGGTGATTTGTATTCAAATTAAAATTTTAGAAGCCAGTGGGTAAATGACAACCCTAGGTATGCCCATAGTTCCTTGTGTACTCCTGTATCACAGCATCCATTATACAGCATTTACAAAGTTGTTTATTGTCTAAATCAGACTAAAGGCAACATCTAAGATTTTTGTTGTTGTTCTATATCCATTGTACTTGGCACATAATGAATACTTCATAAAGGTTTGTTATAATAAGTAAATGAGCAATTGAGCAAGACTAAATGAAAAGGAAGCACAAACTTTAACTTTTTATAGCAATTCATCAACTATATGTCAATAGAAAAATATTAATTACAAATGATAGAAAAACTAATTTTTGAAAAGATATTTTGAAAAACCTGTGTTTAAATGTGTCTTAGAAACACATTACACAATATTTTTAGCCTCACCAAATAGTACATGAAATCCAGGACTGTACCTAAAGCCTTTTATCATAACGTTTGCCCTTTCTTTTAAAAAAAGTCCCATACTCAAATTATCACTCATTTGGGTTGCAAGCCTGCAGCTGAAAAGATAGAAATAAGTTCCTTTTAGATTTCTATTGTTTTGTTGATGACACACAAATTATGAGAGCGTTTATCTTTAAGACTGCAGCTGTTGCTGGCTTGCGTCACTGTTTACTATAATTACTGCCTTCACATTTCATTCTGACCCATATCCCATTATAGGATATGCCCGGGCCAGATGAGCAACTTCTGAAACCAGCAGCAGTCATGGATGTTTGCAAAATCATTGCGTTAGAAATTTCTTTTCCTAATAACACGAAAATCCTTTAGTATGCGTTTCCCCTTCAACAAAAATCCTCACCTGGCTGTTTCTCGCCACTCAGCATCCTCACCTTCACGCCAGCAAATCTCATCCAGTTCTGTGAAAAGGTCATGAGGAATGTGTTCCTCATCATCATCCTCAGTTCCAAGAATAAACTGTACCCGCTGTGATGGGGTGTCTACGGAAAATTAGAGACATGAACATGTATTACAATGACTCTGAGCTTAAAATATCCTAGTCACTCTTATTACCACCCCAAACTCACACTCACCCTGACCTCGACTACAACACTCATCCAGAGTAGACACAGGAATTAAAACTAAATTTATCATTACATTAAGTCTAGCATGATTTGGGAGCATAAATATTTGCAAAATTTAAATATTAATGCATATATATTATCACAAAATCAAACATGATGATTATTTTACGTTGTTTATAATACATCATGAAAACTACTATTTCTCACACATTCACATTTTCTCTCATCATATATTAATGTGTTATATTTTATTGATAATATTCAGAAGAGTAGTATATGATAAAATTTACTTATATTAAAACTATGCTGAATATAACTCACCAAAAAACCTCCTTTCTGATGCTCCTTTGTAATCATATACACATGCTTCCTCTAACCCCTAGAAACCACTAATCTGGTGTCTGCTAGTTTTGCCTTTTCCAAAATTGTTATGTAAGTGAAAACACAGCATAAAACCTTTGAAAACACAGCATAAAACCTTTTGAGACTGGCTTTATTCATTTAACATAATGCTTTTGAGATTTTGATATTTACCTGTGTCATTGTGTGTATCACTAGTTCATTCCTCTTTATTGCTGAGTAATGATCTATGGTAGGAATATACCACACCTTGTTTATGTATTCACTTGTTGAAGGACATTTGGCTTTCCAGTGAATTATAAATATGGCAATTATGAATAGAACTGCTGTAAGTATTCTTGTATAGATTTGGGGGAAACGTTTTTATTTCTCTAGGGTAAATATCTTGAAGTAAGATTGCCAGGTCATATGGTGAGTGTATGTTCAACTTTATGAGATACTGCCGAACTGCTTTTCAGAATGACTGTACTATTTTGCATTTCCACCAGCAATGTATAAGGATTGCTGTTGCTCTGAATCTTCACCAGCACTTTGTATTATCAATTGTTTTTTAGCCATTCTGCGTAGTGATATCTCATTGTTAATTTACATTTCTCTGATGGCTGTTGTTGACAATTTTTTATGTTTATTTGACATCCATATTTCTTTTCTGGCAAAGTGTTTGTTAAAATATTTTGCTTATTTTTAATTGGGTTGTTCATTCCTTACTCTTGAGTTTTGAGAGTTCTTTATATATTCTGGACAGAAGACTTTATTGAACATATGATTTGTAAATATTTTCTTTTCTCCCCATCTGGAACTTGTCTTTACATTTTTTAAATAGTGTCTTTCACTGAGAAAAAGTTTTAAATTTTGATAAATGCTAACTTATCACTTTCTTCTGTTATGGACTACGCTTTTGGTATCAAATTTTAAAACTTTGACTAAAGGTCACAAAGATTTCCTTTATCTTTTCTTCCAAAGTTTTGTAGTTTTATATTTACATTAAGAGATATGGTCCATTTTGAGTTAATTTTAGTATAAGATGTGAGGATCAAGGTTCTTTTTTCTTTTGCATATGGATTTTAAATAGTTCCAACATCATACCATTTGTTGAAAAGACAAAAATAAAAGACACAGATAAAGTATATTCTCTATCAAATTGCCTTTGCACTTTTTTCAAAAATCAATTAGCTGTATTTGTTTGGACTATTTTTCTGGACTCTCTAGTCTGTTCCATTGATCTGGGTGGCTGTCTTGATCTGTGCAGGCTGGTATAACAAAGTACCATGAACTGAGTGGCTTGTAAGCAACAGAAATTTATTTCTTATAGTTCTGGAGGCTGGAAGTCTGAGATCAGGGTGCCAGCAGTGTTGGGTTTTAGTGAGGGCCTTCTTCTGGCCTGCAGACTGCTATTTTCTCCTTGTAATCTCATGTAGTGGAAAAGAATGAGGGAGCTCTCTGAGGTCCATTTTACAAGGGCACTAATCCCGTTCATGAGGGCTTCACTTTCATGACCTAATTTCCTCCCAGAGGCCAAAGCTCCTAATACCATCATACTGGTGATTAGAATTTCAACATGTGAGCTTTTTTTGGCAGAGGAGGGGAGACAAACATTCAGTCCATTGCATTGTCTATCCCTTTCACAATACCACACTTTCTTGATTACCATGGTTTTAAAGTAATTCTTAAAATCAGATGGTATGAGGGGGAGGAGCCAAGATGGTGGACGAGAAAAGCCACCAGGCAGAGTGTCTCTGCAAAAAAGATGAATTTTAGAAGAAAGAGAAAAAAATAAGCTAGCAGAGAAACATAGATGGGGTGAGGGTCAGAAGGAAGGGTGCCTGAAACTACAGGAGACCCCATGGGAAGACGTTGCAGAGGAGAACTGGAAGGAGAAAGGTCCCAAGAGGCTTGGAGACCAGCGACGAGGGTAGATGGAGCAGTTAACTTCCCCCTCCCTCACATCTCGGACTGCTGGTGGCTCCTGAGCGGCTGGAGAGACCTGCCGACACCAGCCCAGAGACGGCTGCCGCCAGTGAGCAGTGGCCTCTTGCAGACTCAGCGCCAGGCTCCCAGCCCCCTTGGGGCACCTCCCAGGGCGCAGACCCGAGCCTAGTGGCAGACACCATAGTGCTCCGTTCTCTCCTTCCCCCTCCCTACCCGTGCATGCCCAGAGAGACAATTTAGCCCTCACACGGAGGCCTCTCCAAGGAACAGGACCTTCCCTTTTGGGGCCCTACAGCAGACTGAGGGGTACTCAGACTGCAAGTTCCCTATTTGCCAGCCCTCCCAGGTGCTGCTTGCCTGGTAACTCCAGGAGAGTGGGGCAAATCCCGAGGTGGAGTGAAATCGATCCAGCTTGGGCACCCTGTAGGTGATTCAAGACCAGCACCCCTCCCCCTGGCAGGGTCAGGGATTGATCTCCAG
>NW_012150729.1:2825959-2832494 GCF_000956105.1 Propithecus coquereli | reverse complement strand
GGTATGAGTCTTTCAGCTTTGCTCTTCTTTTTCAAAACTGGCTATGCTACTGTTTTTGCCTTTCTATATAAATTTTAAAATTAGCTTTTCTGTATCTACAAAATTCCTGCTGGGAGTTTGATTGCAATTGCATTAAATCTATGAATCAATTTGTGGAGAATGGTATCTTAACTATAATGACTTTTCTAATCCATGGAAACTATATGTCACTTCATTTATTTATGTCTTCTTTGATTTCAAATCATTTATTTCATCAGGTTTTATAATTTTCAGAATACAGATCTTCCATCTCTTTTGTAAAATTTATACCTAGATATTTCATTTCTGGAAGCTATTGTAAATCATATTTTTAAATTTATTTCCAGTTTTTAATGCTAGTGTATAAAAATGTGATCAATTTTTTTGTGACCTTGTATCCTGCAACCTACTATTTCTGGGATTTTTTTGTAGATTTCATGGAATTTTCTATGTAGAAAATCATGTTATCTGTGAATAAGGACAACTTTATTTCTTCCTTTCCAGTCTCTCTCTCTCTCTCTCTCTCTCTCTCTCTCTCTCTCTCTCTCTCTCTCTCCTCCCCACCCCTTTATTTTCATTATTGTACTGGCTAGGAATTCTAGTAGGAGTGGTGAGTGTAGACATCCTTACTTTGTGCCTAGTCTTAGGGGGAAAACATCAATCTTTCACCTATAAGTATGATGGTGGTTTTCTTTCATCTGAGAATACTTTTATTTAACCTTTACACCTAAGGGATATTTCACTGGATATAGAATTCTGGATTGAGTGTTGTCTCAGCACTTTCAAATGATGTTACACTTCCTTCTAGCATCCATAATTTTTGATTAAAACTATACAATCATTGAGATCATTGTTCCTGATATGAAATGTATCATTTTTCTCTGGCTACTATCAGGATTTCTTTGTCTTCAGTTTTCAGAGGCTTGGGTATATTTCTGTGTATGCATCTTTTCCTTTTTTTACATTTATTCTGTTTGGGAACCACTGAGCTTTTTGAATGTGTAAGTTTATGATATTTTGCCATATTAGCAAAGGTTTTCAGCCATTATTTCATCAATACTTTTTTTTACTTCATACTCTTTCTCTTCTTCTAATACTCTGATAGCAGGATCCATTGAGATACTCATCCCTTGTTTTGACATCATTTTTTTCTTTGACAAATTTTCCCATAAGTATGCCATGTCATTAGTCATTCTGAATAATCTAATCAACAGAGGCTGGAAACAAATTCATTCACTTTGTCTCACACAGCATTTACTTAAGGCTACTTTTAACAGGGCTGAAAGGAGAAGGATGGACCAGCCTATAGTATATACCTCAACCATGCTGCCAGGATCTTGAACCTAACCAGCTGAACAAATCCCCAAAACCATGTGACTTTCTCCTTAAGTTTCGATATTGACCTTTTCACTTGGTCTGAGGTATTAGTTCAGTCAGATACAGCAGGATTTATGAGCATTTGTACAATCTCTTCCTTGGACCACAAAGAGGCAGTTGAGGGCAATTCTTATCATCCATAAAAACCCTAGCCAATAAGTTGTGGCTGAAGAAGACTGTAGTGGTGTCATTTACCTCTTAAATTCAGGAACAACTTCTACCAATTTTTCCAATTTGACATTTCCCATTGTAGGAATAACTGCCTAAGGGTACACATAAATAAATCAATTATCCTTCCAGGAAACTCACCCTAAGGCCCAAGTGTAAGCCTCATTTTAGAGAAATCTCTAGAATCATTTGAGGCCTACATAATTTACGGGTGGTGTTTGCTTAAACATTCAAAGGTCTTTTATGATCATCCCTAAGGTACAAGTCACTGTGTTCTTGGTAGGGAGCCAAAACAATGTGTGGCTTAGAAACAAGACACACAATCTTAAGGGTTCAGATGATGTCCCTAGAAAGAACATGTTGCTTACCATGGCTGGGGCCCTAAAAAAGGACTTTCACCAGTTTGAAGATGTAGGTTTGTGGTGTCTCCAACATATCCTCCAGGCCAGATAGTTGTCCTTAGGATTCTCAGTTCAGTTAAGATAATTAAGTTTATCCTTGTTTTTAGAGGAACTATTTGAGGACAGTCAGTCCAATCTGACCTATTTGTCCATGTTACCCTCCAGTTGTCATCCATCCATACCATGAAATGACTGAGTGATGGTTATAGAAATGGGAGTAAGGAAGACATCCATAGGATATGAAGGAACTTAGGACTATCTTGATGTTTTGATAAATTTCTCATTAAGGTTAAAAGCCATGGTGACCAAGTAATGGGGAGAGCCATCTGATGAAGAATGGCAAGCCAGCAGTCAATTAGATTTAAGGCACTTGCCACAGTTAAGAAGAGGCACATCAGAATGTTTTCTTTATGAGGAAGGCTGCAGAAGTTCTGAAAGAGCATTAATTTCACTCCCGCACCTGAACAATGAAGTGTGTTCCATTCCGGTAGCTATAATGTTTTTTCCTATCATCCCCTATTCACATTCAGACCTTTCATTGGAAATGGTCAGAAGTAAGGGAGGAAAGGGCATCTTTATAAAATTTACAGAGATCCATATATCCCCCACATTAGTGGGCCATTTTGGCCACTGTAGGGGGACTTGGCAATCAGTATACTCAACCAAAAAATGATTATTATTCTTATAATCCAGAACCATGTCCAGTGAGCAAGAGTATCCAAGTGGCTAAACCAAAATTAAGTATGAATTCCTGAGGCCCCCTTTTAGCTGGGGTACCATTCAGAGGGTATATCAATCAGGCTGACCTCAGGTTTCTGTAAGAGGAAAGAATAATGCATCATGCTCAGAAATGGTAGTGGTAGAATCCTGAATTTTCAAAACAAGTTTATTTAAAACATTAACTCTTTCATCCTTATCATTATCCATACAGAGGCTAAGAGGAGATGATCTCTTTCTGAGGACAGCCACATTCAGTGACCAGGAGGAGATGAGAGGGGCAGAGTTGGAAATCTTTTTTTTTTTTTTTCATTTTTGAAAAAGCCCTCCCAACACTTAACAATACAAGATGCCCATGGATAAATAGGAATGTGAAAGATCAGATACCTTGACAGTCAGCCAAATATTGGATGGCTTTGGGGATAAAAAGTCCATGACTACATGACTGTACATGGTTCAGAAAGCTGAATACATAACACAGATTAGTTTAAAGGGCTACAATGGTATATCTAGAATGAGTTTATAAGGCTGGAAGAGCAACATCATAACCTTAAATTAGAGACATCTGCTGCCCTACTATTAATATTAAGATAACACTTATTAAGTTCTTGCCAGGTTTCAACATAAAGGCTACAGGACTTTTCCAGGGCTGCAGGCTGACCACAGGAATTTATCTAAAATTCTTTGGTTGAATTTTTCATTTTCCAGTGGGTCACTTATATCAGCATTGTAAACCCAGTCTGGGCAGTAAGAGCCTAAACCTAATCAATGCCTCATCTATGGGTGCTCCTTGATTTTGTCTCTTCCAGGGAAATCTCCATAAGAGGACCAAAGTTCTCTTGTAGCAGATAGAATGCACTGAAGAAAATTTCAAGACTACTATCACCTCCATATGGATTCAAAGTTGGCATGATAGTAGACGAATCTGAGCAAAAAGATGTCTCAGCTGTTGCCATTCTTCTATAACCAGTATTACAGGACCCACCTCATTCACTTCCTAAGAAAACCAGCTGAAGTTCTAATGATTTGCCTGGTTTCTGTACATAATTGCTATGAATTTCTCTCTCATGCTCGGTGTAGGTATGTATCTCTGAAATTGCTGTCTGGGAGAAAATGCAAATTTGTTCTTCTCCCCTACTCTCCCCCCCACCGCCCCCAGCAACTCGGATGAATCTATTAATAAGTACTGGTTGTTATAATCCCGTGAACCTGAGACTACTGCAAGACTGTCAAAGGAGTCTCCCTGCCTAGAGGAGTGTTAGCACCAACCATTCATGTATTTGATCATTAAATCTACTCCTTGGTTCTCAGCCTACAACTACCTCCCCAATTCCTCCTCATTAACAGCCAATAAGGTGGAGAAACATTTATTGCTCTGCTTACTATACAATTTCATTAACATGTTTGCTACAAATACCAATGGAATTCTCTAAAATCTTATTGATCAGCTGTGAGGTCCTCATCCTTCTTTCTCCAAAAGGCATGTTTCTGTCAGCAACCCTTCCTCGTTGCCAAAAATGTCAAGAACTGTGAAGGGTGTCAGCATTTACCCTGCCAGGTTTATGAATGCTGGCAAAAAGCATGATACTCCTGGGTCAGAGACAAAAGATAGTTTATTACTCACAGAATAACAGTACTCAGAGTAACACCATTTGTGTCGTACCCCAAGCCCCAACCCCCACAGAAGGATGTGCAAAGGGCCAGGAGATGCTGCACATGAAGTGGGATGTGTTACAAGGAGGACTGAGGTTAGGGAACTCAACTCTTTTATAATGGGCAGTAACCCTCCCCAATTTTTGCCTGATAAGGAGATATTATCTTTATTATTCTGTACAGTAAACAAACCTGCCCTTTGCTCCAGAGAGAGACACTATCTCTATCTTCCTAGTCCATTCACTATACAAATATCCTTGCAAAGATAGTCAGACACAAAGACTATTAGTGCCTCTGCTCACAAGATGTGTAGGAACATGAGAGATCCTTGGAGAATTGTCTCCTACCAGCCATCTTCATGGCAATTCTGAACACTTGCAGGAAAAAAAAAAATCTTCGTTTGAATTAAAAGCTTTCTGTTCAAATTAAAATTTCTTTGTGAATTTCCCACCACCTTTCTACCTTTAAATATTCTCAGTTTTATTTGTCCATTATTCGGTTCACTCTCTGAAGATTAAAAAAATAATCCCTGGGGATTTTGTTTTCATTACTTCCTTTTTCATTTATATATTTTTTAAAGATTATATGATTGTTTACCTATAAATCTTTACTAGTGTTGCTTGGTACAAGATCAAAATGCAAAATCTATACTATTCCTATATGGCAGTAAAAATTATTATTAATAGAAAGTCTAGTAGGAAAAATTCTGTCTACTTTAGAAGAAAAATTTTAAGTTATCTAGGAATAAATCCAACAAAATTATGCAATACATGCATGATGAAAATTATAAAACTTTATTGAATTATGTAAAAGAGGACCTAAATAAATGAATAAATGTGTCTTCATAGGAAGACTCAATAATGAAAAAAATCTTACAAATTCAACGTTAGTCCAATAAAACATGTGATATATTTTAAACATTTTAAAACACAAAAGAATGAGTAAATCAGTAACAACTATATAATGATTACTGAAATCTATAATGTTAAACATTTCGTTTATGAAAATAAACCAATTAATAAGTTATTGAAAAGATTTAGGTTATAAGGAAGGCACAACTGATAGGATTTCAAGGGAAAAGGTGAAAAATATTTACACAATTATAATATAGTGTCATATTTCTGTATGAATAAATATCTGTGATAACCCCTGCCCACCTAATTAGCCTCATCTGCCACTCTTTCCCTTGCTATTACATTCTGGGGGCATTAGCCTTCCTTAAGTTACTTACAAACATTATGCTCTTTCCCACCTCAGGGTCTTTGCATGTCCAGCTTCTTCTAGCTGTCCTATATATCTGCTTTCTGCTTAAATGTAATACGCTTCGGCATGCCTATCTAATCACCCTTGCAAAACACATACAAAAACACATACATACCCACATATAAACATATTCATATGCAAACAATTAAGTCAAGCCCCTGTTATCCAAATTCATAGCACCCTATACTTCTCCTTTTTATACTTATTGCAATTGTAATTAAATAATTAATTATGCAATAATTGATTTTGTCTATTTCCTCTGCTAGAATGCATGAAATATAAAGGCAAGGACCATGTTAGTTTTATAGTCTCAGTAAATATCAAGAGTTTAATATTTATTTAAGGAATGAAAGCACTGTACAAGTATTAATTAATTTATGGCAAAGATATATTTTGTAAATTAAGGGTTTTTAAAATTTTTGTCTTATTGTATGCAGTTTGTGCATTGCTTTCTGGATAAAGTAGGGTGACAAAATATATCTGGTCAACAGGTCAGCTTGTTTGTTTCTGAGGTTTATTTAAATCTTTTTTAAAGGAGAAAATAAACTTGCTCAAAGTTTTCAGTCTTCTGCAACATGTGATCACAATAAGAAAAAAATCCCATCTACGTGAGAAGCAGCTAGTTCAGAGTAAATACAGTCAATATGAAAGGTCACCTTGGCCTATTAGACTGAATATACATAGGCATTTTATGAAAATGGATGGAAAACTGATTAAAATGTTTGCATTAATATTCAAGACTGCCATTGCATAAGAAATAATCATACTAAAGAAGAAAACAAAACTTCTTTAAGTCAGATAAGAGTGGATGTGATTGTTAAAATATGGGAGAAAATATCTTTAAAATATCCTTTGCCTAACTCAATAAAACTGCCCTTGTTTTTGTTGTTATTATTGTTTTATTTTGCTTTGGTTCTTATGATATGCATTCCTTGGGA
>NW_012150729.1:2822675-2824784 GCF_000956105.1 Propithecus coquereli | reverse complement strand
AAATTGTAAATGAGGGTTATATCTTTCATAATTATTGATTAGTTGAAATTAGGGTGGATCAAACTGGAAGCAGTCAATACTGAGAATTCCTAGGTTTAAGAAAAAACTAATCTAATGCTGTAAGCAAATCCAAGAGTCAGTACTATAAGAATGAAATTCTAAAAGTAGATCTGCAGTCAGGAGATAACTGCAAAGGAGCGAGGGAACAAGTGAGTCTTGAATACTCTTTTCTAAGAATTAAATAAAGTCCAGTACCTAGGTTTATCAGACTAGATTGTATCAAATAATCAGCACAAGCCCAAATAAGCAGAAATTCCCAAGCAAAATGGTTCCATCATAGGAAAACCGGAGTGTAATAAAATATATCATTAAAGAGAAACGTGTTTGCAAGACAGGAACTTAAATACCAGAAAAAGGCAAAGAAATAATAGCACTGGAGAGCTGGGCGTCAAGGTCAGAGGGAGCCAGGAATCAGACTTCTGCAATGGTGAGTGAGCAAACTCCTAATATTGGGCTCTTTATAGTCCCACCTACCAGATTAGTCTCCTGGAAAGAGATAGGACCAAGCCCCAAGAGAGGAAATTATGGTTGCAAAATGATTTTTCAAACTATAAAGCATTATATAGATATTATTGATGATGGTTACTTAATACCGATGATAGTGGTAGTGGTGATAGTTACAATGATGATATAGGCTTAACTGTCAGAAATAGAGAGATTTAGAATTTGAAGCCAAAAAGAATGGGAAAATAATAGTGCAATTAATTAAAAGAAGGCTGTCAGAATGAGGAGCCATTTGGTGGAGCCATATTGTAGGCTGAGTGTTCAAAAGGCAACTTTTGGATATGCTGAGTTTGAGGCCACTGTGGAACCAACATATGAGGAAGGTCATAGGCAGCTGGAGATTCGATACTGGATTCTGGAAAAGAGGACAGGGTCAGAGATGGAGACATATGTGGCCTGTAACTAAGGAGGTCATATGATTACAACGGATGATGACTCAAAAATGAAAAAATAAAGAGAGAAGACAACTTCACATTAAGGGAATAAGAAAGTTTAAGATTTGGGAGGAAGAAGAAGAGTTAACAAAATAATCAGAAGAGGAATAGACAGACATGTAAAAGGTTTAATACATGAAACAAATATTTAATGAACACCTTCTTTTTGTCAAGTACTATTTTAAGTAGTGAATACAACATATCTAAACAGAAAAAGTCTCTGCCCTCATGGAGCTTACATCTGATAGAGAGAGTAGTATACCTGATAACAAAATAGAAAAGGATTTCAAAAAGAATAAGAAGTCAATTAATAACATCAGAGGCTGAAGAGTAGTCAATGAGGAAAACTGAGTAAGAGCAAAAAGATTTGGCTAGCCTAATTTTAAATAGCACTGAACTTCCAAAAACATGTATTACTTTTATAATCAGAAATAGACAAGCTATCTCCATTTGGAATATAGACTATATTTTCAACAAATGGTACTTAAGAAAATAAAATTTGAATAATTACACTATTTGAGAAAAGCCACTAGCAAAATCATAACTGGAAATAAGCAGGTTCCTTAGTAAACTTTCATCTTTGCATGATTAGCTATGTTATTCATATCACTTTAATAATTCACATATTATTTAATAATTAACCAGGGTCTTAAAGAGATTATTCCTAATAATCAGTGAAAATACCCTCCTTTTTGTAGGCTCTACCCAAAAGTTTTCTATTTTCCAGGCCCTTTCTGGAAAATGTCAACAAATATGTTGAGAAATATGTTTATCATGCCAGCATAACAAGTGTAATGACCGAAGAGAATTGGGGAGTTTCCATTTTAATATATGATCTCATTGTTATGAAGTGCACAAGCCTCATTTAGTATGACATTTAGTTTAAGGGAACAAAGTCACAAAATGTTTACCATTATGTATTTCTGGATCACAGATACTTTTCTTCCTCTTTATCCTCATCATAATTCAGATAAATCAGTATTCAGATAATCCATCTTATGAAATCATGAAATGATGACAAGTTTGGTGGTTCTGTTTCAAAGTTAGATTTCCAGTCTCCTTGAAGCTCAACAATATTTTCCATTTCCAGCTAAACTTTAAAATTTTGCTC
>NW_012150729.1:2818320-2818904 GCF_000956105.1 Propithecus coquereli | reverse complement strand
TCATGACATATATAACTTTTACTTAATTTTTTTTTGATATTTCTAGGCTACATGGTTCATTTCTTTTTTCAAATTGCCTCAAATCTCCAAAAATTTTCCAACATATATTTTTTGAAAAAAATTCATATATAAGTGGACCTACACAGTTCAAACCTATGTTGTTTAACGGCTGTGTATTTCTAATTAGCCTGTTATCTCTGTGGCTGGCTCTTTTAGAAAAAAAATCAGTACTTTGAATAGCCATAAAAAAAGAATAATTTGCTATTTTAGAGTTACACTAGGAAATCAATTAAATTTTTCCACTAGACTTACCCAGTGTGGGCAGACATAGCCATTCTGTGTTATGTGACAGTCTATTCTGACTACCCAATCACTTGTCAGAGGCCACATCCCATAGCAGCCATGCCTCAACATTGATATTATGGTCAGAACGTCTCTGAAACATTTTCTCTCATCTATGTTTCTAATGACTTATTTCAGTTTACTCTGTGTCAATGATCCGGGTATCTATAATACCATGCATCAAACCCTAAATACTCAATTGCTATGTACATGAGTGTTAATTTTAAGGCTTATAAGTGTTC
>NW_012150729.1:2816077-2818270 GCF_000956105.1 Propithecus coquereli | reverse complement strand
TTACAGGTTTATAGATTTATAAAATGAAGGTTTCTGCTGAAGCACCAACAGATAGCTCTCCCCAAAGGGGAGGTAAGATTACATGCAGAATTTATAAATCATCTTCCTAAAAACCTAGTTATGTGACTCTAACACTTCACACACACTGAGGCTATAAAAGGGTTTTGAATTCAAAATAGTAGACACATTTTGGAGTAGATTTCTTCAGAGAGAGCTGTGACATGAGTCCCATGTTTCCTTATTCCCCTGAAAAGGGAGGATAGTAGAGGTGACTGCCCCTCCCTCAAGCCAAGTAAGTGGAGCTCCACAAGCACCAGAGGAGCTTGATATGTCTCCTGCGATGAAATGGAATATGAAATATGATTCCTGCCTGAGAAACACAAAGTCTGCCTAGCTGCTGATGGCTGAGATTGCTGCATTGAATAACATGCATTCCCAGAATTTATCAGGGCATTGAATGGGTGTGTTTTCTGTGAGTCACATATGGGCCACACATGAAAGAGAGAGAGAATGTGGAATATGGAGTCATCTTAGATCCTGTCTAAGAGGCTCTGACAGAGCACTGAGAAGACTTCAGCAGAGAGAATCTATCACTATAACCGAATGCCTAGGGAATAAATAGGAAAGAGTACTAAGGCAGAAGAGAGTGCAGGTGAGAAACCCTCCAGGAGAGAATGAGTTAACTCAAATCTTGCTAAGCCTAGAGAGGGTGACATCAGCTTTCAATAAAAGCCCTGAAGTGAGAACTTTTCTGTTTCCTCCTCCTTAGTTCCTCTTATTTCCTATGCTCCAAATATGGAGGGATCAGAAACTAGAGGTGGGAAGATGATGGAGCATCTAGAGAAAGGAGAAGATTTCAAGGTAGGAAAAAGGGAAAAGCAACTACAGTTGACACTTGAACAATGCAGTGTTGGGGGCACTGATCCCCAGCACAGTCGAAAATATCTGTATAACTTTTGACTCCCCAAAAACTTAACTATAAATAGCCTACTGTTGACCAGATGCCTTATCAACAACATAAACAGTCAATTAACACATACTTTGCAGAGTATGTCATAGGAATTATATACTGTATTCTTACAATAAAGTAAACTAGAGAAAAGAAAATGTTAAGAAGAAACTTTAGGAGGAGAAAATATATTTACTACTCATTAAGTGAAAGTGGATCATCATAAAGGTATTCATCCTCACCATCTTCACGTTGAATAGGCTGAGGAGGAAGAGGAAGAGGAGGGGTTGGTCTTGCTGTCTTGGGGGTGGCAGAGGTGGAAGAGGTGGAAGGGGAGGAAGGAGAGGCAGGCACACTTATTAATAGTTTAACTTTAAGGAAATACATTGTAATTTCTGACTTTTTGGTTTTTCATTTCTCTAAAAATGTTTCCACATGGTACCAATCCTTCTTCCACTGTTTGTTTTAGTTTCTGTGCCTGTATCATAGAAGGGCCCATGTCATAAAAGAAGTCAAAAGCAGTCTTGAATATTGGAACCCTTCTGCCAGGTTGTCTAATGGCAACTTTTTTCTGGCACTGCTTTTTCTACATCTTCCTGTTAGGTCTATCTCCATGTTCCCTGGTCCTCAGTTCCCAGTGTCAAGAACGAGTACTGGTACTGAGTTGAGCTGATGACAAAGTGATCACAAATACAAAGCAATCCCACACAAACAGTTTATTACAGAAAAGAAAGAAATCATACAAAGTGAAAGTAAAGAAGGAAGCTACCCAACATGAAAATACGTTCCAGAGAGAGGAACAGGTCAGTCTCCATGAATGGAGAAAGATGTTGAGAATCTCCAGGTGGTTTCCTTTTATTGGCCTGGTCTAGGGGAGGGCTTACAGGAGGTGTACCAAATGATTATCAGGTGTTCTGTGTTTTCCTACAGTCCCTTCCCCTCATTAGGCCTCAGCTTCTCTGCCTCTAGGAACTACCCTCCTGGCCTAAACCCAACACCTGCAGATTTGATCCCTACCTAACATTCTTCATCTTCTGGCATTGGTTTACAAGCACTCATCCCCATCAAGTCATCTTCTGTTAATTCCTCTGGTATTGGTGTCTAATAGCTCTTCAATTTCTCCAAGATCCATATCTGGAAATACTTCACCCCAATTTTTTTTTTTTTTTTTTTTTTAGCGATATTCACTCTTTTTTCCAGGATTAGAGTGATTGGCTCTGTTGCAAATCCTGCGAGGTCATGAA
>NW_012150729.1:2808183-2812353 GCF_000956105.1 Propithecus coquereli | reverse complement strand
TAAATTAAAACAACAACAAGATCACACCTTAACAGAATGGCTAATGTTTAAAAAATGAAATTATCAAGTGTTAGTAAGGATGTAAAAAAACGTTAGCTCTAATGCTTTGCTTGTGAGAGCGTAAATACATATCCCAATTTTGGAAAATGACTTGGCATTATCTACTAGAGTTGAAAATATGCAAACCCTATGACTCGGCAATAGATAATTTCATTCCTAGGTATGAGAAATGCATATGTACACTAAAAGACATACAAACATGTTCACAGCAACATTATTCATAGTAGCTCATAATTGTATATGATCCAAATGCCCACCAATAATAGAATGCATGGTATATAGAAGCACATTAATATACTATACAATAACGAAAATGAATAAACTAAAGCTACATCCAAAAACATTGGTGAATTTCACAAACAGAATACTAAGCAACAAATATCTTCTGTATGATTTCGTTTATATAAAGTTCAAACACACACAAAACTCCCAGTGTAAGAAGGTGGCCAGAGATTCTGAGAAAGAGAAAGTAGTGACTGGGCATGAGCATTAAGAAGCCTGTGGAGTGCTTGCCAAGGTGGTAGTTACACAGATGTTTCCGTGGGAGAATTCACTGAGTTGTACATTTGTGTCTCTATGCTTTAACACCTGTGAATACTTGTCTTATATTTTACAATAAAATAATTTATAAAAACACCTTGATATTCTTATATATCACCCAACTGGGAGTTAAAATAGGAACAGAAAGCCATTGCCTATCAAAAATAGCTCTTTGAAATCAGGTTTTCTATATTTGTTTTATTTCTCCTGAAGTGTGTGCACAATTTACTATCCAAGACTGGCAAAATCCTACTCTAATTTCAGGATTGTGCCAATTTATTCAGTACCTTTTTATATCATATTTTAAGCAAGTGTTTAAAAGAGTCTATGTTTTTTTAGATTTATTTCTACCTCTTATAGATTGGCAAATTGTAATTGCCATAATCCTATCATCTTTCCTATTACATTTTTTGCTGGGAGGCTGAAGAAAAAAATAATCAATGTTGAAATGTTCCAAATTTCCCTCATTATCTTTTATATTTTCACTGACTTCAAGCTTATGCTTCAAATTTATTATTTTAAAACAGCTCATCCATGTTCCCAGTTGAAAATATAATTTCAAATTATACCAGGTGAATAAAAGATATCATTAAAATTAACATGATGTAAAATTTAGCCATTTTCTATAATTAGGGAATTGATTGCAATAAGGAGGAAAATTAATTAATGATTATCACATTCATATAAGCAAATTATTATATTTATTAAGTACAGTAGCAAAAGTAGGTTGAACTTATTTGTGGGTATCAAAAGTTTTTTGTATAATCAAAACATCAGCACCACCACGACCACACAGCCAAAAAGCTGAGTATATCTTTGGACTCACCTAGGAATCACATCTAAACTGTTAGATCTGGTGGGCTAGAACCAGTCATTGTCTGTCTGTGACATAAGCATAGTCTCTTTTGACTATATTAAAGGCCCATTCTTTTACCTGAATGCAGCGCTAATAAAATCAGGTTGTTAACTACACTGCATTCTCATGATTGCTTCTTATTACAAAGTAGGATTCTGATGACGTTGCTCATATATTCCAGAGACAAAACTTTTTAGGAGTGCCAAAATTCAAACATTTCCCCCAAAATTGTTTTGCTATATTGATGCTTGCTTCAGAATTTGGGCCCAAATTATTCTGACTTCACAGACCCATACTGCGATTTACAACATAAAATCTCCAGTTTCCCAGTAGATAGACCTGGTGTTCTCTCCTTTTTTTTTATTTTGGAATATTACACGGGGAACAAATGCTTTGGTTACATGGATTGCTTTTATACTGCTTGAGTCAAAGTTGTAAGTGTGCCTATCACCCAGATAGTGTACATTGTACTCATTAGGTATGATTTCACCCATTCTCTCCTCCCTCTTCCCACCCATATGATTTCCGTTGACTTTTGCTTCCATTTGTGTACATGAGGGCTGATAAGTTAGTTCCAATTTAATAGTGAGTACATGTGGTGTGTGTTTTCCATTCTTGTGATATTTCACTTAGGAGGATGGTCTCCAGTTCCATCCAGATTGTTGCAAAAGGTATTAATTCATTTTTATGGCTGAGTAGTACTCCATGGTATACATAAACCACATTTTGTTAATGCACTCATGAATTGATGGGCACTTGGGTTGATTCCACATCTTTGCAATTGTGAATTTTGCTGCAATAAACATTCGAGTGCAAGTGTCTTTTGATAAATGTCTTTTTTTCCTTTGGGTAAATACACAATAGCAGGATTGCTGGATCGAATGGTACATCTGCTTTTAGTTCTTTGAGGAATCTCCACGCTATTTTCAATAGAGGTTGCACCAGTTTGCAGTCCCACCTACAGTGTATAAGTGTTCCTTTCTCTCTGCATCCACGCCAGCATCTATTGTTTTGGGACTTTTTGACAAAAGCCATTCTCACTGGAGTTAGGTGATATCTCACTGTGGTTTTGATTTGTATTTCTCTGATGATTAGTGACGTTGAGCATTTTTTCATACGTTTATTGGCCATTAGTCTGTCTTCTTTTGAAAAGCATCTGTTCATGTCTCTTGCCTACTTTTTAATGGGGTCGTTTGATTTTTTTTTTTCTTGATTTGCTTGAGTTCTTTGTAGATTCTGGTTATTAGCCCTTTATCAGATGTATAGAATGTGAATATTTTCTCCCATTCTGTAGGTTTTCTATTTGCTCTGTTGACTGTTTCCTTGGCTGTGCAGAAGCTTTTTAATTTAATTGGGTTCCATTTATTTAATTTTATTGCTGCTGTGATTGCCCTTGGTGTCTTTGAATTCTCCTCTACCCAATACCTCTTTGGAAGCTGAATCTGAAGAATTTTGAGACAGCTGTAAGAATGACTTCAAAATATTTTTTTTTGAAACCTTCCAAGTAAAATAAATATTTCTTAAGTGGACAGAAATTTCCTTCGAGGCCTTCAGCATATTAATCTCATACAGTCTCACCACGCAGAATATCAAAGCCCAAATTAAGTGGGATGGTGTTTAGGACATGGTTTAACTCTCAGCATGTGACTGAGTACTTGACTATCAAGGCAACTGAACTGACTGTGGAATAGGGATAAAGGCAAATAATTAGTGCTAGAGAAACTGAAAAAAGTGAAATCCAGGAAGTTCCACCGCTTAGAAAGCAGGAGGATGCCAAACATTTGGCCCTGATAAAACAGATCTTAGGTCTAAATGTCAATAAAGATACTCAGATGGTTGGGGGAGGAAAGAGGTAGATGGAATCCAAAAATAGCAGCTGACACATCAGAGGGAGAATCTGGGCCACCTGACTTATTTCCAAGTTTCACCAAATAGAGAGGCAGAAGCTTCTTAAGGTCAATGATTCTTGATCCTAGGTAGATATTAAATCCCTTGGGGTTTTTAAAAATACCAGTGCCTAGGGAAACACCCCAGATTGATTAAACGTCTTTGTGGGTGGGGCCCAGCATCAATGTTTTTTAAAAGTACCTCAGTTGATTCTAATGTACAAAAAGATTTGACAAGCAATGTTCTAAAGTATCACTTGTCAAATTTTTAGTATGCATTTGTTACTTAAGGATATTGTTAATATACAGATTCTGATTCAAGAGATCTGGGGTGGGGCCTGAGATTATGCATTTCAAACAAGCTCAAACGTGATGCCAATATTGGGGGCTCATGGACCATACTCTGAATAGCAAAGTTTCCAGAAGAGTAGATCTCAACTTTGGCTGCACAGTATAATTACCTGTAGTACTTTTTAAAAAATACCCATGCTTGGGCCTCAGGCACAGAAATTCTGAATGGTCTGGGGCTTAGGCATCAGTATATTTTTAGAACTCTCAAGTGCAGTCAATATTGAGAACTGCTGTTACAGAAAAACTGACATAATGCATAGAGCTATGGGGGAAAAAGAAAAAGAAGCAGAGGGAACAAGCAAATGATGATAAACACACTTTATGTTTATTTGTTTACTAAACATTACCAAGATAATATAAATACGTTTTTTCAAATATTACAAGATGATGAAAACTCACTATCAAAGCTTAGTCCAGTGAGACCCCGCCTCTACTAAAAAAAATAGAAACAAATGATCTGGACAACTAAAAATATAT
>NW_012150729.1:2794785-2796783 GCF_000956105.1 Propithecus coquereli | reverse complement strand
AGGGGACACAAACATTCAGCTCATAACATTTCACCCCTGGCCAAACCCAAGGCCACCTCTTGTTATCTTCTAGAAGTTGTCTAGTTTTGTGTTCTCCCTTTAGGTCTATGATCTATTTTGAGGTAATCTTTGTGAAAGGCATAAGGTTTTTGTCTAGATTCTAATCTAAATACTTAATTCATTCATGAGATATTTACCCAAATGAGTTGAAAACCTATGTCCACACAAAAACCTGCACATAAATATTGATAGCAGCTTTCTTCATAATTGTCAAAAATGGGAAGCAACCATGGTATCTTTCAACAGATGAGCAAATAAACAAACCATGGTGCATCCATACGATGGAGTATTATTCAGCAATACAGTAGTCCCCCTTTATCCGTGGTTTTGCTTTCCTCAGATTCAGTTACTGTAGTCAACCGAGGTCAAAAATATTACGTGTAAAATTCCAGAAATAAACAATTTATAAGTTTTATATTGAGTGCCGTTCTGACTAGCATAATGAAATCTTGAGCTGTCCTGCTTTGTCCCGCCCTATCCTGCTCAGGACATGAATCACCCCTTTGTCTATCATATGCACACTGTACACACTACCTGCCTGTTAGTCACTTAGTATCCATCTCAGTTATCAGATCGACAGTAACATATCGCAGTGCTTGTCTTTAAGTAGCCCTTATTTTACTTAATAATGTCACCAAAGAACAAGAGTAGTGATGCCGACATATTGTTATAATTGTTCAATTTTATTATTAATTGTTGTTTATCTCTTAGTGTGCCTAATTTATAAATTAAACTTTATCAAAGGTATGTATATCTAGGAAAAAACACAGTGTATATAGGGTTTGGTACTATCTGAGTTTCAGGCATCCACTGGGAGTCTTGGAACGTATCCCCCACATATAAGGAAGGACTACTGGAAAAAGAAATGAGCTATCAACCCCAAAAAGACATAGAAAAACCTTAAATACATATTGTTAAGCGAGAGAAGACAATCTTAAAAAGCTATATACTATATGATTCCAACTACATGACATTCTGGAAAAGCTAAAACTATAGAGACAGTAAAAATACCAGTAGTTGTGAAGAGGTTGAGGAAGAGGGTGTAGGGATGAATGGGTAGAGCAAAGGGCATTTTTAGGGAAGTTAAACTATCCTGTATGATGTTGTAATGAAGGATACATGTCATTATACAAAACCCATACAACTGTTAAAACCCATACAACTGTACAACACAGAGTAAACCCTAATGCAAACTATGGACTTTGATTAATAATAACCTATTAATACTGGTTCATCAATGGTAACAAATGTACTGCACTAATGCAAAATATTAATAATAGATGAAACTGTGTGCAGCAGGGAGAGGGAACTATGGGAACTCTCTACTTTTTGTGCAATTTCTTTGTAAATCTAAAACTGCTTTAAAAAATAGTCATAAATCTTTTTTAAAGTCAAGGTTCATAGTTACTCATAGCACTAACTAACTTATAGGGAAATTTACTTTATGAGGAAGCAAAAGTATAAGCAAATAAGGAAATATTTATTTTAGCAACTAGATTATTTATAACAGAGTATTGTATTGGAAGGAAAAAAACCTCTTAAGAAAACATATACTAGCTTTAAAAAATCTTACTTTCTCAAATGCCAAGTAGGAAAATGCTATAATGGCAATACTGTGGACTGAAAGTTAGCATCCCCATAAAGTTTGTATGTTGAGGCCCCAACCCAAATGTATTTGGATGTAGGGCTTTTATGAAGGTAATTAAAGGTAGCTAAGAGAAGAGTCCTCAGAATGAAACCTACCTTCCTAGCAACCTTGACCTTGGACTTCCCAATCTTCAGAACTATCAGAAATAAATTTCTGTTGTTTAAGCCACCCAGTCTGTGGTATTTTGTTACGGCAGCTCCAGTTGACTAATATAGCTAGAAAGGCCTAAACCAAAATCCTTATAGTAATATTAAGTTTCAGAAGATAAGTAATTGAAGGTGTGAGATTTC
>NW_012150729.1:2791383-2794735 GCF_000956105.1 Propithecus coquereli | reverse complement strand
TGAAAAAGTGTGAAAAATAATCCTTTCAAAAGTCAAAGGAATGCAGTAGAATTGGGAGGAGGTGTTGAAGGTCTGCTTGAGTCATGAATTTATAATGGTTACAATCTGCCCTGTTGAATGACTATTTCCAGCACAGTGTGTCTACCTGGGGAGGAAGGGAGAAAAAAGGAAAACAGAGGAACCCCAACGAAAGTATGATTTTAAAAGAGGGAGTAAATGTATGAATAAAACTAAAACAGGGGACCAAAGGTATTTAGAATACTAGTATTACTAAATAGATTACTGGTGATACTAATAGAATACTGGTGATATTAAAGTATTACTAAAATTACATGCTATGAAATCAGAGTAAGATAAGGAAATAAAGACAATTTATGGATAGAAAAGAAGTAGAGGGGTCAAGTAATTGCATGAGCAAGTAAGAAGGAGAGAAGCTGTGGTTAGGGAGCAAGGTGAGTGAGTGAGTGACTTCAGAGGTGAAATAATTATGGAGGAGTACGTGAGCTCAGTGCAGTGACAGCAAAGGTCACAGGAGGTGGGAAGGTCGAGGAGTCAAAAGTTAGCTTCTCGGTTTTGTGACATACATGGGCTCTCATGGCACTCAAAAATTGTAAACAGCTACAAAAACACGTATGGTGGTATCCTGAATATACTTTCAAAGGAAGAACATTCAAAATATTAATAGTAAAACCTTCACATCCTAAGAATGAGATTTGGACAGCATCAGCCATAGTGTATTTACTTTAAGCTTTACTACTTAGTTGTATTTCCTATATCATAAATTTAAATCAATTCTCACCTTCACAAAGCAAATGCATAAGAGAAAAACAAAGATCAAGCTTTCTCTCTCCTACTTCTCCCAATCTTTTACAAAAGTATAAATAATTTTATGAGTTTGAGGTATTACTGCTAATTGCAAATTGTAAAAGCAAGTATATTATAATCATAAATTTCATAAAAACAAGGAAAAATATTCTTACCAAAAGAAGGTGACTCCCTTCCATCTTCTAATCCCGAATCTCTCTCTCTGTCTCTCTTCCGGTGTTTATGACCACGATGCCTGTGACGTCGATGGCTTTTTCTTCCTCCCAGGGGCACATGAACTCCAATAAAGAGTGTTCGATGACCTTCATTAGGAAATAAATGCACAAATTAAATTTCAAATTATTCTAAGGCACATAAGATGATTTACATGTTAATAGAAACTCAATTTACTTCAATCCAGAAAATCATTTCTGAGTGTTTATGACATATAAAGCTTGGGGCTTGGCACTCTATTTTGGTGTATTTCCTAATTAAGTATACCACAGGTCTATCACAAACATTTAAAATACTAATTATTTGGTTGTATATTTTGCGATCATCCTTAATTTACTGCCTTTGTAATCTGTGTTTATTTCTCATACTTTAATTATATTCTTCTTGTTAGAAAATAATTTTGTTTTACCCTCTCCCTATCCTCAACTAACTGTATTAACTCACCAATTCCCCTCCCTTCATAGGTAAGTGTGTGAAAAAGTCACTATCTTCTAATAAAACAGACTTCACCAAGGTCCCTAGTAATGCCAAATCCCATGGAGTTTTTTCAGTTCTACTGTTTCTGTCTGTGGCACTTGATACCAGTCACAACCTTCTCCATGATATTACTTTCTCTTGGTCCTCCTCCTCCTTTTCTTTGTTTCATCCACATTACTTCCTTTGCTGATTCTTCTTCTTCCCCATTCAAGGCTGGGGATCCTCAGGACTCTGTCCTTGACCTCATGATTTCAACCACAATATATGCTGCAGGCTCTGAGACCTACCTGTTGATGCCAGTCCTTTCTCTTGGACTGAAAACCTACATATCCATCCATCTACTATACATGTTGACCTGCACATACTACCATAGGCATGTCAAACTCAACATTTCTATGGAATTCATCCTTTTCTTTGTCCTACAAGTATCAACTGTCATCTGTCTCAGGAATGTACCACTTTATTCAATCATCTCAAAGCTCAATGAATTTATCACCAGGTCCCAATTCCCAAACACCACTTGAAACCATGTCCTCTTCAATATTCCTACTGGTTTTGTCTTAGTTTGAACCCTTATCATATCTTACCAGGACTATTAGAACATTCTCCTTACCATTTTTTTCCTAACTCCAATCTTGTCCCACCTCTTATCCATCCTGAATGCTGATGCCTTTTAAAAAAATGCAAATTTGACTATAATTATTCCCTTGCTTTAAACTCATTATTTTCTATTGCCTATAGGATAAACTTTTTAATACTTTAAATATTTTAATATATATTTTTAGATATTTTAATAAAATCTCTAAATACTTTCATATTTTAATACTCCAAATAATATCTGATCTCTGCCTATTTCTCCAGGCATACTTTTAAATACACTCTGCCTCACACACTACAAGCCAGTGTGGGCTCCCTCATATCTGAATAGACAGGTGTTCTCAGGTCTCTTTGCTTTTACTTAATGCTGTTTTTACATGGGGCTGGAGATTAGTAAAGATGATGTGACAGAAAATCAGGACATCAAAGGCAAGACTTGAGCTGGAATGGCTAACCACTGAATCCAGGATGAAGAAGGAGATACCAGGAGACAGAAAACTTCAAGGAGTCGGAGGTTCCAAGAGGACTGAGAAATAAACTCAACGGAAGTGAAAAAGTAGGACTGAGGCTGGGTCCGCATGGGGAATTGCAAGAATTCAGAAGAGGTGCTGCTCTGGATAATGGTAAGATATGGTATGTGGTTGTGCATACAAGTTGCTACGCAGAGGCATCTTTTGATATGATTATTTACCAACTCTCTATTTTCTTTGATGAGGCATCTGTTCAGATATTTTCCCATTTTGTAATTGGCTTGTTTGTTTTTTATCATTGAGTTTTGAGACTTTTTCATATATTTTGGATATAAGTTGTCCTCGTCAGTTCAGGCTGCTATAACAAAACTACCATGGACTGGTGTCTTAAACAATAGAAATTTATTTCCCGCAGTTCCAGAGGCTGAGGAGTTCAAGATCAAGGTGATGGCCATATTGTTTTCTGGTGGGGGCCCTCTGCCTTGTTTGCAGATAGATGCATTCTCGCTGTATCCTCACATGGCAGAGAGAGAGATCATCTCTCTCATGTCTCTTCTTATAAGGGCACTAACCCCATTCATGAATGTTCTACCTTCATGACCTAATTACTTCTCAAAGGCCCCACCTTCAAATATCATTACATTGAGAATTAGGATTTCAACATACGAGTTTTAGAGGGGACACAAACATTCAGCTCATAACATTTCACCCCTGGCCAAACCCAAGGCCACCTCTTGTTATCTTCTAGAAGTTGTCTAGTTTTGTGTTCT
>NW_012150729.1:2789741-2791258 GCF_000956105.1 Propithecus coquereli | reverse complement strand
AAAAAAAAAAAAAAAAAAAAGCTTAGTCCAACAGAGAATCCATTCCTAGAGTCTAAGAGGGAGTCTCTACTAACTATAAGCAGATGGAGCTTGAGTGAAAACAATATATGCAATCATCTCTTTATTACAGTCCAAGACTCCGCCTCATGAAACAGAAAACACCTGAAAATATGGGAAACACTTAGTACACCCTCTACTCTCTGATCACTGACTCAGAGACAACCATCTTTCTATCATGCTAGTGCAGGATACCCAGAGTACTTTTATGTATGTACCCCCCCCACCAACACTATTCTACCCCTGGCAGAAGTACATGGTATTTGGAGAAGTTTAACGTCTATAACTATACATAGTGATGAAGACAAGGAGCATACTGGCAGCAGCCTGGCTAACCTATCTTAGGATACAGCTAGGTAGATACTGCACGGATACCTTGCCTTATTTAAAAATGAGTAAAAAGAAAAAAAGTAGGAGTCTGTGAAAATACTAAAAATCAATGGAGAGTAAAAGTAATCTTGACAGCCCAAAGAAAGATCATAACTCTGAAAATTATCAACTTCAGGATAAAAAGAAAATATCCAGAAATAGCCGGGGGATAGACTCTATCAAATAGCAAAACAAAAACTAATTAGGAAAGGGCAAGAGGAAATGTAAATAAAATAGGATAAGATAAGAAAGAAATTCAAGAAAACTAAAAATCCAACAGCAAAATCAAAACCCATCATAAAAGTAGTAAAATGCAGAATTTATATTGCAGCTAATCAAATGCTATTATAAGAGGCTAATATTAAACTACAGAGGAAAGGACAAAGAACAAACATCAGAAATCCAACATGCACATAATATTCACAAAGAGATCAAACAAAATAGAACAGAATCAGATAGAGTAAGAAAATATTCCCCAAGTGGAAAAATATCAGTGGATGCAGGCTAGGAAGCCTTTTTAATACATCTACCATTAGATGTATCTTAGCAAATTTCTTCATTAAAAGGCACAGGAAAATGCCTATAAACATGCAGGCTTAAAAGACATAAACATAGAAAATGAAAAAAATATAGACTACAGATGTCTCTGCAACACTTAGTGAAGCCAGATATTGAATAAAGCAGAATCTATACAGTTTTAAGAGTAAAATTGTTACCCAAAACTTTTACATGTAGTTAACTTACTTCATATCTGAATGACTAAATGTGTGTTGGAAGGAGGTTGGGGAACTGTTTAAATTGGGAGAGACTCTATCATGTTTAAAAGGTGATAAGAACAATCCAGTTGAAGAGGAAGAGATCAGTTAGATTAAAAACAGTATCAGTTCCCAAAGTGGTGAGAGGGAATAGGAACTAAGCATAATGGAAAAGAAAATCCCCTTACTAGCTTAAGAGAAAAAAGAGGATGGTTGCAGATGTAGTCACATAGGTCTATCTGTTTAATAGGAGGAAACTTAAATGAGTTCTTTCCAATGATATGTTTTTCCTCTGAAGCAGAAAGCAAGATTATCTAGTAAGTGATGGTTAAAAAA
>NW_012150729.1:2762762-2774656 GCF_000956105.1 Propithecus coquereli | reverse complement strand
AAGTTATATTATGTGGGAAAGTATAGAGTAGTATAATAATTAAAATCATGATCTCTGAGAGTCAAATGCTTGCATTAAAACCTCATCTCTATCATTATATTTATGTAACCTTTCAAAAAATCATTTTACCTCTTTAAGCCAATTACTTCCTCTATAAAATGAAAATCTGTATTATTCAGAACATGCTTTTTATCATTCATTAAACAAAAGGTTGAAAAAGGTTCAGTCCCACAATTAACAAACAAATCTACTCAACTGCTTTTGGAGTTTAAGCCCAATCAAGAGACCACAGGGAATTTTGGGAAGTAACCAGTTGCTACCTCTTGTTGAGTAGGAGAATGTTGAAAGTGTAGGTGCCATTTTTCTCTTTAAGTTAAAGATACACATGTCAATTGAGAGAAAATACAATTTCCCATAAAGAAAAACAAAGGTTTATAAATATTGCTCTCTGAGCACAAATCTTGCTAACAAATACTGGATTTTTTACAGTATTTGTTAAAATAAGTTGTGTAGATATCATCGTGTTGAGTAAATTCAGAATTATTCAAAATATTTTAATTATGTAAGTACCAGTACTGAAACAATTCTTCATCATAGTATACTGAATGCTTACAGAATGCAATGGAGCAAAGAGATGGATTTGGAGACTATGATTAATAATACTAGTAATAAACTACTCTCCTTCATTTAGCTGTCAGGGAAGGGGTCCAGCTATCTACTTTTGAAAAGAATAGGTTTGTTTTTTTTTTTTTTTTAGGTGAAATGAATATAACACAGCTGGTACATAATTACTGAGTTGCTACAGAAATTTAGATGTGTCAATCATGGGAAAAAGTCAAGTACCTTAAGCTGAATAAGCACATAAGCTTTAATTCCATGGAGACTCTAACAGAGTCAGAAAAAACAACAAGGCTTCATTTATCACAACATATCAAAGAAGTCTTACAGAAATTCTCTGCTAAGGGAGAACAATAGAGAAAGAAGAAAGAGACCAAGAGGGTGTGATTGTGTGTATATAGCAAAGAGGTATTATTAGGCTACTGCACTGTTGTTCCTTATGTTGTTTCGCTAAAAAAAAAAGAAAGTATTACACCAGTGCTGCTCACAGTTGCCTGACCCTGCGATGGTGTTTATAATCGTTACAAAACAAAGGGCCTCATGAAGGTGACTATTCCAGATAGAAAGTAGAAATCTTGAAAGTCCTACAGTTGCTCATCAAAAGAGCCATAGTCTGAGATTTACTATTTTAGAAGGTATTGTGGCATATTTTCAAAAATACTATTTCTTGCAAGTTTCTAAAACTGTCTTACCTAAAGCATAGCAACTAAATTAACTTTTTAAATTGAGATAGTAGTGTTATTTTTAATCTGGGAATATGATAAGTACTCAACATTTCTTCAGTAAGTGAATGAATCCTAATAATACGTATTTTGCAAGAAAAAAAAAGACAGAGAATTCCTAATTTTGGTAGGTTGTATAACAGCTTAATGCTGGATGTTTACAGTGCTCAGAGAGCCTAGAGTTCAAATCAGTAAAAAAACAAGTCCAGCAATGAAAAAAAGCAGCAAATAATACCAAGTAGAATGCACATAAAAGGCATTAAACAATATCAATCTGTAACAAAGCAAATATTCTTCTAATTGCTATGGTATCAGCAATTAAATGTTGTAGGCATTCACAATAGAGTAAAATCAAGAACAATGAGCAGTGAAAGTTTCATGGAGAAGGTGGGACTTGAGTTAGTTTTAAACAACAAGTAGGTTTGGAATCAGCAGAGGAGTAAGAAGTCTAGAAAAAGGAGATAGTGTGAGCAAAAACACAAGAACAATTTGGGGAGATAATGTGAAGTTCACGTCAGAACGGAGAAAAAGACAAGGTGAGATAGAGCATGTATTTTTATAATCTCAAATTTCACTATTATTTTAAAACATTTATGTTTTATTTTGCAAGGAAGAGGGTGAAAATAGATCACCATCTGTTCTGGGATACTTAAAAAAAAATGAATGCAAAAGAGAAGGTGATACTTCCTTACCTCCCCAACCTCATTTTAATTAAATTACAATTTCTGAGCAATCCTGCTACTTTGCTTCAGGGAAACAGGTTAGGAAATGAACAAAAAATTTAAAATTGTAAAATTTTCCAGATTCAGTTTTGTATTATATTAACTCAAAAGACATGTACACATGTAAAAATGGGTCATTCTGAAAATTATGGTAATTAAGAACAGAAAGGCTTGCTTGGAAAAACTGAAGAGTTGCTGAGGAGAAAAACAAGAGATTTCCATGAGAAAAGTTGATGGAATTCAACAGTGAAACTGAAGGGATAAAAACAAAACATCTGAAAGTGAAGATAAAAAACACTTGGCATTTCTGCAGAAATGTTTAAAAATGAGAAATAAATAGATAATACAGTATATATTTTTTAAATGGCCACAATATTTTAGCAGCTTTTTCCTTCAAGAGGTGGAATGTATTCCTCCAAACTTTGAATCTGGACGTGTCATGTGACTTGCTTTGATCAAGAGGACACTAGTAAATGTGACACAAACAGATGTGTGAAAGGTACTTAATGCATTAGTTCTTACCCTCTGTTGCTTCTGGAACTCATACCGGCATGTAAACATGCCCAGGCTAGCTTGCTGGATGATAAGACACTGTGTAGAGAGAACCCCTAGTTGACAGGATCCAGATGAGGAAGGACTTCATAAACCAGCCAGCCTGAGCTGCCAAACCATCAGCTGATCGAATTACAGATGCAGGAGCCAGCCAACTCAGATCAGAAGAACTAACCAGCTGAGTCCAACTCAAATTGACAACCTATACAATTATGACCTAAATAATGTGGTTGCTATTTGAAGCCACCAACTTTGGAGATGGCTCGTTAACGTGCAATAGCTGAGAGATAAAAATTATTTGGAAGAAAAATTAAGAAACTATAAAAGACAGATGGACAGAATATAAAATACAGTGTTGAAAGAAACAGAGGAAAGTAATTCAAATTGGAAAATAATTGGAAATGTTAACTAATGACAGACATCTCAATGGGAAGACAAATTAACAAGTATGTGACTAACATTGATAGGGATGACGAACCATGAATAAGAACCTGCTTAAGTGTACAAGCTGAAGATACTAGAAAAGACAAACAAAATTGACAAGGCAGAATATAAATAAGTGCCCAGTCATTTGGTACTTGAGATAGCTGTAAGAGTTTAGAGCTAAAAAAAGAAACTAACCTTCATGGAGAACCTATAATGTGCCATTACTATGCTAAGTGTTTCATTTATATTTTCTCATTTACTCTTCACATAATCCCTATATGCTGTGGACTATTTCCCTTTTACAGATAAGGAAATGAGGTTCAAAAACAGCAACTTGCTAAAAAAAAAAAAAAGAAAAAAAAGCAACTTGCTGATAAGTAAGTTCTGGAGATCTACCATACAGCATAGTGCCTACAGCTAACAACACCATATTGTATACTTAAAATCTTCCAAGAGGGTAAATCTTATGTTGTGTTCTTATCACACACACTGACACAAATAACAATAATAAAAGGGGCAGAAGAAACTTTGGGAGGTGATGGATATAATAATATTAGTATCCATGGCTTCGATGCTAGTAGTGATTTCATGGTTACATACTTACCCAAACTCAGTGAGTTGTATACATTAAATATTTACAGCTTTTTACCTGCAATCATACCTCAATAAAGTTAAAAAACCAAAGGAACAATTTGCCCCAAACCACACAGAGACTGAATCAAGTCAAAATCAGACCTACCAAATCTGTCTAATTTTTTTTTTTATTTTTTTTTATTTTTTTTTATTTCGGCAAATTATGGGTGTACATATGTTTAGGTTACGTGTGTTGCCCTTGGTTCCCCCCCCGCCCCCACCGAAGTCCGTGTTTCAAATATGTCCATCCTTCGGGTAGTGCGCATTGCCCTCCTTGTGTATACAAATGTAGCTGTCAGTATACACTCTCTTATAATCTTGTACATCCTTATAAAATTTTTCAAAATTTCAATGAAATAACATAGTATAATTAAATGCATAATACCTATGATAGGTTCTATAAGCTGTAACATGGTCTTTCTAATCATGTTGATATTCCCAGTTCCTGGCACATTAAAAGCTCAGTAAGTGTTTATCGAACAAAAAAATGAATGACACCAAATCTAAAGCCTTTTTTACAGCGTTGTATACTGGAGTAGGCTGGAATATTAAAAAAAAAAAAAAATGGCTCACAGAGAAGAGGACTTTAAGGAAAATAGGATCTATATTGGCAGGTAAAAAATAGTCTGCCTTGTGAAGGGAGGCACAGGAACACAGAGGTACCAGGGACATATATTAGCATACCCCGCCTGTTTTTATTAGGAAGTAAAAAGAATTTTTGTCTCCTTAAACATTAGTTGCAATAAAAATGGACTTGTACTGACATATAGAAACTAAGTTTCTTATTTTTCAATGGTTTTTTTACAGGATATTTTTTACTAAAACAATGGCTTGCACTCTACCAGGTTATTTAACCTGGCAGCAGTGGCGCGTTGGAGCTGGCTTACCCCAGCTCACTAGAACCAGACGTGCACATCTCATCTTAACCCTGTGTTCAGTGGAAACACCTCAGTGACATGAAATCAGCCATAAAGTATTTAACCACAGAAATTGTCAAATGCTACAAATGAAGGCTATTGGGGAGGCAGGAGGGTAAGGGGGAAGGGCAGGAGGATTATTAGAATACCACTACATGGTGTCTGGTGGAACATCCTAATTTTCCTTTTTCAGTTACTGACAATTTTCTATATCCAAAAGAGTAATCTGATCAATTCACTCTAATAAAGCGAGTATATTAGACCTGTACTGCAATTATATCCATATTTTTCAGTGTGTCTACCTCAGGTATACTCAATGTATAAAAGGCTACAGGGCACACATAGAACATTTGGGTTATGCCCATATAGATTCTTACAGCACTTATACGTGGAAATAACATTGCCAGAAGTGAGTGATCCAGGGAAAGCACAAAATAATAAGAATTAAAAAATCAGAGATGAATGTGGAGAGAATCCAACATTTAAAAGATAAGTGAGAGATGTCAACGGTTGAAAGAAATAGATGGAACCTCTTATATGTAAGAGTGTATACAGGTATACTCATTCTGGAAGATGGTATCAAAATTTTAACTTTATAACATTTTGATCCAGTGATTTTCCATCTGAGAATTTACATCAGGAATATCATCAAGTACAGAGATGTATATATAATAATGTGCATAGCAGCTTTGTTTAAAAGAGAAAAATAAGAAATACTCAAAATGTCCATTGATAAGGAATTGTTTAAATGAAGCAAGGAAAAACTGTGCAATAAAATGACATGTTGCAATTAAAATGGATAATATCTATATTTATTAACATGGAAAGATGTTGATTTTTTTGATGAGAAGAGAGCAGCTTAAAAGATAAAATGTGCCATAATTCCATTTATATATAATTTAGTTATAATTATGTGTTTATGATACATAATTAAATTAATATTCTGTTCATAATAGCAAGTCTGTTAATTATTCTGTTCAGATTATTAGTAGTAATTACTTCTGGGTGGTGGGTTTTCAGGTTCTTTTTTTATTTGCCTTCTTTACACTTTTCTATATTGCTTGGATTTTTCCAATTGAGTATTATTTAAATAATTTTTAAAGCAATAAAACAATTTTAACTTTTAGGAACAATACAGGAGCTTCAGGATGGGTAAGAGTGGCCAGTGGGATAACATAGAAAAAATATCAAAGAAGAAATTGTCTGAAAACAGAAGCAGCCAAGGGAAGAGAGTTGACAGAAGAGAAATTTGAAAATAAAAACAATCAAAGTTTAAAAGCAACAGAGAATTCAAAAGGGCTGAGGACAGAGGGCCACTACAGTTGGCAATTAAGAGCACTATTTTAATAGTTAGATATAATGTATTTTAATAAACCTTAAGAGAAAATTAGTGAGATAGCACGAGAGAAGCCATTCACATATAAATGTTTCAGTTTTGTAAACATGCCTTTGTTTTCACGAACAATGTTATTAACTTCACTGGTGTTGCTGATGCTACAGTTTTGGATTAATCACTGTGATGTCATAAAATGCTTTCTTCCTATATTACCATCTAATTAAATGATAACAATTTACCATCACAAGAAACAAACTGAGTTATGCAAAGGAAAAACATAGGGATAATTTTAAATAATTTAGCTCAAAATTAGAAATTCTTTTGCTAATAAGGCTGTAATATTTTCATTACAAATGCACCTGAGATATTTAGAAGCACTTTGAAAGTAATAAAAAAGAATATGCATAAGTTTCCTGCTCCAGAGACCAGACGAAAGCTTATTTTGCCAGCAGAAAATTGAAATTTTACTTTCTTCTAATCGTGATTGCAATCATTTTGGTTTCCTTTATAATCTTCCCACCTGACACTCATTAAGGGGTAGAAATGAGAGAAAAGGGAAGGAAAGAGAATCAGATTTTTTCATTGTGTTTTTGGCAGCTCTGACACACCATGGGAGTGACTAGGTAGGCAGGAAAGAGCAAAGATAGAATGGGGAAGCAAACACCTAGAACTAGAGAGAAGAATGGTGGTTATCAGGGGCTGAGGTGTTTGGGGGAATGGGGGATGTTGGGGGGATGTTGGTCAAAGGATACAAAATTTCAGTTAGATAGAGGAATAAGTTCTAGAGACCTATTGTCCACCATGGTGATTACAGTTAATAACAATATATTGCATTCTGGAAAAATAACAAAAGAATGGATGTTATGTTCTCACCAAAAAAATGATAATTATGTGAGGTATTGCATATGTTAATTAGCTATATTTAGTTATTCCATAATGTTTATATATACTTCAAAACATCATGCTGTACATGATAAATATATACAATTTTATCTATTTAAAAAATAATAAAATTTTTTTAAAAAGTAGGGAAGCAAACAAGTTCACTGGGAGAAAATATAAAAGAGAACATTCAGAATAGTAATCTAGAATACTGGTACCCCAACATGAAATTAATTCTATTAGGGTTCCAGTGATTCTAGTACTACTAAAGTTATGGGTGTGTATTAATCCCAAAAATCAAGAACATCACCACTTTCAATTATTATTTAATACTTGTTCATTATTATCAATATTTATATCAACTGATATTTTAAATGTAAACATCTACGTGCAAAGTGGCCACAGTAATTTTTTTGTCCCCACTGGGGTCTAGAACTCAAGTGCCCTATTGACAGCACCACAATCTAAACCTCCTTGGAGAATGAAGAGCATGAAACAAAAACTTGGCTCAGTGCCATCAGTGTTTGGCTCGGTACCCCATTAGCACTTAATTAATAGTGGTGAATAGCTGATGACTTCCCGAGAAATGTCTTAATTGACTGGTAGCTACCCCTGCCTATTTTGTGAGAGAAGAAAGGAGATAACCTGTGAAAGCTATGTATTGCATGCAGCTAAAGAACTCTTAGGATAGCTGTAGGAGTAAAATTAGTAGCTGAAATAGAGATTTAAGAATTTAATCAAAAAGTAGACTAAGTCGATCTCCTTCAAAATGTCACTTTCATAGTACTACTCCTAACATTATTAAACTGTATAACTAAATAATGAACATACTTAAGTCTCAGATGTCTGTAAAATTCAACAAAAGTATAGTGTTAATATAAACCTATGTAGTAAATATTAAGAAGCTTTGGTCATTTGTGGTTTGGCTTCAAAGCATTAAATATTTTCCAAGAAAAATATTTAAGGATTAAAGCAACAATTTCTTGCTATACAATTTCCCCTTTTAATATTTATAGAATTATATTTAATGTAATAAAAGTGAGTTTCTTTTCATCTATTATATCTCTGAAACAGCGATTGAATGAAAATGTTACATATACATACACACACAAACACGCAGTTCTGAGTCACAAAGAACATGTCACATGTCACACTAAAGAGCAAATACCCCAAATACTGTACTGTGCCATTGAAAAGTAGAGAATAGTACTAAACAGAGCCTGACTTACAAGAAACTATGAAGGGAGATTAACAATATGGGTTCTTGTTCTAAAGTTGGCTGCCTAAAAGCTGGCATCTAAGTTAAGGATGTAAAGCCTATAATTAAAATTCCCAAATTATGAAACTATAAATTTGCAGAATTTCTTAGCCACATATACACATATGTTACTATCTCATGCAAACATGTGTCTACAAGTACTTGCAAATGGTCTAATAAATGATAATCAAATTTAGAAAAATCTTTTAGATCTTTCAGATTTTTCAAATTTACCTTGAAATACAATAAACTGTAAAAGCTAAGTATAGATAATTATCAAGTGGCCTCTCACTCCAAATAAACAAATACCAGAAATAAATTATATCTCAAAATGAATTGATGTGATTCACACAAAGTATGTGAAACTGTTAAAATGAAGAAATATAAAACATCAAACATCTGAGAGTTAATTTAGAAACAGAAGTAAATCCCATTATCAACGACTTTAAAAGAATATTCTCTTACTTAGTTCTTATTCCTAAGATACCCATGGGAAAATAGAACGATTTATTATAAAATGTGCACAGGTGTCAAAGATACCCCAGTAAGAGACTGAAATTTGACATTGGCTATTTTTTTCTGAAATGTTCAGTTTTAGTCTATCTCCCTAGTTCTCATCCTCGGATATCAGTGTTTGGCAGGCAAAACCTACAATTTCAAATGAATCCTGTATAACTAACTCCAGTAGTTATTACCAATGGAACAAATACCACTTAGAACTGCCCCATCAATTGACATTGACCATATAATCAAAAATACTAAATTGCACAAAAATTAATCAATGAATAATAGCAGGAAAAAAATTTTTTTCAAAGAAAGACATTTGAAATAAGAAGGCCATAAGATTATTCATTTGTGAATAATAAAACTAGTCTCCAATGGAAGAGTGACTTTCCTATTTATGTGAATGAATTCCAGTCTAATGATTATTTGCTAACTATAAAACTTTTCAAACTTTTGCAAAACTGTTTGAGAAACTGTTGTGATATGGGTACTAACTAAATACTAAATTCCTTATTGCTTCATAATAGGACAGTATCAACTTTTAAAAAATAGTCATGAAAAAGTGAATAATTATGCCCAAATCTTCCTTTTGGGTTTAAATCCTTGCTCTACCACTTACTAGTCATGTAACCTGTGCAAGTTGTTTAATCTTCTGTGCTTTGGTTTCTTCCTTGTAAAATGGAGATATAGTACTTATCTCACTGAGTGACTCGAAGATTAATTCTTTCTCTGCTATCTGACCTACTTCATGTAAGGACTGAAACTTTATATCCACTCACATTTTATGCTACCACAAACAGTCCCAATGCTTTAGACACATCATATTTGCCATTCCCAGCATGTAACGGATTCTTCCTTCTTTGCCTTCAGAACTCCTATTCATCCTTCAATGCCCACTTCTGCCTCTGTGAAGGAGCCAACATTAGTTTCTCCCAGCAGAATCCACTTTCTACTTCTATCGGCAATTTGCATGTATAGTCAGGAGCCTGCATAATGATATTTTAGTCAATGAGGGACTGCTTATAGGATGGTGGTTCCATAAGATTATAATGGAACTGAAAACTTTCTATCATCTAGTGACGTAACCTTCATAATGTCATAGTGCAATTACTTTTATTTTTATAAGTTTAGTGTAGCCTAAGTGTACAGTGTTTTATAAAATCTACAGTAGTATACAGTAACATCCTAGGCCTTCAAATTTACTCACCACTCACTCACTGACTCAACCAGAGCAACTTCCAGTCCTCCAAGCTCCATTCATGGTAAGTGCCTTACATAGGTGTATTATTTTTATCTTTTATATCATATTTTTACTGTACCTTTTCTATGTTTACATATATTTAGATATACAAATACTTGCCATTGTGTTACAATTGCCTACAGTATTCAGTACAGTAACATACTGTACAGGTTTGTAGCCTAGGAGTAATAGGATACACCTGCCATATAACTAGGTGATTAGTAGGCTATACCATCTAGGTTTGTGTAAGTATACTCTATTATGTTCTCACAATGATAAAAATTGCCTAACAATGCATTTCTCAGCACCTATCCTTGTTGCTAAGTGATGCATGACTGTACTTCATTACACTGATCTATACTCGAACTTCTACCTGTACACAAGCATCTTGAGGGGAGAAGCTGCATCTTACTTATACTTATATCTATACTTACAATCTTACCCAATGTTTACCTAAAGACATGTTAATCACATGTACCCTATGAAGATATAAAAAAGACACATAAAATCTAGATCACCATAGCTAATAAACAATTCCTGATATCAATTAAATTAATATTTTCTAATGGTTTAATCCTTCTACTTGAAGTTATGGATTGACTAGATATCCACATTTAGTATGCTCTTTTTTATTTCTGTGCTGTCAGTTGTGATATCTCATTTTTCATTTCTGATTTTATTTATTTGAATCTTCTCTTTTTTATTAAGTCTCACTAAAGCTTTGTCATTTTTATTTATCTTCTCAAAACCAACTCTTATGTCATTGATTATTTTCTATTGTTTTTCTAGTCTCTATTTTGTTTATTTTTGCCCTGATCTTTATTATTTCTTTCCTTCTACTAACTTTGAGCCTAGTTTGTTCTTCTTTACCTAGTTCCTTCGAATGTAGAATTAGGTTGTTTATTTGAGATCTCTCTTCTTCTTTAATGTAGGTTTTTGTTGCTATAAACTTCTATTTTAATACTGTTTTTGCTTCATCCCATAAGTTTTGGTATGTTGTATTTTAATTTTTGTATTTCTCAAGATATTTTCTAATTTCCTTTTTGCTTTCTTTTTTGACACACTGGTTGTTCAAGAGTGTTTTGTTTAATATCAACATATTTGTCAGTTTTTTAGTTTTCCTACTGTTCTTGACTTCTAGCTTCATCCCATTGTAGTCAGAAATGACACTTGGTATGATTTTTGATCATTTTAAATTTCTTAAGATTTATTTTGTGACCCTAACATGTGATCTATTCTAGAGAATATTCTAGGTACATTTGAGAAGAATATGTATTATGCTGCTGTTGGGTGGGATATTCTGTGTATGTCAATTGGGTTCATTTTTTCTGTAGTGTTGTTCAAGTCCTCTCTTTCCTTATTGATCTTCTGTCTGGATGTTTTACCCATTATTGAAAGTGCAGTACTAAAGTCTCCTACTGTTTTTGTATTGCTAACTATTTCTCCCTTCAGTCGTGTCAATGTTTGCTTTATATATTTAGATCCTCTGATGTTGGGTGCATAAATATTTATAATTGCTATATCTCCCTGATGAACTGATCCTTTTATCATTATAAGTTGTCCTTCTTTGCTTCTTATGATAGTTTTTGACTTAAAGTCTGTTTTGTCTGATAGAAGTGTAGCCATCTCACTCACTCTTTTTTATTTTTTAACATTTTCATGAAATTCTTTTCTATTCTTTCACTTTCAGCCTATGTTTCCTTCAATCTGAAGTGAGTTTCTTATATACAGCACACATTTGGGTCTTATCTTTTTATCCATTCAGCCATCCTATGTCTTTCAATTGGGAAATTTAATCCATTTAACTTTAAAGTAATTATTTAATAGGGAAGAACTTATGGCAGCCATTTTGTTAATCATTTTCTGTTAGTCTTGTAGTTATTTTGTCCATCTTTTCCTCTCTCACTGTCGTCTTTCATGTTGTGTTGAGTTTTTGTGTTGAATATCTTTGATTTCTTTCTATTTTTCTTTTGTGCATCTTCTATAGGTATGTTCTTTGTGGCTACCATGGGGCTTACGTAATAGATCTCATAGTTACAGCAGCCTATTTTATTCTGATAACAAGTTCAATCACATACAAAAAC
>NW_012150729.1:2758059-2762239 GCF_000956105.1 Propithecus coquereli | reverse complement strand
ATGACAATTCACTTTTCTCTTGCTGCTTCCAAAATTTTCCCTTCGTCTTTGATTTTTGACAATTTGATTCTAATGGGTCTTGATGTGGATATCTTTGAGTTCATCTTTTTGGGGTTCTTTGGGATTCTTGGGTCTTAGATCCCCAGATTTGGGAAGTTTTCAGCAATTATTTCTTTAAATAAGCTTTCTGATCCTTTTCCTCACCCTTCTCCTTCTGGAATTCCCATAATGCTTATATTGATCCACTTGGTAGTGTCTCATAAGTCCCTTAAGTTTTCTTCACTCTTTTTCATTGTTTTGTCTCTTTCTTCATAAGACTGAATAATTTCCAATGATCTGTCCTTGAATTCACTGATCATTTCTTCTGCTTGACATAGTCTGATGTTTTACTCCTCTAGTGAATTTTTCAGTTGTGTTATTCAACTCCATGATTTCTGTTTGGTACTTTTAAAAAATATTTTCTAGTCTCTTTGTTGAAATTCTCACTTTGTTCATATACTATCCTAGCTTCAGTGATCATCTTTATTACAGTTATTTTAAGTTCTCTGTCAAATAAATTATATATCTCCATTTCATTGGGGTCAATTTCTAGAGATTTATGCTCCTTTTTGTGGAGCATATTTTCCTGTTTCATCTTCTTCCTTGACACTCTGTGTTGGTATATTCACATTAGACAAAGTAGCCTCCTCCCCCAGTCTTCACAGACTGGCCTTATACAGGAGAAGACTGCCACAGATCAGCCCAGGCAGATTGTGGTGTCTCTTAATATTCATGTTTGTCCAATCAACTTTTTATTGTTGTCCTTTTCAGCCCCAGGCATCTAGGGTATGCCAGGTCCTGTCAGTACACCAGGAAAAGTGAGACTAATGCCAATCCTTTGGGCAACCCCCAGAAGGATCAAAACCCAATCCTTTGATGTGTGGATCAACTCTTTCTGTCTGCAGGGAGAAGGTGGAAGATACATGGAGATTTTGTCTGCTTGCTCTGTGTTGAGCTGGGTGGAGTAACTATGGTGGCTAACAATCTAAGCTGCCATCTCTCTTTTCCCCCAGATGGCTATATTGTGCCATACCATCAGCACTCTTGAAATAAGCAAGACAGAAGCCAATCCTTTATGTATCCCTCATACAAGCTGGGGCATTGGATGCACAGACCTACTCTTTTCCTCCTCTAGGAGGAGCTGGGAACTGGGAGTCTTTTCCCATTTGTATGGTATTGTGTTAAGGGTAGGAATTTCGGCAAGCATGGATTCTGAATATGCTAACTAGCTTCAATGAGTCTGATATTGCATTCACCAGGGATGCAGGAGTCTTTCAATTAGTTGCTGGACTTTTCACAAAGGAAATTTCTCCATGAATTTTTCCTGAATTGGTATTTTTGTGAGGAGGAGGAGGGTCCAGGGCTTCCTAATCCACCATCTTGCTGATGTCAGTCTGTCATCACTTTTTAATTGACTATTTATGTTGCTCCCAGTGTCCTCAACTCTTCAAGCAACTATTCTCACCAAAACGCTAATTAGTATTAAATAAGTTTATTTTCTCTTGGCTTATTTCTTCTGTGCTGTAATTAAAAATGATTTCATCAACTCACCAATAGCAAATAGGTCTCATACTTGGCCAGCAAATGAGGAATCCAGAAATATACATTGTTTGCAGCCTCATTGTCATTTTTACTTTATGACAAAATTCTTCTATGAAGAGATATTCCATTTTAAACTTTATAATTTTTCTGACTTGCCTTCTTGTGAGTCAGGAATATTGGTATGAGTGATTAGTCTAGTTATATTGAGACGTATTCTATTCTTTTAGCATAACTATAGTGTTATTACATAATAAACACAATGTTTTGCCATCTAACTAAATAACAAAATAATCTACAATCCACCATGCCATAAAAGTATGACATTCAAAGTTCACTTTTCTCTTATATTCTTGCTTTGAATGGTGGACATGCACTGGTAATAAAAATTAAATAAAATGCCATGGTACAGTGACATGCATGGAACTCAAACTCACTGTGATTTATAGTATACTGAGTAACAGTGTAAACAAAGATGGAGCCACATACATTCTTTGTCACAACTTTTCAACTCTGTTGTTGTAGTGAAAAAGCAGCCATAAACAAAATGTAATAAATGAGCATGGCTATGTTCCAATAAAGCTTTATTAATAAACACTGAAGTATGAATTTCATATAACTTTTATGTCACAAAATATTATTATTATTTTGGTTTTTTCCAATCATTTTTAAATGTAAAAATCATTCTTATCTTACAGACAATAAAAAAAAAGATTACAGGCAAGATTTGGCCCACAGGTCATAGTTCGTCATCCCCTGACATAATATTTTGAAGGTAAAAAATCAGAAAGTAGAGTTATAGCCCTAATTTTTCCCTTTTTCTTTTCTTTTCTTTCCTTTTCTTCATTGTTTAAACTATTTTTTACTTTGGTTACAAAATACTGTGTCATAATTATAGGATCAACACTCATTATTTTTGGCTTTTTCATGAAAAAACAGTTTTGAAATTAAAATAGTTCTGGTCAGAAAACCATTTTAGTTATCTTTTAGAGCTTGGGAATGAATTTGGTGAAATGAGGAAAGTAGGAGAGTACTACCATTAATAGAATTATATTGTATGGTTGTTTTGAGCTAGGTACTTTACTTATATTATCTTTGGACTTTGGGTTTTGCTATGGTTTTGATATGGTTTGTCCCCACCAAAAACTCGTGTTGAAATTTGATCCCTAATGTGTCAGTGATCCCTAAGGTGCTGTTCTTGAGGTAGTGAGGAAGTTCTCATTCTCACGAGACTGAATTAGTTCTCACAAGAACAGATTAGTTCTCTCAAGAGCCTGTTGTTATAAAGTAGTGAGGATGTTTCTTGGGTTTTTTCCCTTCACCAAAAGTGTCTGTTCCCCCATTGAACTTCTGCCATGTTACGATGTGGCACAAAAAGCCCTCACCAGAAGAGCAGATGCTGACATCATGCTTCTTGAATTTGTCAGCCTGCAGAACTGTGAGCTAAATAAACTACTTTTTCTTATAAAATACTCATCTTCAAGTATTATGTTACAGCAACAGAAAGTAGACTAAGATAGATTTACAATGTATTATGTGGCTCCAAAAGGAAATAAACTAGTGTGATATTGTACATTTGGTCTCTGTCCCTATTTTCTGGCATACAATTCCTAAAATCCTTGGAATCTCCAAAGTGCTATCCTTTTGTATGCTAATATAGGCCAATAGATTCAGGACAGGGCTCATCACCAGAAAGACAAAGGCATGATTAGAGCTTTAGAACTTTCAAGCCCACTCTCTAACCTCCAGGTAGGGGAGAAGGGCTGAAGATCAGTTGATCACCAATGGCCAATGGTTTAATTAATCATGCCAATGTAATGAAGCCTCCATAAAAACCCAAGAGGACAAGGTTCAGAAAGCTTCCAGATATCTGAACACTTAGAGGTTCCTGGAGGGTGTCATGCCCAGGGAGGGCAGGAAGCTCCATGCTCCTTCCCCCATAACTCACCCTATGCATCTCTTCATCTGTATTCTTTGTAATATCCTTTATAATAAACTGGTTAACATAAGTGATCCCCTGAGTTTTATGAGCCAGTGTAGCAAATTAATCACACCCAGAGGGGATCGTAAGAACCCCAAGTTGAAGTTGATCAGTAAGAAGTTTTGAAGGCCCAGACATACAATGAGCCAGTTTTTTTGCCCAAATGGAATAAAAAAAAGAATATCAAGATAGGGACATAATTTTCTCTATTAAATCCTTGCCGAAAAGATTTTAATATGTGCTAAAAGAAATATAAGTTAAAGTATTTTTAAATTTAATCTTCGGGGCAAGATTTAATGATTAGTTTAACTTTTTCATTAAAGTTTTAAATTTATGAATTCCTGAATATCAGATTAAAATGTAACTAGATTTATTTATCTTAGTATAGTGCAACATACTTAGAAACTTCTATATTTACATGTTAAATGTTTGAAAGCTAATTAAATAGTTGATGAACATTAATCATGTATCTAATTACATTATATAAATTATCACATAATTAGTGACATATTTTTAAATTGTATATGAGATTCAATGCAACACATCTTTTTAGTACCTTTCTAATTTAATAAAAAGTGCTGAATACATGAGAGAATGCAAAAGTATATAAGATAGAAATTT
>NW_012150729.1:2752374-2757256 GCF_000956105.1 Propithecus coquereli | reverse complement strand
ATTTAAATTTCTATTTAACCCCAATGTCTATTCAAGTCCTTTGCCTATTAAAAATGGACAGAAGACTTGAATAGACATTTCTCCAAAGTTGATATATAAATGGGCAAAAAGTACATGAAAAGATCCTCAGCATCACTAATTATTAAGGACATATAAGTTGAAACCACAATGAGATATCACCTCACATCCATTAATATAACTACTATCAAAACACACACACACACACACACACAACCCAAAAATAACAAATGTTGGTAAGGATATGGAGAAACTGGAACCACTGGACACTGTTGGTGAGAATGTAAAATGGTGCAGCTGCTATGGAAAATATTAATAATATGGCACTTCCTCAAAAAATAAAAAATAGAATTACCTTATTATTCAGAAATTTCACTTCTAGGTTATACTCAAAAGAACTCAAAACAAGATCTCAAAGAGATATTTGCACACCCATGTTGATAGCAACACTATTCATAATAGCCAAGATATAAAAGCAACTAAAAAGTCCCTTGATGGTCGAATGGACAAGCAAAATGTGATACATACAATGAAATATTATTCAGCTTCAAAAAGGAAGGAAATCCTGGCATATGCTACAACATGGCTGAAATTTGAAGCCATTATGCTAAGGAAAATATATCAGTCACAAAAAGATGAATACCATGTGATTCCACTTGTATAATATTAAGTATCTAAAGCAGCCAAATTCATAGAAACTAATGGTAGAATGATGGTTGACAGGAGCCGGGGGGAGAGAGGAAAAGGGAGTTGTTTGTGTATAGAATTTCAGTTTTCTAAGATGAAAAGTTCTGGAGATTTTTTGCACAACAATGTGAATGCACTTTAACATTGCTGAATTACACACTTAGAAATGGTTAGGATGGTAAATTTCACACTGTGCATTTTGGACCAACATAAAAAACATTTTTAGAAAAGATTTTAAAAAGTAATCTAGTTTTTTGACAATATTGCCTTCATTAAAAATTGATCAAGTTAGTCAAAATGGCTAAAATGATAACATATCACATTTGGCTCTTGAATTTTATTCTCTTTATTACCACCTAATTAGTTAATAGGACATACTGTTTTAGGGACTTGCTTCATTTATTTACTAGTATGCCTGCAGAAGATACAACCATAGTCATGTCTGAAATAAATAAAACAGTCATTAAAATTTTTTAAAAATACAGTCATCCATTCTGAGAAAAACTGGACAGGACAAGGGTAAGCAATGAAGACAGAATTGAGGTGATTAAGAGTAACTGAAGGGAGACTGGGTTACTTTTATTGAATCCATGTGGAAACTGACCCAACCTATCTATCCATTTACCCTGGAGTTTCAGGCTCAACACAGTGTGGCACTCTGCCCAACTTTCATGTTGTCTTTTAACCAGATTCACTGGGAAATAGGCTTTGAAATGTGCCGGTCTTACCAGGACCTCAAACAAACTTGCCATTTCTTGTTAATTCAGTCAGTAAAGTGAACTAATATGAGGTTCTACAGAACATCCCCTCAGTGCAAATCTGTTTGGACTCTATTACAACAGAAGGTAGAAGAGTTAACACAGCCCCAGAGCAAAATCATAAATGTATACTGTTGTACCTCCCAACAGAATGTTAACTACTGATACTCCTTGATAGTAACAGGAAAAATAATGCATTCCCCAGATCAGTAGCTGCATACCATGGTCCTGAGGCCATGTTGACCTGCTCTAGCAAAGATTCTACATCCGAGACAGCAGCTGCAACTGGTGCTACCGCTTGGTTGAGTTTCAGTTAGTCCACTATCAACCCCTAGGATTTCACAAGTTTCTGTTTTGGCCAGACTGATGCATACTTCAGGTCTTTAAAGGCGGCACTAATCCCTGCCATTCCCCTTCAGATGCAACAGTGATTTTAATTCACTGTTATGGCCAAGTCAAGTAGTTTCAGAGTCCTCTAACCCACTAGTTCTTAACCCCACAGGTGAAATAAACAATGTGAGGGTCCTGCTGACTACCAAGTTTGTCTAGTGGTACTATTTAGGGATCAGGGAAATGATCAACGGAGGTGTTGGGTTCCCCAGGAAACAGCCTCTTAGAGATTTGTGTTCAAGGAGTTTGTTGAAAAGAATGGTCAGCATCAACACCTGTGAAGGATTATGGGAAGCAGGATTTGGTACAAGGGAGAGGTTGAACTATGGTGCAGTTGCAATAGAGGCCTCGGTCAATTCCACAGGGAACTCTGAAGCTGGGACATTCCTGCAGAATTATCTCACATTGAGGCAAAGGGGCGAGGCTTTTGTATTCCTTCATTGATAATTCATTGCATTAGCATGCCACATGTGGGCAGCTCCCACAGGCAAGAGGCAGCTCCTTTCAGCTGACAGTAATCCCCTGAGAAAAATACAGGTGTGAGTCATCAGCAGGTAATACCTCTGGCAACTGAGGAAATAAATGCCTCAATCCTTTGGGGTATAGGGACCGTCCCTGGGCAAAAATTGGCTTAAGCCCAGAGTCAGCGAAACTGAATGTGCTCTCCTTGGGGTCAGAGGACAATAGGTCCGGACACGGCCTGTTGAACAAACAGAACTATTCCTCATGACGGACAGCTTTATGACAGCTAACCAAGCGCCTGGGGGCTTGCAAACAAGCCAAGGCGACTCATTGTCCTGCATACAGTAATGAGATAAAGAAGTTAAGATGCAAACATCTGCTTCCATTGAGCAATCATCTGGAAGGAATGAAAATGTGTTTTCCTCAAGGTGCCCAAGGTAGTCACGTACCAGGAAGTAACTGCCAGACATAGAAAAAGTATATAATAAAATGACTGGTGGAATCGACCACTGCAGACTTGTACGTCTTGTGTGTGTCTGTGTGTTTCTTTCTGTGTCCATCTCCCATTCTGCAATTGGGCCGCAACATGGGGGAATACTAGTAGTTCATTGTAACACCCACTGCTAGGGTTCCCAGATTTAGCAAATAAAAAACAACAAACAAAATATTGCATGGGACGTACTCCACCAAAAAGTTATTTATTGTTTATCTAAAATTCAAATTTAGCTCGGCATCCTATGTTTTATATGGAAACACTATCCACAACACATGTATTAAAGGACAAGTAAAAGAAATAATTTTAAGGATATTAATGTCTTTCTCCCTTTGGAATCTTATACTTTAGATAGTATTGATCTCACACTGACATGGGAGATCAAAATAGGAAATGGTTAACCTCAACAATTTTTGCTTTGCTCAGAATCCTGAGATTATCTAATTATACGGATTCAATGCCCTTCACTATGTTTTACCATAGGAAGCAAAAGTAGGCTTAGAAAGAACATTGTAGCAATATTAAGGAGGCTGGATTACAGGGAAGACGCAGTACATAGTACATAGAAGAGAAAAAGAACTAGAGCAGTGGCAGTGGGAATGGAAGGCGGGGGGATGAGAAGAGACACCACTGAGATAGAGTCAAAGAATTTACTGACTGCATGATGTACAAAAATAGGAAGTGAACAGAATCTAATAAAATTATTTTCTTTTGATTTTAGGTAGTAGAAGAAGACATAAAAATGGTACAAGATATTAATATATGTAAAACAAAAAAGAAATAAGTTTGGAGGGAGAAAATTAAACACTTCACATATCAGTCATCAGAATGTACAATATATATGAATAAATTAACTAATATATTACATCAAGCTGTTGTTATTGAGCAGGTGATCATTTTCCATTAAATATATTGCACCTGAGATTTTATAGCTATTTTTAACCACCTGCCATTTCTACAAGCTGTACTCAGGATGTTAAATTATACCTGTAATTTTATTAGCTAACTATATACACAAAAATCCTGAGATTTTCAAAATTAAAATCTTAATTGAAAGAAGAGTTTATATTTTAAAAATGTGTTTGTCTACAATAGCAATTCCCAACTCTGTTTTATTTAAAATATTTATCGTTTATTATCTATCGTACTAAAGAAGCTCTTACAAAGTAGTTCTGTTCTTTTCCTTTAATTGCACAAAAGGAGAATGCTATGGTTTCACTTTGTCTCCCAAAAAGCACGAGTTGTAAACTTAATCCCCAACGCAACAGAGTTGGGAGATGGGGCCTAATGGGTAGTGGTTAGGTCGTGAGGGCCCCACTCTCATGAATGGATTAATACGGATTATAAAAGGGCTTGAGGCTCTGCATTCCATCATTCCATCTCTCTCAACCTCTCACCCTTCCTCCTACCACCATGGGATGATGACACAGCACAAAGGTCCTTGCCTTATACGGGCCCCTGGATCTTGGACTTCCCAGTCTCCAAAACTGTGAGAAATAAATTTCTTTTCTTTATAAATTATCCAGTCTGTGGTATTCTGTTATAGCAGCACAAAACAGAAGAGGAATTACCACCACCATTACCTCAGTATGCTACCCTTCTCACTGGTGCTCTCCCACTTACTCATTTGATATTCTGTTGCCAGCTGATTCTTCCTGAACCATGACACCCATCACATTGCCCTTGCATTGTTCTCTAATTCTGGGTAATCAATCCAGAACCACTAACAGATCTATTAAATCATTGTGTGCATCACAGCAGAACCCTCCATAGCATCCTTAAATGGTAGATTGCTTATCTATTTAGTATGGGCTTGGGGCAGAACAAATATTAGAAAGTCAATATAAATAGTTTTATTTCTATTTTCCTTTAAAATTCTCAAATGCGATATTACCTATGCATTCTATGGTTAATTTCAATTACCAACGACTTAGCCACAATTATTAGCTTCTGGGGTTAAAATACCAACTATTGACATCAGTAAATAGAACAAAATCTGGTTAATACAATTGTGTCCTACCAATCAGAAATATCTTTTAATAAGCATTGTACACCATCACCTATATTTGCTAAC
>NW_012150729.1:2740287-2751799 GCF_000956105.1 Propithecus coquereli | reverse complement strand
GTAGAAAATACAAAATGATTGTGGAAAAATATGAGGAATAAGATGATTTTTCATAGTCCTTGTAAAGAAGCAGGTTCTATGCTTACGGGGCATTTTGTAAGCTTTTAGAAATAGTTCTCCTGCACACGTGTGTGTGTGTGTGTCTGGGAGAGTTGTTCATAGACTCAGTACACAAATCTCTCTTTTTCTTTCAAATAACACCCAGAAGACCTGTATATTTAGTACTTCTTAACAAGGTTATACAGTCCCGCTGACCCTATTTTGCCAGCTGTTAACAGATGGAGGCCCACATCACCCTTTGTAAAGAACATCTCTCAATAGGCTATTACATGAGCAACTGGTGAATACAGCTTGTGATATGAGAAATGCTAATAATTTCTAACCTCTTCCTTCTCAGCACTTTGCAGATCATGCCATTCCTCGGTTACATGGCCAAAATCCACTGTGTTCATGGGGACTTTGAATTCTCCAATGATGTCATGCTTGGAGAAACAATCAAAATCATACACGGCCATCACCAGAGTTTTGCCACCTAATTCCGAGTATGGCACCTTGAAAGTAAATTGCTCATTGAAGACAGTATTAAGGGTTTTTCGGTGGACTTTTGTCTCAAATTTCTTCTTTCTTCACTGGAGACCTGCCTTTGTTTCATTAAGGAAGCAATCTTTGACTAAATGCTGTAATATGCAGTACTAAAAAGTCAGAGTTATGGGAATCCAGAGAAGAAAGAAATCAAGACCATGGATAGAATAGAGAGAGAGAGGGAGAAATATTTCTAGACTAACTTCTTGCTTTGTTAGGTTTTTTGGTATGTGTTTAGTGAATACAAAAATAGCTTGTCATGGCATGACATAAACAGGAAAGCAAATATGCTAATGAAAAAAATGTAATATAATGGCATTTCAGACTCAAAGAGAAATTATTTTTACATTATCCATTACGAGTTTAGATTTTTCAAGGTTTTGCTGGCTTCAATTTATGTAATGAATGTGTATAGCATAGTAAATCACTAAGCCAACCCAATGAGTATAACTTTCTTGGACCTGCGTATTTCCTGTGTGTCAAGCAAAATGTCAGGCACAGAGAGGTATAGTTGTTGAAAGTTGTTTCTAAATATTATATTAACTCCCCTGTTATGGAACTGTTGTGGCTAAAGATAAGATCCAAGACCAATGAATTTAATTGTAATTTAAATGGTTACATTACATTAAAGAGGTAAGTGAAAAAACCCTTACCTCTCAGCTCAGTGGTTTATTAGGAACTTTCTCTGATTATTTGTTCTTAAGATCACCTGAGTTTTGCTGTTCAATCAAAAGATGACAAATACTATATACTTTGTATCTCACCAGCAATAAGTTCTGGTTAAAAAATAAAAATGAACTAGTGCTTCGAAAACATTAAATTTTGATGAAACAATAATTGTCAATACTTACTTAACTTTTATGCTAACTCTATTCCAAGTAATTTTCCCTTAATTCTCATAAAAAGTTTTAGGAAATATATTCCATTGTTATCCTTATTTTAACAGTTAAGAAAACTGAGGAACAGAGAAATTAACAGTTAACCACTTGACCATACTACCTCCCTGTTGGATTAGCTGCCCCTCCCAATGGAAAGAACACACATAAGTGGTGCTTCCACCTCTGTGTTATATATATCCGAGTAAAACCAGAATTCCAATTGTCCTTAACTCTCTTCCAGTGACAGCCTACTCTGCCAACATAGGCTGAGTCAGACATTCCTCCTGTCCTATACTCACCTCTCATATAGCACTTGATATGCTGATCTGTCATCATTTCTTTTCATTTCCCAATTGATTATAATTCCTTAAAGCAAGGATTATTGAAAGACTGGCATACAACACAGTGCCTGCAATATAGTGGGAGTTCATTAAATGTCTTTTAGATGAATGAAGGCTTCTCATTGTTTGCAGGTCTGACTATCGGCTTTCCTGACTGCCCCGAAACAATCATATCTACCCCACCCCCACCAATGCACTACTATTACTCTTATATCAACTTTTGCAATTCTCCACAATTTGACAAACTTCACATTTCTCTCTGAAATACTTTCAGAAAGCACGCCAATAGCTACCCCAACAAACAGAATGTCTTACCTTCTAAATCTTCTTTCTCAAAGTGTGTTTTGAGAATGGAACGAGTTCCACCTCTATCCACAACTGCCTCTTCATCATTTCTCTGTAGAATAAGGAGAAAGAAGATTAAATGATAATACATGATAATACCATGATCTAATATTCTGGGGTTTAATTCAGTCACTTAAATCTACTTGTGCATGAGTAGTCTGATTATTGAGTGTTGGTTTAAAGAGGAAAGTAAAATAAATTTGGCCACATATTCAGAGAAGGAATGTCATTTGATGTCCCTGACATTGAAGGCAGTCAAATGTCTCAGTTGCCACCATTTGTTAGTGAGATAAAATATAGAAAACAAATGGGTATCCTGTCAGTTTAGTAATATACATTTTTATCCCTGATAAAGAATTCTTTCTTATTAACAAGATGATATCTTGAATTGTATAAGAAAAACAGGCAAATCATTAGTGTTAACACCACTAATGCTATGGCAAGGTGAAATAATTCCACTGTCATTAAAAATGGAATTGGGGTATCTAATCCCTTGAAAGCAATTAATAGCAATTATTAGGTAAATGACAACTCTAATTACTCTGCTTCAGTATAATGCATTTTATTCAAATTAAACAGTGAATTATAATCATTTGCATTAAAGCTTCATTTAGTTTCCATATATATTTTTACCAATTTAGAATGGCTGGGCAGAGACAATGTCTTTTGAACATTGTAAACACGCTCAAAACAATATACTCACTAATTTGGTACTCAATAAAATAATGGGGGGAGGGTTGAATATAATCCATTTTGACCATGCAGGAATGGACAAAATACAAAATATTAAATGAAGTAAAATATAAACTACTATATTTACAACTTCTATCTGGTCGTGAACAACTATGTAAAAACTGCCTTAAAAGTGAACACCAAGCACAAAAGGAGAAATGAAAAGATAGACTAAAGATGAATGATGCTTCCAAAATCTATTCCTAAGTCTATTCTAGCATATGACTAGTAAGAAAGAAAAATATTTTTGCTTCTTCTTTGAAAGCCAAAGAGTGTGCTAAAGAAGGAAAAAAATAAATAAACCGATCTTCTCTTGTATCCATCAACTACACTGTAGTATCAGACACTGGGGACCTGCTTTTGTTTCATTAAGGAAGCAATCTTTGACTAAATGCTGTAATATGCAGTACTGAAAAGTCAGAGTTATGGGAATCCAGAGAAGAAAGAAATCAAGACCATGGATAGAATAGAGAGAGAGAGGGAGAAAGCAAACCTCAAACTTGGAGAATGTCTTCACCTTGGAGAATTCTTGTAAATAATGAAGAATTAGAGTAAGGAGAAGAGAAATAAAAAAAGAATCAATAATGTCAAACTATACACAGACATTTTTTTAAATGATGCAAAATTATTTTCCAATGTTGTTGATATACTGCTTTGATATACCATAGAGGAAATCATACGAAGGCTTAATGAGATTGAAATGTTAGAGTTCGTCATTTAAGGCCTGCTTGCCCATGCCAGGAGGGTCCAGAAGACACACCTTTCATCATGATTGTGAGAAATAAATTTATGATGAGAAGCCCAGTATCCTTGAAGACCTCTGTTAACTCTCTTCTCTTTAGGTCAGGAATTACAATTTGGACTACTGCCATCAAACTGGGATTCTAAAACACAATGAGGGTAATTAGATCCCAGGGGGACAGGGGCCAAGAGACAGCACTGAATCACCAAAGTCAAGACTGGTGTGGTTACCATATGGACAGCGGAGTCAAAACAATACTCAGCACAGTCTGATTCACAGAGACCTATGGAATTGGTTAGTTGATCAGGGTGACCCTAGAAGTGAAATAGATAGGCAGTCTACTAAATTCTTATTTGATCTATAAAAGTAAACAAGTTCTATGTCAGGGGAACAGAAGTCTAACTTGCATCATAAAAAGAGAGAGTGATGGCCTCTCAATCAATTCCTATACTTGAACCAATGTACAGACTCAGAACCCCTTCAATAAAGGAGAGGCCAGGTCCACTTGAGGAAGGATCCTGCTACATTGCCAAAAATTTTCAGTCTTTCTCACAGTCTTCCCAAAGGGACATTCCACTTTTTACCAGGATGACTGTACATTGGGGAAAAGGAAATAATCAGACCTTTGGGGGATTATTGGACACTGGCTCTGAATTGACACTAATCCCAATATCACGGTCATTCACCAGCCAGAGTAGGGGTTTATGGATGTTAGGAAATCAATAGAACTTTAGCTCAAATCTCTCTCACCATACACCCAGTGGGTTCCTGAACACATCCTGTGGTTATTCCCCCAGTTCCAGAATGAATAATTGAAAGAGAAATAGATTTTCCTTAGAAAAATCTTCAAAATTAGAGTGGAAGTTTCTTTTTCAAGTTGGTTAGATCTTTGCCTCTCTCAAGGCTAAAGGGAACGTGTCAATACAGAAGAGAAGTGAGACACTAGGAAAGAAGTAAATAAAAAATCTCCCTGGCCCAGGTACCAGGAAAGAATATAACACTGATCTAAAGTCTAAGCTACTAGAATTAAAGATAGGGACTCCCTTCTTTCTGTGATTTGGGTGAAATGTTTAGGGGGTGTTATATAGTCAGAGGTATTCTGAAGAAAAAAAGAGAATGGTATGTGAGAAAGCATCCAAATGGTCTTCTTTTGGGGGGCAACTGAGAGATGATATAATCTTCCAACAGTGACAGAATGAGTACGGGAAGAAATTGAGTCATTGAGAAGAGTACAAATTCAAAATCCCCTTTGAGAATGATATTTTACTTGACATTATTGGGACCTTTTTACGGATAATCAGAACAGATAATTACTCCCAAATGCCCTAATTTGAGGTGATCAAGGCAAAGGATTCTAAGAGAAAAATATCACAATATTTTCAACTTCCTTTGGATAAAGCATTAAAGACAATTAAACCCCCTGTAAGAACAGAGAATAGCAAGCTGCACCATTCTTGGACATTAATAACCTGTTTCCAATTAGCTTTTCTGATTCGTTTACTAATCTCTTAGAAAAGTCTTCAGGGAAATAGAAACTGGACTAAATGAGGTAGGAGGTATATGGTTAACTGTTTTCCTAACTATTTACAAGGACAGGATAAACAGCAGTGTTAGAACACTGAAGAGATGTTATAGTCAGGTGTCTAAAGCAGGGAAAAGTGTACCTAACATGCATGATGTTTTATACCAAGTAAAGTTTAAAAATTCTTATGTCTGTGAAAAAGCCTGTATTATTTACATATATAGATGTTTTATAACTCTTGAACATAAACTTGATAATTATTTGGCCTCCATGTTTTACAAATTAGTACTTTTGGGTAAAGGATTATAGACATATTTCAACCTAGGAAGATCAACTCTTCTGTGCTTTACATACAGAAAAGTATACAGCAGAAGGACATGTTTGTTAGCCTGTGGTCCTGTGTCTGTCTGACAACATGTGCTGAAACAGGCCAGAGTTAAGGAAACATAAACTATGAACAAGAAAATATGGATATGAAAATAGGATTCAGAGGCCATTGCTCTGCTCTTGGGCAAAGTTTTAAAAATCTGACTGTTGTTTTTTTTTTTTTTTTTTCCTTAAGATTTCTTTGGCTATTCAGGCTCTTTCCTGGTTCCAAAAAAGTATAAAATTATTTTTTTCTATATCTGTGAAATATGACATTGGTATTTTAATGTGGATTCCACTGAATCTGTAAATCACTTTGAGTAGTATGGACATTTTAACAATGTTGATTCTACTGATCCAGGAGCATGATATTGTTTTCCATTTGTTTGTGTCATCTATGATTTCTTTCCTCAGTGTTTCATAGTTCTCTTTGTAGAGATTTTTCACCTACTTGGATAAGTATATTCCTAGGCATTTTATTTTCTTTGTAGCTATTGTGAATGGTACTGAGTCTTTGATTTGACTCTTAGCTTGGTACATAGAAATGCTACTGAGTTGTGTACATTAATTTTGTAACCTGAGACTTTGCTGAATTTATTTATGAACTCCAGGAGTCTCTTGGCAGAGTCTTTGGTGTTTTCTAGATATAAAATCATATCATCAGCAAAAAGTGATAGTTTGGCCTCCTCTTTCCCAATTTGGATGTCCTTCATTTCTTTCTCTTCCCTGATTGCTCTGGCTAGGACTTCCAGCACAATGTTGAATAGAAGTGGTGATGCAGGCATATTTGTCTCGTTTCAGTTCTTAGGGGGAAGGCTTTCAACTTTTCCCCATTCAATATGATGTTGGCTGTGGGTTTGTCATATATGGCTTTTCTAATTTTAAGATATATTCCGTCTGTACCTAGTTTGCTGAAGGTTTTTATCATGAAAGGTTGCTGAATTTTGTCTAATGCTTTTGCTGCATCTATTGAGATGATAATATAGTCTTTGTTTCTGCTTCTGTATATGTGGTAAATCACATTTATTGATTTACATATGTTGAACCATTCTTGTATCCCTGGGATGAAGCCCACTTGATCCTGGTGGATTATTTTTTTGATGTGCTGTTGAATTCAGTTTGCTAGTATTTTATTGAGGACTTTTGTATCTACCTTCACACAGGATATTGGTCTACAGTTTTCTTTTTTTGTTGTGTCCTTTCCTGGCTTTGGTATCAAGGTGATACTGACTTCATAGAATGAGTTGGGGAGGATTCCCTCATTCTTGATGTTATGAAATAATTTCTGCAGTATGGGTACCAGCTCTTCTTTGTAGGTCAGCTAGAATTGGGCTGTGAAAAAATCTGGAGGCATCACATTACCAGACTTCAAACTATACTACAATGCTATAGTAACCAAAAAAAGCATACTATTGGCACAAAAATAGAGACATAGACCAATGGAACAGAACAGAGAACCCATACATAAAACTATTTACATGCAGCCAACTGATCTTTGACAAAGCAGACAACAATATACACTGGGGAAAAGAAGCCCTATTCAATAAATGGTGCTAGGGAAATTTGATAGCCACATGCCAAAGAATAAAAGAGGATCCATATCTCTCACCACTCACAAAAATTAATTCAAGATGGATAAAAGACTGTTCTCTCACCACTCACAAAAATTAATTCAAGATGGATAAAAGACTTAAATGTAAGGCATGAAACCATAAGAATTCTAGAAGAAAATGCAAGAAAAACTCTTCTCAATATCAGCCTAGGCAAAGAATTTATGACTAAGACCCCAAAGGCAATTATAGCAATGACAAAAATAAATAAATGAGACTTGATTAATTTAAAAAGCTTCTGCACAGCTAAGGAAATAATCAACAGAACAAATAGACAACATACAGAATGAGAGAAAATATTTGCAAACTATACATCTGATAAAGGGCTGATATCCAGAATCTACCAAGAACTCAAACAAATCAGCAAGAACAAACCCCCATTAAAAAGTGGGCACCATCAATACATGAGTGGATTAATAAAATATGGTATATTATACCATGGAGTACTACTCAGCCATAAACAAAAAATGATTAACTACCTATTGTATTATCCTGGATGGAGCTGGAGCCCATTCTTCCAAGTGAAGTACCACAAGAATGAAAAAACAAACACCACAGTACCACAAGAATGAAAAAACAAACACCAAAAAACAAACACCTCACCATTAAATTAGTACTAACTGATCAACACTAATGTACGCATATAGTAAGTAACATTCATAGGGTGGCAGGCAGGTGGGACAGGGTAGGAGGCAATGGATAAATCCACACCTAATGGATGTGGTGCACACTCTCTGGGGGATGGGCAGGCTTGTTGGGTGGTGCAAAGGCAATTTATGTAACCAAAGTGTTTGTATCCCTGTAATACTCTGAAATAAAAAATAAAAAAAGTGGGCAAAAGACATAAACATAAGCTTTTCAAAAGAAGGTAGACAAATGGCCAATAAACATGAAAAATTCTCAACATTGCTAATTATCAAGGAAATGCAAATTCAAACCACAATGAGCTATCATCTTACACCTGTCAGATGGCTTTTATTTAAAAGTCCAAAAACAATAGATGCCAGTGTAGACGCAGAGAGAAAGGAATGTTTATAGACTTTGGTGGGACTGCACATTAGCACAACCTCTATGCAAAACAGTATGGAGATTCCTAAAAGAACTAAAAGTACACCTACCATATGATCCAGCAATCCCACTACTGAGTATATACTCAAAGGAAAAGAAGTCATTTTATCAAAAAGACACCTACACTTGAACATTTATCACAGCACAATTCACAATTGCAAAGATGTGGAATCAACCCAAGTGCCCATCAATTCATGAGTTGATTAACAAAATGTGGTATATGTATACCATGGAGTACTACTCAGCCATAACAAAAAGATGAATTAATGCCCTTTGCAACAATCTGGATGGAACTGGAGACCTGTATCCCAAGTGAAATATCTAAAGAATGGAAAAACAAACACCACATATACTTACTATTAAACTGGAACTAACCAGTGAGAGCACATATGCAGAGTGAAGTAAAACTCAGTGGAAATCAAGCAGAAGCAGTGGGGTTTTCACCGAAGGGATGAAAACCTACCTAACGGTTACAATGAACACCATTTGGGTGATGGGCGCACTTATAGCTGTAACTGAAGCATTACAAAAGCCACCCGTGTAACCAAACCATTTGTACTCCCTTAATATTTTGAAATTTAAAAAAAAGTATAGAGTAGAATAAACTACAATGCAATACAAAAAAAAATTTGACAAATAAAAGCAAGAAAAAAATACTAAAATTGAATTTATATACTTTTCATAAATGAAACAAATGCAAGTTTCAGCCTATTTAGAATCTGTTTTTGATGTATTTACAAATCAAATTAATTATTTGTTCAAAACATATTCAAATATATGTTACATTGGAATGCATTTCTACCCTCTGGGGTGTTATTAGGCAGAATGCCACAAGCTAAGTCACGCTTCCATGTTTAGAGGTCTAAGGGGACATATTTTATTATATCTTATAATGGCAAAATGGAAGGTTTAAAAGGAAGATGTTTTCTCCTATACCATAAAACATTTAATTTTTATTCCAAGGGCCTGAATCAATTTTCAACTTATAAAAAATGGTTTTTCTCTTTATTTATACAAAGCATGTTGCTATTCTTGAACAGAAGATAATTCCATTGCATAGGTAATGGAAAGATACTGAGATAAAGTGAAATTTTGCAGCAGAATTAGAAGTGGAATCTAAATAAGACATAGTTAATTACTTAATTGCTATACAAGTTGTAAGTAGAAATGACTTAATTTTAATGTTTCTTGGAAAGGAAAAAAATAAAAGTAAGAATATGAATGTAACTAAATATAAATGTCTCATTTTGCAGCTTCATATACGTTATCCCCTTTAAATACTCACTGGAGGTTCCACAGAAACATTAAATGTATGATCTTTTAGGCTGAAAATTCCCAAGATAGAAATTAATTCTAAAACATATACTAAAAGTTCTCTATTTGGTTATGGTTCAAAAGATCATTTCAATGTTACTCCAGACTTTTTAATAGAGCATTTTCCTTCCCCTTTGCTACCAACAGCAAGTAAGCATCTGTGTATGATGAAGGGAATGCAGAGGGACCTATAGCCCCGAGTGTCCGAAGTTTTGGTTACCCCAAGTACACCAGTACGATAAATTTTTATTTCATTTTGTACTGAGTCACTCTCTAGATCTGTTGAACATCAAACACATTAATTCATCCTAATTTTCACATGTGTTTGCTCATTTAGGAACACATGTTAGCACTGTGCAGGGAAGAAAACACATAAATATATTACATTGTCCCTCAATACAATTTACCCTTCCTACACCATTGGGTCAACATTTATGAGATGCTTGATTCCAGTAAGTAGTATATGACAATGTTTTAAAATTTTTTCCAACATGACCTATAGTGAGAAATATATTTTATGTCCCAACACAGTCCCATATTCATATATATGTAATCAAAAGTTTCATAAACCAATACTTACCCTTACTATAAACAATGCACTCTGACATTTTCTGTTCTAGGATATTCTATTTCATTTAAGAATGCTAGTCACTATCCATTAAATTTATTTCAGGACTTAATAATGAGTAGTCACCTGCAATTTGAAAAGTATTGGTAAAGACTATGGCCCTGGAACAGAGTAACAGTAACCAGTCCATATGGAAATCACGTCCTAAGTCTATTTACATAGTCTGATAACCAAATGAATAAACCATAACTTGTAACTTTTCAAGTTAATATTTTTCAATTTTTGAAGTTTCAGTTGTGCTAAGGTTAGGGCTTATAATTGCATAAGTCATGTTTTTTTACTGAATTATTTTAAATTTTTTCTTCCTTTTACCAGGAATATAATAGTTTATTCTTCCTAGTCCCACTAAAGTACATATCCCCTATGCCTTCTAAAGGAAGAACAAAGAGTATGTACCTGCTTGCACCAGTTAAACCCTGATTAGAAGTAAATAGAATTTATATTCAGCTATTTTAAAGACAAACTGTATGTAAGTGACATAACCAAAAGCATCCTACGATTCTCTGCAATTTGACGACTTCTAAACAGTAAGACATTTGTATTTTGAATCCAAATATATATTTTTAAGGTGGGAACATATCCGCCTCCAAAAATTTCTTTAAAAGGAAGAAATTTATTGTTGTTGTTATTGTTTACTAAACAAATATTAGCAATAGCAGAGGAAAGAGATTTCTAACTCAGTTCTGATATCTGTAGTGTTCTTAAGCCAGTGTATTTTCTCGTGCGGGAGTAACTGATATGAGCCAGTACATTTAATTGTTAAAATGTTCACATAAAAATATCAACCATTTCTTCTAGAATTGTTTGTGAATATCATTAAGCTCGTTATGAATATGTAAAAAAATGCATTATTGTGATTTACCGCAACTCTTGTCCACTATTTTCAATGAACTATAATTTTTCCAGTTTTACAAAATAAATCTAACAATAATGCATGCATGAGCAGAAAAATTCAAATGTTTTCATGTCCATTATGTAATCCTATCAGTAGTTTATCTTCACATTCTAAAGTGAATTAATGGAGGACACTGCAGTTCATTTTCAATTCAGAATTCTTTCTTCCCTACAACTACTTGCATTCCTGCTCTTCTACCCTGTTCCTTCCCTCTCCTTATAAATCCCCATTTTTTTCATTATGAGTATGAAACCTTTATTCCTAATGCAGAATCTGATACAAATGCATGTATTCTCTAAGACAAAGCAGCTAGACTTTGCCCAATTTATTTATTTATTTTTTTTCTCCTTTTACTTTTATTTCAGCATATTGTGGGGGTGCAGATGTTCAGGTTACGTATGTTGCCCTTGGTCCCCCCGCCACGTCCATGTTTCAAATATGTGCATCCTTCGGGTGGTGCGCATTGCACTCCTTGTGTATACAAATACC
>NW_012150729.1:2701707-2739697 GCF_000956105.1 Propithecus coquereli | reverse complement strand
TGATAATCCACTCATGGATTGACGGGCACTTGGGTTGTTTCCACATTCTTGCAATAGTGAATTGTGCTGCCATAAACATTCGGGTGCAGATGTCTTTATCATAGAATGTTTTGTGCTCTATTGATTGTTGGTTCATCCTTCCATTATTACCACTTGATAATCCAAGCAATTATGTTTACATATTCATACAGTCTCCTTTCTTAAACAAAAGACAGCATACTGGAAACACTTTTCTGTATCTTCCTTTTCTTAATAATACATCTTACAAATTATTTTACATAAGTATATTAAGATCATTTTGATTCATTTTTATAACTGTGTAATACTCCATCGTATAGATGCACCGTAATTCATTCAACAAGTCCCCTATTGACAGACATGTGAATTGCCTCCATTTTCCTCAATTATTGGCAAAGGATATTCTTGAACATATATCATGTTGTATTTCTGCTAGTTTAGTTTTTGAGATAGATTCCTAGAAGTGGGATTGCTGTGTCAAAGATTGGATAAATTTGCAATTCTGCCAGATGGTCTAAATTCCCCTCCAGAAGTGTACCCCCTGCATTATTTATCATATCAATTTTTAAAAGTAACCACTTTTTCTGTCTTTTTATCAGATATTAGGATAGTATGGTGTGCTGTATATTCTCTACTAACACAGATCCACTTGCCATTCTTCATCATGCTCTGTCTTTATGGACTGCAATCACCAGGCTCCTTGCCTTCTAGCTTCCTACTGAATTCAGCCAATGAGAGATAATGGCAGAGGACTGGAGGGTGGGAGGAGAGAGACACGTGTCCTGTTTTGGGCTACAGTTTGTCAATGGCTATGTCCTCTATCAAAGACCAAAGCTCTTGGCATATGACATTTACAGCTATAGTTCTTGCCCGTTTTCATTAACTGCTCCCATATCTTGCTCCTTTAGGCCTGAGAGTAGTAACAGATTCCTGCTGCTGCAGATCTGCAGAGTTTCACTAATCCAGGTGATTCCCTTTACCCTGCCCACACCTTTATAACTAGTCCCTCCATTGAACTCTTTTTATCATCCCTTTTGAGTGACCATCTCTTTCTTGCTGTGACTCTGACCTATACATATGTGTCACATTTATTTTAATGACTAAAAATCCATGACTTCAAATTGTGTGGGAATGGACACGTAATTAAAGTGGCAACCCATGTACATGGCTTTGCTGAATGAAGGGCAGAGTGAAAAATGGTGGGGAAGGGACTCTGGATCATCAAAGAACTATCAACAGCATCATTAACTCACAAAGGTGTTAATTTCTGTCAGAAATGAAAAAGACGACATAGAATAAACTTCTGGATGTGTGGAAGGAAGTGAACAAGAGTAACTAACAAAATATGAGTACGAAACACTTTCAAAGAAGATTCCCCATAATTTAAGGAATGTATAGTATCTCTCAATCTATGGATTAGTGTATTAGTTAATATGAATAAAACATTTCCCAATATTAATTTAAGAAGCAGTAGAAATATGTAGACACATGTATTTTTATAAACAAGACCTAAGAACTAGTTTTTTAAGTGTTTATTATTTCTAAAGGCTCCAAACTCTTTAATTCTCATTAATGTTAAAATACTTCATAGAAAATTATGGCTTATTTTACTCATTTCACTGTGTTAAAACATGTATTTTCCAGACTTTAACATCTCACACACTACATTATTTTCACACTCAGCTTTAGTAATGTTTTGCCACTGTTTCATTAAATAACAGATGCAGGATTTTAACTTCTTGGTTTTCTTATCCATCTCATTACTTTTATTTTAAATTATGAGATTAAGGAAATTGAACATTAACATTTACATTCAATATTAATATTCAACATATGCATCCATTATTTACTCTAGAGTCATTCCATTTTTTTCATTACCATGTAAGTTAAAGTAAAATACAAATATAAAAGGCTGAACCACTTAACCTCTAATTGTATTATGCCGTTTTAAATAGGAATATATGTGAAAAAATCAGCTCAGAAATTGGCATGTTATAAGATTTCAATAAATACTAGCTGAACTGAAATCTAAGCATAAGTCAAGCCTAAATTTCAATTTCACTGAATATATTATAGTTCCATAAAATAAATGAACCCATCTCACTTTATTAGCATATTACTTTGAGATTAGGTTCTTAGAATCTGGCATCTATTCCATGATATAGACTATACCATCTCATGATAATATGAGTTAAGTCTATATTTCTTCTAAGGTAGTCCAATAAATCACTTTCTCCTTCCTATGTGTTTTTATTAAGGAAGCATTTGAGTTTCCTTCTAAAGTATCTAATTGGGAAGTTGGCATACCAACCAAATTAGGTTTCATTTACTTATGCAAAGCAAATGTGCTATTTCATCTTACACATATAAGAAAAAAATAGAACTGAGAATAAGAATTGGAGAGTAAAATCTGCTATTGTAGGAATAATGTTAAGAAGGCATGAACTAAATCATCATGTAAAAATCTCATTTTTTCTTATCTCATTTACTTGGAAAACTCCATCCATGCAAAACTGAAAGACGAGTTGGGGAACCACACGGTTAGGTCAGGAAGGCTCTGGTCTGTTGAAATGAAATAGTCCAGTGTCAGATTCAGGGTTGAAAGTTTTCTAATGCCGGAGCTGCTGTTGGCTCAGGATTAATTTCATCACAACATACAATATTACACATATGACTGCTATGAGGACCTACAGAATACTGTCTCTCCTAGAGTGCCTAATATCTGGTCGATTAAGGATAAAAGGTGTTTGAGAAGTTAATAACCGTTTTATCTAGACAAAAGTATTTTAAGGGTAGTGATACTGGCATTATTTGCCTATGAGGCTTGTTTATTTTTAATTTTGGACATGATTCCTGACTTGTTCTTAAGAGTCCTTCTAGAGCCTCAGTTCTGCCTAGGAATCCAATTTTGTACCCAGAACATGATATTAACTGCTGCTAGATTTCCTTATTGATGCCTCTTGCTGTCTTTACTCTCTTCATGTTGCTTGCTCATAAATGCCCGACCACAAGGCTCCATCTGTCTGGCGGGCCTTCCTGTATTTGTCCTGCTGTGTCCTTCCCTAAGGGTCTGCCACATCCCCCATGAGTTTGTTTAGTGCCCAAGTCCAAGTTCTTACTGATGACCTATTCATGTGCTTCCGACTCTCCCATTCTGAAGGGTATCAAAAGGGCAATGTTGGATAGACACTAAGAGTTTGTATGTAGGGCCACATAATGTCCGGATACAAATCTGGTTTCAATGAATTCCTAGATGTGTGACTTTGGGCATTTTATGCTATCTCTGTGTGTCTTGAGTGACTTATTAATACATATAAAGTTCATAAATTTTCCTGGCATGCAATAAGTTCTCAACAAATGTTATTTATTGTTGTTATTTATATTATTATTTGTATCACTGGGGCCACAAAAATCAATAAAATATGGTTCCTTCCCTTGAAGAGATTACAGACTTCAGGTAAGTACAAGAGTACAATGGTATTGTGAAAGAAATATATGCAGGTGACACTCAACCATAAAGGTTACTATTTCTCTCTGAGAAAGTCAGTAAAGACTCTATTATAAGAGACATTTGAGCTGATTTTTAAAAGATAAATAGACCTTTGTCAGGCTGACGAGGGGGAAAGTCGTAGTTTGGTTATAAGTATCAAAACAAGAGCCTTGTTATGAGAATAAGGATGAAAGACATGAAGGGGACCCAGAGCAAGACTGGTTGCTGCCAAACTAACAAGCTACTGATTTGGTTGTTCTTATAAACCCAATGGCTAGAAAGAAAACTTCTCCTAAAGCCTGAGACAGGACAGAAAATCTTGATATGGAACAAGTATAACTTTAAGAAATTACGTGTGCGTGTGTGTGTGTGTGTGTGTGTGTGTGTGTAATTCATAAAATTTAAAAAAATTTAAAACTCCAGTAAAACAGTTAAGTGGACAGATAATCTAAGAATTAGGGAACCAGGAAAAAGATCTGAAGAAATTGCATAGAACATAGCACAGAATGAAAAAAATATAAAAAAATTCAAAACAAATAACTAAAAACATGGAGGATAATATGAGAAAGTCTAACATATGCCTAATTGGAGTTCTAGAAGATAAAAGTAGAGAGAATGAGGGAGAGGTATCATTTTTAAATAATAGGTGAAAAATTTGGTAGAAGACATGAGTCCTCAAATTTAGGAATCACAATGAATCACAAACAGGATAATTAAAAGAAAATTCACACCTGCGCATATCATGTGAAACTGCAGAATGACACATTTTTAAAGCAGTAAGAAAAAAAAAAGATCACCTACAAAGAAATAACAAACTAACAAAAACAGAAGCCACAGACCATAAAATAGTATCTTCAAGGTACCTAAGAAAAACTTTTGTTACTCTAGAAGTGTATACCTAGCTAAGCTATTATTGAAGAAAGACACTTCATCTGTACATCAAAAGAAACAATTGGCAAAATGAAAGGCAACCTATAGAATGAAATAATATATTTGTGAAACATATATCTGATAAGGGGTTAATATCTAAAATATATGAAGAACTCACAAAACTCTATAGCAAAAAACCCAAATAACCTAATTTAAAAATGGACACAGGATCTGAGTATACATTTTTCCAAAGAAGACATAAAAATGGTCAACAAGTATATGAAAAAAGTCCCCACCATCACTAATCATCAGGGTAATGCAAATCAAAACCATGATGAGATATCAACTCATACCTATCAGGATGTCTATTATCAAAAAGACAAGAAATAACAAGTGTTCGTGAGGAAGCGGAGAAAAGGGAACCCTTGTACACTGTTGATGGAATGTTAATTGGCACACCCATTATGGAAAATAGTATGGAGGTTTCTCAAAAATTAAAAACAGAACTACCATATGAGCTGGCAATCACACTTCTATGTATATATTCAAAGGAAATGAAATCAGTATCTCAAAGAGATATCTACATTCCATGCTCATTGTAGCACTAGCCAAGATATGGAAACAACCTACGTGTCCATCAATGGATGAGTGAATAAAAAGAATGTGGCACATACACACACTGGAATATTCCTCAGCCAAAAACAAGAAGCTTAGTAAATTCTGCTCTGTATTTTTATTTTCTCATGTCCCAGCTCCATCTCTGAGCTACAGCTCTCAGAAATAAAAATAAATAAATAAAAATAAAATAAAATTAAGAAACTACAAAACAAAGAAGGAAATCCTAGAAGATGCGACAACTTGGATGAACCTGGAGAACATTATGCTACGTGAAATAAGCCAGAAACAGAAAGACAAATACTGTATGATCTCACTTATACGTAGAATCTTAAGAAGTCAAACTCATAAAAGCCGAGAGTAGAAGGGTGGTTATAAGGGGCTGAGGGAATGGGGAAATGGGGAGATGTTGGTCAAAAGGTACAAATGTTCAGTTATAAAGTGAATAAGTTCTGGGGATCTAATGTAGAGCATGGTGACTATACTTAATAATATTGTACCATTTACTTGAAATTTGCTAAAAGAGTAGATCTTAAGGGTCCTCACTACACACACACACACACACACATGTGCACATGCAAAGGATAATTATGTGTGCTGATGGATGTATTGATTAATTTGATTGTGGTAATTGTTATAAAATATATACATATATCAAATCATCACATTGTATACTTTGAATATATACAATTTTTATTTGTCAATTATATCTCAATAAAGCTGGGGGAAAAAGAAAGAAACTTTAAACAAACAGAAACAAAGACTTTCTTACCAAGACACTCTTGCTAAAGGAATTTCCAAGTATACATTTCAGGAAGAAAATAAAAGATCTCAGAGGGATGTCTATGATTGAAGAGGAAATGATGAGCAAATAAATTGATGGGCATAAATATAAATAAAATAAAAATGAGTTTAAAAACCAAATGATCTCTAGATAATTTTTAGTAGTAAAATCTTTGAAATTTTTTCATTAAATTGTTTTCTACTTCAATGTAAAAGTCATTTTTTGTCTGTATTCAGGGACCTATCCATGATTGAGCCCAAGATAACATTTATAATGACCTCAAATATCAACACCCTTCATTCCTGCCACCTAAAGTCCTGATATTTTTATTATATACTATGGACTTGTAGGAGACTTAAGGATCAATTATGGAAGTGGATAAAGGTATACATATACATTTTCAAATGCAATTAGCAATTTCTAGCTTCTCCATCATGTATAAAGGCTTGTTCTTTATAACTTTGTGAGAATCTACAAAATCAGAGTACTACACAGTATTCAGGCTTATCATTAATTAGGACAGTTCTGAGTTGGCCTACATACATAATAGTCAATGATGTAAATTATTTATTCCGAAATAAGCCCATAGTGTCTGCATTTTTAATGATTTACAGGTGAATTAGATTTTAACAGTCGATAATTTGCAAACTGAAGATAGAAAGAAGTTTCCTAATATAAGTAAAATAACAAATCAAAACAGGGTAAAAATGATGAAATAATATTTGCAAGGCATTAAAGAGTAAATAAATGAGAAAATTTCAAGATATTTTTAGAAATAGTACTGAGGAGGGAGATAAATAAAACATGAGAAGATGAACTTCAATGATAAGCAAACAAGCTGTGGGAAAAAATATTGTACTTCAGTTATGAGCATGGGTTATGAAAAGTATAGTGTTTAAATAATTAATTAAAAAGCTCTAACCAGTTCAGTCATTGTTTTTTAACCTCAATGATTGTTTATTAGTAATATGTGTTATCATATAACTTAAACAAGTAGAAATATGAGTAGCCTTGTGATTTACTAATAATTGACTTCTTATTACATTTAATAGCAATTTTAAGCAAAGTGATTTTCTTAATTATATAAATGCCAAAAATATATCAAAATTCAAGATATAGAGAAAGAAAATAAAAATATTCTAAACAAGGAAAAAATAGAATTAGACTTGAAATGGGACATGAGGAAAAAGGAAAAGGATGAATAAAAATGTATATTGTACCCTTCATTAATAACTTCTTAAATTTCCTACGTTATTTATTCCCTTCACAAAACCAAAACTATCTATTATTTGAGTTAAATTTGTGTATAATTGAGAAGTGAGGATTTCTTCTACTATTTAGAAGAACTTCGGTTATTGGAAATATATGTGATTAATCTGGTTCTCTACTTAGCCTATAATAGATACAGCCAAAACTAATTTATAACTAGCATTATAGCTATAAATAATTCCTATTTATTAAATTCATACTATTAATTGGCACTAAGCAAAGATCTATAAGAGGCACCTGAGTCGTCGTAAGAAAGGTTCTGAAACTAGACCACCTGGGCTCATATCCAATTCTGACACTACTTAGTCACGTGACTTTGAGCAAGTTCTTTGTGCCTCAATTTCTTCATATGCAAAATGAGCATTATGTTAGTTACTTTATACAGTTAGTATGAAGATTAAATGAGTTACATGGTGCTGAACTGGTTATAACAGTATCTGGGAGTTCTGCATTAGTGCTAGTTAAATAAACATATGTATTATATTGTTTAATCCTCCCAAGAGCACTAGAAGGTAGGTATTTTTATCCCCACTTCAAAGATGAGGACTTTGAAGCTTAGTTTAAAAAGGTTAAATGACTTGTCCAAGAGTATAACTTACCCAACTAACATGAAGCAGCGTTAAGATTTGAATCAAACTTTATTTAACTTTAAAATTCATGTTGTTTCTCTTGTGACACATACTGCCTCATTTTCTCAAAAGATTGGCCATTTTTCTTCAATTTTTACATGCCACATAAATAACATTAATTATAACAATAATAAAAATTCTAAATAGAAAAATATTAAATGGTATTCAAGCCCTCTTCCTGAAATATTATAATCTTCCACATTTTACTCTAATCTATGTCTATAAAGAAAATATATGTACATACAGTTATATATTTTGATTATTTTAATTTTCAAATGTGGTTGATATTATTAGTACTCTAATTTCATTAAGTTGTTTCTACTTCAGTGTAAAGGTCATTTTACATTGAGTGCAATATACATTTTTACTCATCCTTTTCCTTTTTCTTCATGTCCCATTTCAAATCTAATTCTATTTTTTCCATGTTTACAGTATTTTTTATTTTCTTTCTCTATATCTTGAACATTGAGATATTTTTATAGAACTAAGAGAATCACTTTGCTTAAAATTGCTATTAAATGTAATAAGTCAGTATCATGTTGTCCTCTTTCTCTCCCTGTACTGTAGGAAGAGAATTATACATTTCCCAGGCTCTTGCAGTGACTAGTGATGGCCAAAGGGGTATAAGCAAAAGTGATGTAGTTTGTCACATCTGGGCCAAAGTACAGAACAGCAGGTGTGACTTCTCCATGATCCTCTCTTCCCATGTGCAGTGATCAAGATCAGGTGGTCCAGCTGGTTTAGCTATAAAGTCAGCCTGAATTCCTGCATGACTGTGTGGAACAGAAGTCTTCGATCTTGACTCCCCCTGGAAATGTAGCGTGAGCAAGAAATAAACTTATTGTACTGAGCCACTGAGAATTTGGAGTTGTCGCTGCAGTCCAAATTAGCATATTCTGACTAATAAGAAAACAAACATTTCCATATTCTTACTTCTCAAAATTATACTTTCCAATTGCTACATAATACTTCATCAAGTTGATTTTACACTGGTGGGTGTCCATTGTGCTGATCGATATATAATGCAGATCTGAGTACTTCCTGCAGGGCCAGTCTGGTCTAGCCAAATTCCTTCAGTGTTTGCTTGTCTCAAAAGGTCTTTATTTCGCCCTCATATAAGAAACTTAGTTTTGCAACACACAAATTTGTAGGCTGGCCATTATCCTATTTAAGAAGACCGAGAATGCGGCCCCAATTCCTTCTGGCTTGTAAGGTCTCAGCTGAGAAGTCTGTAGTTAGACTGAGGGGTTTTCCTTTGTAAGTTACCTGATGTTTTCACCTTACACTCATAGCAGTTCCTCCTTAGTATTAACTTTGGACAGTCTGATAACTGTATGTCATTGTGATTGCCTCTTTGCGATGAATCTCCCAAGAGTTTGTTGAACTTCTTGTACCTGGAGATCTGAATTTCTAGCAACACTGGGGAAGTTTTCCTCAATTACTCCCTCAAATAGGTTTTCCAACCCTTGTGTGTTCCCTTCTTTGCCCTCGGGGATGCTTATGATTTTTATATTTGGCCTCTACATCCCATATTTCTTGGAAATTTTGTTCACATTCGTATTATTTCTCTATTCTTAATCTTTGACTGACTTTTTAAATTCAAAGATATTATGTTAAGCTCTGAGATCATTTCTTCTTCCTGGTCTAGTCTATTTTTAAAACTTTCCACTATGTTTCCCTGAATGAATTTTTCATTCCCAGAAGTTCTATTTGAGTTTTTTAAATAATTTGATTTCTTTATGAATTTTTCATTCATTTCCTGTATTATTCTTGTGGTTTCTTTGTGTTGGTTTTTCATTTTCTCTTGTATTTATTGATCTTCCATATAGTCCAAATTTGGAATTCTTTATCTGTCATTTTGTTATTTTCGTTTTGGTTGGTATCCATTGGCAAAGAGTTGTTTCCTTTTGGGGGTGACCTTTTGCTCTGATTTTTCATACTTCAGGAGTTCTTTGACTGACTCCTTTTCATCTGGCCTTTCGATCAAGTCCTGAGAGTACTAGGCCTGGCTTGCAGGCCTTCCCTGGGTCCCCAAAGATCAATCCCTGACAATGCCAGGGAGAAGAGTGCTGGTCTCAAGTTGCCTATGGGATGTTCAAGCAGGTTTGATGATCCTCTCTGGTTGCCTTTGTCCTGCTGTCTTCACCTCTTCTCAGCAGTGTGAATTGTGTTGGGTCCCCCAGCTTAATCTCTGATATGGGACATGATATTTGTAAATATGAATCAGTCACACCCCGTTTGCTTGAGTTGGGTGATGCTAGGATCACTAAAGAGTTGTTCACCGTGTCATTGGTTGATGTTTGTATAAAAGAGCCAGCTGCCGAGATGTTATTTTGTGCCTGTGGCAGACTCTGGTCCCCCAGGCGGAGTACTTGAGTGACCCAAGCTTTAGGAGAGACCCCAAAGTTCCCAGGGTTTGCTTGATCTCCACTACCATTGAGATAAAGAAAGGAGCAAGGCAGTTCATGGCTAAGATGCGGGAGGCTAAAAGGCTTTGCAGAGCCTCGTTAGGTCTCACTCAGAAAATGCTTCTCCAGTCACTACGGGAAGCCACTGGTATGAGGCTCCAAATGGGCTCACCAAACCGGGAGGGTTGATCAAAGAAGGTAAATACAAATCAGCTCAGTGGGCTAAAGTGCCATTTTCCTAGCTGTCATGGAAGAAACGAACAGTGGTAAAAGCCTGTATTTGGGTTTTCACTGACTTGTGGGCTGTGGCTAAAGGCCTGGCCACGCACTCAGCCAAGAGCGCAATGAAAACCTGGGCTATTAATGAAATGTCCATATGGGGCATGGCCCTGTGGAAATTTGAGGTTCATTAAAGTAGGACATGCTGATGCCCATTGAAAGAGCCCCTTTCCAGGTTTGGAAGGTGATTTGAATCATCAAGTAGAGAGCCCTACGTGCTCATTTAAGGTGGCCACCTGAGCCCATGAAATGAGTAGATATGGGGGCACTGCAACAGTGCTGAGATGGGCTGAATCTAAGCATGTTCCTTTTGCACCCTCTCAGACACATAATGCCAATAAGAAATATTCTCCCTGCCAGCAAAGAGACAGAGACTGCTGATGGGTATGGGGCAGATTCCCTGGTGAGGAAGTCCTGAACATTGCTTGCAAGTGAGACTGATGCTGGTAGGCCTTGGAGAGGAGGAGGTTACAAACGGGTCTTTGCAAGAAGAGACACTGTATCTAGACTGGGCTTTGCTGATGTGATGGAAGAGACAGAGTGCTCTAAAAAACAAATCATAACAAAATATATTGCATGAATTTGGACAGCCAACCATCATTTCTTCAGACCAAGGAATGCACTGCATAGCTCATCATGTCCAATAGTGGGCAGGGAGGTGTCCTCCTCAGAGGAATCATTTGATAAGAGAAGTGGAATGGGCAATTAACACATTGGTTGTCCAAAACCGAGGAATATAGAAGCATGAAGGACTGGCTTACATGCTTCATGAGTGTGTGCTCACACTCAACATGAGTGGTACTAAAGGGATGTCCCCACTATATTTTCTTCCATTTTTTCTGATTGAAATCTGGAGAAGAGGGGGTGGGGAAAGATGCAAGTATGAATAAACAATTCTTGCCAAGGGAGGGAGGTATAATGCTAGTATAATGATTATACTTCTTTTCTTTCTTCCCCATATCACCTCAACATTTTTCCCCTACCCAATGCAGTGGTCATAAGACCAAGGCTACAACTATAAGTGCTAGAAGCAGGGATGATTCCTAAGCAAGAAACTGCAATTATGTTTTTAAAACCTTATGCCAGAATACCTAAGGACCTGATGGGGGTGAGTTGTACCTTTACCCCATTTGGCAAAATTGGGGATAAGAATGAATGCAGCTATATATTGCCTGGTGGTAAAGATGGCCCACTAGTTCTGCACCTATGTAACCTTATCCTATTTAGATGTAAGTGGACTGAGGCAGAGGCACTTGCTAGAATAATATTGCTGCCTGTAGTCTAGACAAGCACAGTGTCTGAACATAATGTCCCTTCCAAATGTGGAAAAGTTTGGGTGTAAATGAAGAGGAAGAATAGTAGCTGAGGGTAAAGGAATGAATAACTGAGTTATAAATTAAGGAAATCCAATATTACATTAACACCTTGAAAGAGGGTCACAGCAAGAGATGATATTATCTTTTAATTACACCAGACGTCTGAAAGGGTGGAACTTTGTGTTTGCAGAGACCACTCCTGCTTTTGGGAGCTGACAAGATAAATGGAAGCCTGCAAACCTGAGTGGCCTCACCCTTAGAGACATATACATATAATACGATGATGAACTGGACTACTGATGACTGAGTGGGATTCTAGAAATATGTCAGTATTTTTTGAGTTATACATTTTTTTGCTGTAAGGGATTTGTGTTTAAAGACTGACAGTAGACTATGATATGATGAGATATATATTTAGTCTTTGTCCCCTGGCGTACAACTCCTAAAATCCTCAGAATCTCCTAAGTGATGTGTCTTTTTGCATGCTAATGAGCTGACTGATGGCTGGCAGCCCCCAGGTAGCTTCAGGATGAGAGCTGGCACAGGAAAGACCAAGGCATGATTAGAGGGTTGCCCCACCTCTCAACCTGTGGGGAGGAGAGAGGGACTGAAGGTTAAGTTGATCACCAATGGCCAATGATTTAATTAATCATGCCTGGTAATGAAGCCTCCATAAGAACCCAAAAAGACTGGGTTCAGAAAGCTTCCAGATAGCTGGATACTTCGAGGTTCCTGGAGGGTAGAGTGCCTGGAGAGGGGAAGGAAGCTCCATGCCCCTTTACATACCTTGCCTTAAGCATCTCTTCACCTGTATCCTTTATAATATCCTTTGTAATAAGCTGATTAAATGTTTTCAAAATCATGTTATACACCTTAAGTATATACAATAATAAACTATAATGAATGAATGAATGAATGAGAAATCAGAGAATATGGATAACTTTTCGAATACTTTCTGCACTACTGATTTGGTATATATCTAATTCTGAGTTAAAACTATTTTCAAGGAATTTTGAAAGAAAAACAGTCTAGAAAGAGTAAACAATTAAAAAACAAGATGTAAATTTTACACCATGAATACTCTAATGGGCTAAGCATGTAACCCATTGAAAAACACACAGATTATAAAAGAAACAAATTATAAGCCTGATTCATTCCATTCACTATATTAGATTTCCTGACTCTTATTCACTAAAATTCACTTTCTGGCTAATAATTTAAATTATATTCAATTTAAATTAAAGGTGTAAACATCCATTTCTTATCTTATCTTTCTATCTTTATTTTTGTCAAAGTTATACATGTAGATAAATTTAAAAGTCAAAGTTATATAGGTTTGCTATGAAGAAACTTGCCCCCACAATTCTTCCTCCCTAGAAGTAACTACTTCCAATTTTTGTAACTGATTTTTTATTTACATCCTCAGTGCATGAAATAACATGTATTTATTGCCATTTATCTCTAACATACAGATTTTAAACTATAAATTTTCCACTAATCATAGCTTTAGCAGCAACCCAAAAGTTTTTTTCCTAAATATAACATTTTAATAAACATTATAAAAAAGAAATAAAAATATTCAAAAGACCAGTGGTATAATGAACCCACAAAATCAGCTAAACTTTTATTTTTGAAAAACAAATTCTTAATTAATTGATAGAAAACTCATGCATCAACATCTATTCATAGGAAACCTACCATTTGTCAGGCACTCAAAATTTTTTTAAAAGGAAAAATAATACTTTTTATTTTGATGAAGTTGTTGGATTGACTAAATAAGCAAACTAATTAAAATACAATTTCAATTGATAGTAGCATTTATTATATGACTAGAAATGTACAGCATCATGATTTGTCAGCTGTTAATGGGATTTAGGATTCCATTATTGTTATCTAACTACAAATACTATATGTCAAAGTACAAAAGAGAAATAAAATAGTATCAGCTATTTCTCATGAGGCAATCTTCACAGTTCTTTGCCAGTTGTTATGAATATACTTTAAAATCAGGAACAATAGTATATTAGATTATCCATGAAAAACAAAAATGTGCCTTGAAATGTGGTTCTGATTCTATTTTGCTGACACTAGCTCTTCCCATATTTTTCAGTGGGAAATCCCAATTTTTTGCTTTAAAGATGTACTCTTAGAGGTTATCTAGTCCAATGTCTCATCATCCACAACATATCTGACCTTTGCTTGGCTTGAACAAGTCTAGTGATAGCTAACTACTGCATAAGTAAGCCCACTCCACTTCTGGAAAGTTATAATGTTGAGAAATATTGTTAGATTATAATAGGACCTTTGTATTCTCAAAATTTATCCAATAAAGATGGCTAGATCATAAATGATTGATTCATAGATAATTTTGTAAGTGAACAAATGAATGAACGAATAAGACCAAAATCTGTCCATGATTTCAACCCCTTTGTTTTATTTTTTTTCCCATTCTGAAGCTATATGACTAATTCTAATTCTTCTTCTTTTCGATGTTTTAAATATTTGAAGATAACAATACTGTTAGTCCTAAGTCTTCTCCTTGTCATGTAAATATTTAAATTTCTAACAGCAAAGAATGAATCATGTTCCTCTCTCTGAAATAGAGATAAATGTGTAAGATAGTAGTCAAGTTATCAAACATTGTTAACTTATTAATGTATTGTTCTGGAGAATACAACTTAGACTTGCGGTTAAAATGCTCTTTTCACTCTTTCCTCTCATATGGGACCTTAGGATATACATGTTAGACTGTGTGGGTCTGCAAAGCCTTCAGTAACCCAGTCAGCCTTATCTTGGCCTGCTTTACATTCCAGGAAACCTAATATGGATTTGGGCAGCCACATTAACTCAGTGCCATAGATAAATGAGGACCAGTGAAAGCCAAGCTCTCATGGTCTCACCAATCAAATAAATCACTTCTCGTCCAATGGAAAAGACCTGATGAAAGGTAGTCAGAAGGCAACAATAGCTTCCTACTAGAAGTTCCTAATCTGACATGTGTTTTAGATCTTTCACTATCTGCATTATCTTCTCTGGAAAACCTAGTTAGTTAACATCCTTTTTGAATGTAGGACCCAAATCTGAGTACAATTTTTCAAATATGATTCAATTCTTAAGGAGGAGAGAGGTGTTATTTCCTCTGGTGAAATATATCTTATTTTAATTCCATCCAAGTTTGTATTGGCACTCTTGTTGATTATTAAAAATTATTTAGTCATAAACATTAAAGCAAATAAATCCCTATTCTTCTCTATAAAAACAGGTCTTAAACCAGTTCTCTAACGTATTATATACTTTTTGCGGTAAAAAACACACAACATAAAATTTACCATCTTAACCATTTTCAAGTGTACAGTACAGTAGTGTTACCTGTGTGAACATTGTTGTGCAATAGATATCTAGAACTTTTTCTTCTTGCAAAACTGAAACCCTATATCCATTGAACAACTAACTCCTCTTTTCCCCTTTCCCCCATACCCTGGCAACTACCATTCTACTTTCTGTTTCTAATAGTCTGACTACTTTGGATACTTAATATAAATGGAATTATGCGGTACTTGCCTTTTTGTGACTAGCTTATTTCACTTAGCCTAATGTCCTCAAGCTTCATCCATGTTGTAGTATGTCACAATCTCCCTCTTTTTAAGGAAATAATATTCCATTGTATGTATATACCACATTTTTTCATTCATTTATCTGTAGAGAGACACTTGTGTTGCTTCCACTTCTTGGCTATTTAGAATAGTGTTGCTATGAACATGAGTGTGCAAATATCTCTTCAAGATCCCGCTTTCAATTCTTTTGAATAGTTACCCAGAAGTGGGGTTGCTGAATTATATGGCAATTCTACTTTTAATTTTTTTGAGGAAACTTACAACATACTGTATTTTTGAAAATGATTTTAAAACCTATGGTCAGGATTTTTTCCATTTATTACTATTATATTGTATCTTGTAAATCTCAAAATCTTCTACAGTTTCAAAATTTGGATAGATAGTTCTATAAGTCTTATCACACATATAGATTTCTGTAACCACCATCACAATCAAGATACAGAATGATTAGATCACCCCCCAAAAGCTCTTCATGCTATCCCTTTCTGAGCACACGTTTGTCTGTGTTTTATGTCTGTATTTTGACCTTATCTCCAGAAATTTTGCAAAGCTAATTAGTTTGATGAATTGTTTGTTTTTAGATTCCTTGGTATTTTCTACATAAATAATCATGTTTGTGGATAAGGACAGTTTTATTTCTTTCTTTCCAACCCGTATGGCTTTTCTTTCCCTTTCTTGCCTGCTGCACTCACTAGGTCTTCTAGTATGACGCTGAGTAAGAGTGGTGAGAATTCACATCCTTACCTTGTTCCTCATCTTATGGAGAAAGCATTTCACCATTAAATGTTATATTAGCTGTAGGTTTGCGGGAATGCCCTTTCAGGTTGAAGTAGTTTCTTTCTATTTCTAGTTTCCTGAGAATTTTTTTTTCTAGAATGGATGTGAAATTTTGTCAAATGAATTTCCTGCATCAATTGAAATGATCATGTGGTTTTTCTTATTCAGTTTGTTAATGTTGTGGATTGCTTTGATTGGTTTGAAAATATTGAACCAGCCTTACATTACCAAGATAAAACCCATTTGGTCACAATGTATTATTCTTTTCATAAATTGATGGACTTAATTTGCTAATATTTTGATGAGAATAACTGCATCTGTGTTCATGAGGGATAGTGGTTTATGCATATACTTTTCTTATGTGACTTGTGTGATTTTGGTATAATAGCTAATTCTGGTTTCATAAAATGATTTGAGAAGTGTTTCCTCCTCTTCTATATTCTAGAAGAAATTATATAGAATTGGTATTATTTCTTCATTAATTTTTTTGTAGAATCTCCAGTGAAACCGTCTGGGCCTGTATATTTCTATTTTGAACGGTTTTTAAGTATGCATTCAGTCTATTTAATAGCTATCAGACTATTCAATTTATTTCATTTTGGGTGATTTTTGGTAGTATGTGATTTTTAAGAAATTGATCCATTCATCTAAGTTGACACATTTATGTACATAGAGTTTTTCCTAGTATTCTCTTATTAACTTTCTAATGTCCACGGGACCTACAATAATACTCTTTCTTTCATTCCTGATATTGGTAATTTGTGTCTTCTATTTTTATTTTTCAGGCTTGATAGAAGTTTGTCAATTCTCTTACTGAAAGCTTTCAGGATCTCTTTAATCTCAGTCGTTGTATTTAATGTGCTGGGCACCTGGTGAGCTCTTTAAATCTTAACACACACGTCCTTCTGTTCTAATAATATTTTTAAATTATCTTGGATTATTTCTTTTCCTCTTTTTTTTCCTTTTTTTTCTTTCTGTAACTGCTATGTCAGATATTGGACCTTGGGTCTTCTAACTTTCTTATTCATTCTGTCCTATTTTCTACTTCCCTCTCAATTTTCTTAAAGATTACCTCATCTTTATTATCCTTACATAATGTTTGGTTTTTCATTTCAGCTCTCATATCTTTAATTTCCAATAATTATTTATTTGTTCTCTCATGTTCCTGCATAATATCACCCCCTTTTGTTTAATGGATTAAAAATTGCGTTTTGTCTAAGGGTATTAATGATAGAATTTGGAAAGTTTTCTTCTCCCATTTTACTCTACTCCCAAAAAGATCCCTTTTTTCTATTTTTTTTTTGGCTTCTATCTTTTATAAGTTTTCTTCAAAGGTCTCATATCCTTTGGTTTTCTGCTCATATTTAAGAGTATGAAACTAAAAAGCTGATTAGAAGCTCTGAGTGTGTGGATGGGTCTTGTCACCTTGAGCATTCTGTAAAGTGATTTGGTTTGGCTGTTTCTTTGGGGAACTCTGATGTCAATTAAGTTTGGGGCTTTCATCTTAACTGGTTAGATTCCATAGAGACAAATCCTCCAATATCCCGCCTGGTAGTTGAATTCCTGGCTGCCAGCCTCCAGGAGCAAAATGAAGGAATAGAGTCGGGACTGCAGCATTCTCACTGAATCCAGCTGTTTTCAATACAGTGCTTTCTGCACTCCCCTGTACCTGGGTTACCTAGTTCAAAGAGACTCTGTTTAAACCTCTCCAAACAATAAAATTCCAGTCTTCTGCTAGCGTAGGGTTGGGAGATTTGCCTGGCTGTCTAAATTGAGAGAGAAAGATCTAGAAATGTGATTGGCTTTTAAACCAATACTATTTACTTTAACAACTTGATTCTCTCTTACAGAGGTACCTGGTGCCTTTTCAGGATGTTTCAGTGTAAATTGGACTGGTTCTCAGTTTTTGTCACTGCCAGTTTATAATTATGTTTTCTCAGTAGACACTTACCATTTTCATTCTGCTTTCCTGCTCACAAAATTTCATCACTGATTTTTTCCTTTCCCATTCTCCCCACACTCATTTAGTTTTGGGAGAGAGAGAAGGTTAAAAAATACTTTAGTTATCTTTTTAATGTGATTTTTGGAGAACAGAAAAAGTAGCTGAGTGTGTTGTATCTGCTAGTTTTACCTAAAGGCTCCTGATTTTACTTCATCTTTAACTGTACTATGTTTTCAGAGGAATGTATCAACCAAGGTAATATTTATTTTTATCACTATTATTCTATATTTAATATTCTAGTCTAATATTTATTCTACTACTATTATTTACTATAATTGTTAACACATTTTTCTAATCTTCATTTCACAGTAAACAACCCCTGACATGAGCTTAAGAAATTTCTTTTTCCACAGAGGTTGCACTAATTTGCAGTCCCACCAGCAGTGTAAGAGTGTTCCTGTCTCTCCACATCCTCGCCAACATTTGTTGTTTTGTGTTTTTTTGATAGAGGCCAATCTCACTGGGGTTAAGTGATACCTCATTGTGGTTTTGATTTGCATTTCTCTAATGATTAGAGATGTTGAGCATTTTTTTATATGTTTGCTGGCCATTATTCTGTCTTCTTTTGAAAAGTTTCTGTTCATTTCGCTTGCCCATTTGTTGATGGGGTTGTTTGATTTTTTCTTGTTGATTTTTTTGAGTTCTAGATAGATTCTGGTTATCAGCCCTTTATCAGATGTGTAGAGAGCAAATATTTTTTCCCATTCTGTGGGCTGTCTATTCACTCTAATGATAGTTTCCTTGGCAGTGCAGAAGCTTTTTAATTTGATTAGATCCCACTTACCTCAGAGAGCTAAAAATAGAAATACCATTCGATCCAGCAATAGCACTATTAGGCATCTACCCAAAAGAGCACAAAACATTCTACGATAAGGACATCTGCACCCGAATGTTTATGGCAGCACAATTCACTATTGCAAGAATGTGGAAACAACCCAAGTGCCCGTCAATCCATGAGTGGATTATCAAAATTTGGTATATGTTTACAATGGAATATTACTCAACCATAAGAAATGACAGTGATCTAGCACCTCTTACACTTTCCTGGATTAAATTTAAGCCCATTATCCAAAGTGGGGCACCACAAGAGCAGAAGAACGGGATCCATTTGTACTCACCATCAAATTGGTATTAACTAATCAACACATAAATGCACATATCAGAACAACATCTATTGGATGTTGGGGAAGGGGGAGGGTGGCGGGAGGAGGGAGGAGGAGGGAGGAGGGGACGGGTATTTGTATACACAAGGAGTGCAATGCGCACTACCTGAAGGATGGACATATTTGAAACACGGACTTGGCGGGGGGAACCAAGGGCAACACATGTAACCTAAACATCTGTACCCCCATAATATGCTGAAATAAAAAAAAAAAATTAAAAAAAAAAGAAATTTCTTTTTGTTGCCCTAAAGCATTTTTAAGTATTCTTAAATTTTATAAAACATAATCTATGTATTGAGTCAATATTTAGTAATCATCTAACATGTGCCAGAATCTGTACTAGGTAGTGGGGATACTGAATTAAAAGACAGACTTGCCTTCTAGGAGTTCACATGCTAAGGGAGAAGACATCCAAGTATGTATTCTTTTAAATGTTATATGTGGTAAGAGTTACACCAGAAGGTTTAGTATTCTAAGAGATATATAAAGGAGCACCTAATCCCACTAATTTATGCTAAAATGAAGACTTAGCACATTGACTGCCACACTAAAAAAAAAAAAAATTTTTTTCCTTGGAACCACAGTGTTTTATTAAGAAAATAGAATAAAAACTTTGAAAACAAAATGATCCTTTCTAATTTAATGAAAAATTTGTTATTTTTTTATTGTTTTCTGTGCATGAGTTATATGCAACTTGAAACATAATTCACATGGCTCCCAAGGTGAAGAGACATCGGAGTTACTTATACTTCACGAGGCCCTGGGCTCAAAACTAGCATGAGTTAAACACAACTCACATGACAGTTAATGTGTTAAAAGACAAACAGGATTATCACGGTGCATAGGGGATTCCAGATGGATAGCACAGCTTGGGCAAAAGTATATGGTGGTATCAGTGACTTTAAAGGATATAAATCTCCACTCTTTTTAATTTGACAGTTTTTTTCTTTAGATATCTCAAATGGGATTGCACCATCCTGGTGAGGAAAGCATAACACTAGTATTTTCACTGTAAATTTTTTGTAGGAGAAAATTGTGATACATTCAAGCTGATAGCAGAGCTAGAATTAGAATTAAAATTTTGGTTTTCTGATTGTCATCTGAATGATCAATCATTAGATAATTCTAACTCCACATTCTGAAGCTGTTAGTCCCTTAGCTGTTTGATTTTTCTCAGTGTTGTGTATAATTGCAGTAATAATAATAATTAACATTCATTCTAAGGCTCACACTGTGCCAGGCACAGTGCTAGAACTTTGTGCACATTATCTTATTAAAAATCTTTAAAACGGAAGACTATTCTGAGACTTAAGGAGGCTAAGAAACTTTCCCAGGAACACTCAGCGACAAGAGGTGGATACTGGGTTTGAAGGCAGGTCAATGCTCTTAGCCAATATGCTACTACATTATAAAGGTATTATATTAGTTAAGCATAAAATCTAAAATTCCTCTATTTCACTTTAAAACACTCCAGAGTCTCATCCAATCATCCTTACACACTTTAGCTAAAATGAATTCCTCTTAGTGTTCAAAGTGATCTAGGCCATATTTTCCATGAACATTGCATTCTCATTTCCCATTTTGTTATTCAACAACAACAACAAAAATATTTTAAGCAGTTACCAGCTACTAGGCACTGTATTAGTATTGGCTTTAAAGAAATAAAAGATAGGGCCTTTGCCTTTAAACAGATCATAGTCAAGACAGAAGAAAACTAATGACTATAATGTAGCATATATTGTGCTTCAATTAAGGTAAATCCCCCCAGAAGCCAGAAGAACAAAAGGAAAAACACCTAATTCACTCTGAAGGGATGAAGGAATGTTTCAAAGGGAGGTTATGCTTAATCTAAATAAATCTTAATGAATAAGAAAAAGTCAGCTAGATACAAACAAAAAGAAATGAGGGGCCAAAGGCATTATAGACAGAAGGAACAGCATTTTAACAGGCTTGAGGGAGCATGTATCTAACTAGTAGAATTTAAGACTAAGTGTAACTGAAGATGTTTAAAAATCACTTTCTCAGAGAGGCTTTTCTTGACAACCCCCAGATTTGATAAATTGACTGTTTCAGACTCCTATAGCAAACTTTACTTTCATTCTTATTGTGAAACTCATCACATTTTGATTAATTTTTCACTGATTCTCTTCCCTACTGGTTGTAAAGATCATATCCATCCTGTTTACTATCGATCCCCTGGCATTTGGCACATAATGGATGTGCACTAAGTACTTGTTTAGTAAGCAAAGAAGTGGAGAATAAACGTGGGGAAATGACAAATGCCTCAGTACAGATTGGGTAAATGGAGGCACATGCTAGGATATGGCAGGAGATGAACGAGAAGCACAAAGGGCCTTATATGCCATGCAAAGGACTCTGAAAATTATTATATCTGGAAGGTAACAGGGAGCCCTTGAATTAGTTTAAGTAGGCAAATGCCTGTTCCTGGTTTACATTTTAGAAGGAGTACTCTGGCAGCTGAGTGATGAGTGGATTGGTTTGAGAATGGTTGAGGAGAAGAAAAAGAAAGACCAGCTAAGAAGTGGTTACAATAGTCCTCATGAGGAATGAGTGGGAACTCACACCAAGGCCAAGACAATGTGAAATGGAAAGAAAGGGCAGATTTTGGACTTGTTGGGAAAAGAATCTACCTAACTTGCTGATTAACTGGATATAAGATTGGAATAAAGTTGATGGTGGTTGTCAAGTCACCATACTATGAAAGGCAAAGAAGGTTCGAAGAGAAAATGGTACACTCAGTTTGGGTCATACCAAGTTTGAGATATTTATAAGACAAATGAGCAGAGATGTCTAACAGGATGCAATGTCTGGAACACTAGACAGAGGTTAAGGCATAGATTTGAGCTATAGATTTGGAAGTCATCAGCATGTAAAGCAGCAGTTCTGAATCTTGGCTCTTCATTAGATCACTTGGAAAGCTTTTTGAAAATCTGGAACTTGATTTCTATCTTCATAGACTTTATTTAGTACTTCTGAGATAAGCTTGAGGTATCATTGTTATTAATTTGATTCTGATGCATTTAAGAACCACTGACGGGTATTTTAAGTCATGAGTATAGATTAGATTCATGTTTTTCCAACAGTAGATTGCACCCAGTAAGGGAGATTGAGATTAAATTACCTGAAAAATTATGATAATAACAACTATAATTTATTGAGCACCTATGGCAGGAACCATGCTAATGACTTTATATTATTTCCAGTGGAAGGGAAATCAGAATGAGGTACAATGAAATCAATGAAAGTCAAGTCACACCTCTTCCATCAAGTCTTCCACAGTAGTTTCAATTTACCTTGATGTCTCTTATCTCAGTTTGGCTTTTAGAATAGACTAATTTATACATAGCTATCTAATTTAGGTGTCTATATCCTGAAGCAGTATAATGCAGTGGTTGAGGGCAACAGCTCTAGAGCTAGACTTCCTGGTTTAAATCCCGTATCACCCTATCCTTTACTGGCAATTTTGACCCTAGGCAAGTTACTAAATTTCTTTTTTAGTATATTATATACACTTAAAGTAGAATGTGTGTGTGTGTGTGTATATGCACATATATGTATTAAGTATGTGTATATATAGTATGCTTTAAATTTGTGTGGGGTGTGTGTACACATATTTGTAGCTTTCTCCTTGACTTCACCTAGTTCAGTGGGGATAATTATAATAGATAATATTTATTAAGCTAGGCACTGTTTAAAGTATTAATTCATTAATTCGTTTTATTCTCATTATAATTCTGAGATTAACATGTTAGTATCCTCATTTTACAGATGACAGCACTGAGGAAAAGAGAGATTAAGTAACTTTCCTAAGGTAAAAATTGCCAGCAGAATTTTATGGAACTGGAAGATATGGGATCCAAACACAGGAGTCCAGCGCTAGAACCCAGCTCTTAACTCCTGTGCTATGCTGCCTCCCTCCACACTACACAATGAACTTAATAGATTCTTAAGAGATTGAATTCAATTTGGAAGAAGAAAAGAAATGGGTGGGAATAATGGTATACATTTATATGTGGAACATTAACGATATACTTCATTAGAACCTATTTCTATTGCCTTTTAGAAAGAGGAGTTATTTTAACTTATTCTTCTTTTTGATATTCTTTTATCATAATTTTTAAAAGGCTTGGGGTAAAGAAAGGGTTCTTTTTCCCTAAATGTCTTTTATCTGCTTTTTGAGGAAGAAAACACTATTTAAATGTTTAAATGTTTTAAAGCAACTCAAAGCCGAGTGATACCCAAGGTGTCTTCCAGAAATGAGTCTATGATTCTAAAACGAGTACTAAAAATTTATTGGGCCCCTAACACATGTATGGCTCTTTCCCAGGCAATGTGAAGTCACAAGGATTAATAAGAATGACTTCATAAAAGCTTTTAGAAAATAGGATTTTCAAATAATGCAGATTTCTACAGGAAGAAACAGAGTATTCTCAATTATATGGGTCTCCTTTTGTTCTAAAAATAGAGTCAGAAGAGCACCTGTGTCTGGTTGAATTGAAATTCAATTCACCCTTCTTGAATTCCAGGAGTTTTACTTCTGACATATTTTTTATGGATGATGTACTAAGTGAGAGTATTAGATTCCAATTTTTTCACAATTACCACGTACAGATGACATCTTCCTGGGTCTGATACCAAAAGTCATATCCCAGCTGTCACATCTCAAGGAAATCTGGTCTTGGATATTACCCAGATTTTTTTCTAACCTTGAGCAATACTGAAATGCCTCTGGTGTATGGAGTAGAAGGAGGTAATATTAAAAGTATTAGCAATGATGGTTTAATTTATCCTTTCTAAATCAACAAAGAGCAAAGCTAAAATATTCAGTGACTCCGTGATTAGAAATAGCAATTTCTATTTCCAATATTCCCTAAAACAAAGTCCTTTTTATCCAAATATTCACCATAGTGACATGAGTATTCATTGTATTAAAGTGATCCTACTAGATTGTCCTTGCTCTAGGAAATGTCAAAAACAAAGCCAAAGCTAAATCAGATTACCTACCAATAAAATAGCGTTTACATCAGGGACAAGCAGGAGGTCTCTTAGGATCTGAAATCTAGGACTTTTTAGTGCTTGTGGATAGGCTGAGAAATGCTCTCACGTGCAATTCTGATAGAGAATTTTATTAAAATCCTTCATTTTGCTTCTACCCCCTACCTTGTCTACTAACTACTAAATCTACTCAGGAATTTAATTTTCATTTTCAAAGTCTCAAGAGGGTTAGAGCTCTGAAAACGACTTCAAAATATAGGTACTGCTCTTTTGTTTTTTATTTTTCCCCAGGAATAAGTAGATCAGCAAAGAAATGTTCTCAGTTTAGAAATCATAATCTAACATTCAAGACTCTACACTATATGGTCCTGACAAACCTTTCCTGTGATAGTCTGAATTACCCCCACTGGACTATAGGCAAAATGGACTATTCGTTAGTACTCAAGCATATTATTTGCTTTCTACCTCCTTACCTTTAATCATGCTGTTTTCGCTGCCTGAAATGACCTTTTTCCTATCTTGGCCAGTCTTCAAGGTCAACCTCAGATGCTACCTTTTTCACACATCTCTAACTCCCCATACCCTCTCCTCACCCTTCCCCACTTAGTGTGAAATATTCTGCACACTGAACTCCAGCAAAATAATTTGTACCCATATCATCTCTCTTTTGAATCTCTACGGCAGTCACTACTTTGTACATTGTTATAGTTACTTGTATAATATTTAGTGTTTATAACTCACTATTTGCGACCTACTGAAGGCATGGATCTATTAATCTTTATATCTTTGCCCAGTACAGTGCTTGCTAGAACACCACAGGGCTTTGTATTGTTGGTTCGTTTGTTTTAACAAATTGTATTATTCTGAGATTTAATTGACTCTCTGCCAATTTTGAGGAAATAGCTGCATGTTGAGGAAATTGCTCAAGAGAAGAGAAAATAAAAGATGTGACAAAATGTAACATTTAAGCATTTGAATTTCATCCAAAAAACAAATTACTCACTTGTACTTAGGAGTTTATTGACAATTTTTAAGCAGATAGATGTTTTTACATTAAATAATCACCAGCAATTCAAAATATAATACTCTCTCAAATAGGAAATTGAATTGTTCTATTCATATACATAGTACTCTATTTATAACATATTTAATTTTAATCTGTCATTTAGAATAAAAAATATTCACTAATAAATAAAATTACTAAAACAGTTGTGTTTAATTTTCAGTGAAATTTTTTTGTCCTGGACATTTTTGAGGACTAATAACTCAGATCATTAAACTATGTAAACTTGGCCCCATTATTTTCTTTAAATCTCAATTTTTACCCCTTAATTTTGATCTTAACATATAACCAAGAAAGACCTGAAATCACTTTTGAATTTGCCCAAAGGCCTAGTAATCTTTCTGTCATGAATTAAGCAGTTGTTATGTTAATAATATAGGAAAGCAAAGGATCTACACACATACAATCCTAACAGTTTAAATCAGTCTAGTAAACAAATGCAAAAAAACCTTAAATACAAAATTTTTCATCAAGTCACAATTCTTATTGTCAGTAAATGTTAGAATTTAATCAGATATAGAATGTGTTCTTTGCATTTTTATAACCATCTTTATTTCAATGTGGCATATGTTTTTGGCTGAATTTCTTATTCGATAAGGGGAGTGAGGGAGAGGGAACAAAAATAAATTGCATGACTATTACAAAGGCCTGCCAGTAGCCCATCCTACCTCTTAGAATGCATATAATAAAATCTGTCAACGAACGATGTTGACAATAATGTGCTTGTTACATGACAGCTACTATTATAAGTGCTTTTTATACGTTAACTCACTTAATCTTCACAATGACTCTTTGAAGTGCCATTGTTATCCCTGTATTACATCTGAGGAAACAACCCAACATCATACAGCCCGTAAGTAGTATAGCTAAGATTTGAACTCAGTGAACATGGCAATCCAGACATGGAACCACAGAACTACTATACAGCCTCTTACTGCATCCAACTCTTACAAACCAGAAGAATTTGCAAACCAACTTTCTATTGTTCTAGTACAAGAAAACAGGCACTTTGTAGGCACTATTAGGCAGCACATCCCAGTTTGGGATTCTGGAGAAACAAGGGTTTTGCATCTGCTCTACCTTCCTCCCTGCTACTTGCAGCAAGCATACTAGTATGAAAGAGAAGAGACTAATGCCTGACTGTCCTCCAGTCAGGGGCTAAGGTCTATTTCCATACTAGTTGCTCCCAATCCCGTTTCTTAGAGCCTGAGGTGAATACTATTCTCCCCGTTTTATTCAAAGGACTCTCTAAATGACCTAGTTAGTATCAGACACTTCTACACTTGCTACTCTTTATTTCCAAAGTTTAATCCCCATTAACATTGAATAAAGTTAAGTATTATGGAAAGAGGTCAAAACCGCTTTCCATAATTACCATACCTAGCCTGGGATTAAACTGGACTGGTTACATCCCTATTTTGAGCTAATTCTTGGGGTCCCTGCTTCTGTCTCCTACCAATGGGCTAGGTTCACCTTCATTCTGGCTGCAGTAAGAGGCTGTATAGACACTGACAATGATGGCTTCTAACTATTTTATTGATTCAGTTTATAAAGCCCTGATATAACAAATTATGCATTCTAAAAGAGTTGTCAATAAAATTATGGAATGCACAATGATACAGTTTGACCCAAACTTTTATTCTTCTAATACTAAGAAATTTACATGAGGAAAAAAAGAGTTATATGTAACTCATCCTAGGATTCATCAGTTTATAGATTAAATTAAAACTGATTGTAGCATACCACTTATGAAAAGTCAATTCAAAATGTGAGCACAGTTCATTGCATACATTTTCTCATAATCTCCCAGAAAGCAGGAAATGACTTTTTCCTTTCTCTATTCCTTACAACACCAAATATAGTATTGTGCAAATGATCAGCTCTCACATACTGTTTATAGAATTGAAGAATTACTCAAATAGTTGTTTACAGACAGCCTACCTTTAGAAACTTTTATGATGTATAATGAAATGCATGTGTAAAATAGTACAGACATGCAACTTTTGTAAAAAGATGACCAATCATTACTGGGCAGGTTTACAATCAATTTTATCATTCAAAAGGTCAAGATCATCTTGCCACATAGGAAGAAAAGTTGACCTTATATTTAAATGTCTGCTGCATTTAACCAGTCTTTACTTTTTAATGGAATGTATTTTTGACATAGTAACAGGGAAATTTCTCTCTGATTTGTAAAAGAAAGAACAATTCTAAGGCACTAATTCTTTCACCTTACAAAATTATTGAAATATTCTCATTTGAGTGCCACTAAAGGAAAGTAACCAAAAATCTTTATGGTTTGGTTCTTTAGAAAGGTCACAATCACAGTGAAAAATAGTAGAATGCTGTGAAACCAATATCTAGAGGAATCCAAAAGCAATGCCAAGAAACAGAATGTACTCATGGTGACTAATACATGCAAATACTGGAAATAAATTCTAACAGATTAAACAGGTTTTGTAGCAACTAAAAGGTATATTCAAATCATTCCAAAATTAATCAAGCTTAAGAATATGGCAATCTTCCCTATTAATAAGAATATAAGCTGGTTAAGTAGCCTGAATAACATACAAATTATAGCCAATATCAGTAGGTAGAATTTTTTCTATGTGTTTTTAATTAAAAAGGAGAAACCCCTTAACTGAATCAATTCAGTTTCAGACTTCCTTAAAAACATTCTTTTTTAAATCTATGTCATTTCACCCTGATGAGGCATTAAATCATAATCATGCTATAGAATCATGAAGACAAAACTATCTTTCTGTTGAGGAATGCTACATCATTTTTGTCTCTTTTTGATCATTTAATGTGAAGTATCTGACAAGTGCTCTAAAATTGAGGCAGAAATATGTGTAACACCAAAAAAATACATATTTCCTTCAAAATCTGAATGTCAAACATAGGTAGTTTCTTACCCGAGTATGTAATTCCGAGGATATGCTATAATAAACCAAAGTTAAATGCATTGTAACCTGAGAGGTAAAAATAGTTTAAAATAAATACAAGAGTTTCAGTACAAAATTGATATATAAATTCAAATCCTTTGCTGTGATGATTCTCTATTCTTTGTAGTTAACATGTTTAACATAGTCAAGTCTTTTCAGTTTGAAAATGAAAGTAAGTAAATGCCAAAGCTCTCCGGGTCAAAAATCTTCAATAACCTTAAATGCTACGAGCTTTCTTTGTGGAAAAACAGATTTATAATCTGCTTTCATCTATGAGCAATGCTTTAGCAGCTATCTACAGTAAAAGCACTAAGGACATAAGTGTTTCAGTAGATCTGAAAAATGATTAAAACCAGTGCCTTTTAAAACAGCTCAGATATTGCAATACAAATTTCAGGAAATTAGCTTATAGTCCAGATGCTGATAAAATGAATCTATTCACCAAACTTTTATTGCTGTGTGGCATACTACAATGGTAGCAGCATTGATCTGTATACTTAAGAACTTCCAGATAATAAAAAATATTTGTAATATATCATGATTTGTAAGCAGCTAGTTATTATATACTCTTATCAGTTTGATCAATTTATGCTATTTTTATCACTTCAAGTAAAAGATGTAAAGTGATTCTATTCAGGCTGAATCTGGAAAAATCTGAAGAGCTCCAAACCTTACTTTTATTCACATCCAAAAAATCTCTTCCTTTACCCCTCACTTCCCAAAAAAAGCTAACATAAACACAAACACAGCCATGCACACACACACATACACACACATTTCTAAAATTCAGATTGTTTAGCTGCTGTCCATTACTATAAATATTACTTGTTCAAATATCCTAAGGAAAATCTGACAATAAACAATTACATTAATGAATATATTCTAAATGAGTAAGAACTAGAAAAGACAACAACCCTACATTCTAATAGTATCATCATAATTCACGAGGTCATACCTGATGACTTAGAGATTGAAAAGGCTCATATGTTCCAGACCGCAAGACTTTTCTATTTCCAGAAACCCCTAAAGATTGCATTTCCTGTCTTAAAGAAAGGTAATCACAGCCATCTCTATCTCTCAGCATCTTCAGGGCTAGTGAAGAAAATATCAAACAGCAAATCTGTCCGCCAGTATCTGTTTAAGCCATCATCAAGATATCAGATCTCATATACTGTTTATCATCTCCTCTATGTAGTTACAAACATCCCGTACTAAGAGAGACTGACACAGTTGTATTTGCTGATGCTGCTAATGCTGTCTGAAAACAGTAAGCTTACTGCTTAGAGCAATTCTGCATCATCCAAACAGAAAATAAGCCACATCCTTCAGGTTTTCCATTTCTGCTACTATAAAGATTTCACTTGCCATGGAGAGTTTGATATTTTTTTCAGTCCTTTAAAAATAAACAATGCTCTATTTAATTAAGTTTCTGACGTGTCTGTTGCAAATATCGTGTTAAAATGTAAATTCTTAATTATTAGGCAGCTTTCTCAATGTATGACTAAGCTTTAAGCTTTATGTTTGACAAGCAAAATTATACTCTCTTAAAGGAATCTTCCCTCTAAACTGCATGTATTATCACTTATCCAGCCCATCATAATTACAAGTGCCTAAAAATGAAGGATTTTTATTCTGTCAATATTTGATAATTGTGTATTACAGTAAATAGATACGTAAATGCATATTCACTTTTTAATTTTCAGGAACTTCACTTGTATTTAAGATTCTTCAGACTAACATACCTTTTTTATTTGTGCTTAATATATTCTTCTAAAGAGTTTAACATGCAAAAGATAATGTGCTATTATCAAATTCCAAGATTGCCTGGTTAAACCTAGGAATGAAATCTATGTAAGTTATTGGCATTTTTATTATGAATTTTCACTGTCTCATTCATCAAGATTCTAGCAATGCTTTCTTTTATCACAACATAACAGAATCAGAAAATTTTAAGATTGATTAGCAGTCTGATGATAGAGAATCAATATTCTGTAAAATTATAGTTGGAAATGCTTTCTCTTTATCATGTGGCGAAAGGTTATATTTTAGGAATGAAGAAAACAAAAACCAAAAACAGACTAAGATAATAGTCAATTTAACTAAATTCAAAATTAGGACATCAAGTACAACATATACTACTCTAAAACAGCCCTCATGGTTATATACAGTCTGAATTAATGACACTAAAAACACTTTCTTCATATGCCTGTGAAATAAACTAATTGGTATTTGATAATAGCTAAAGTGCTATGCAGAAAATGTTTTAGATAAATAACAATAATAAATCAATATAATTTCCCTTCTCCCCCTCACAATATTTAATGAGTATGATATGTATTATCCTGGAGATTAGTCACAATGAATCTTAACAAATTGGGCTTCTTTTTTTTTTTTTTTTTTATTCCAGGCTTTTGTGAGGGTACAAACATTATGGTTACACTTTATGTCTTTGCCTCACCCAAGTGCAGGTTAAAGGCATGCCCTTCCCCCCCTACAATGCTCCCCGTGTCCTTTAGTTGTGGATGTACCCCCCCATTCCCCTAATCCCTAGAGAGTATTTCTGCCATGTGATCACCCTAGTGTTGATCAGTTAGTACCAATTTGATGGCGAGTACAAATGAATCCCATTCTTCTGCTCTTGTGGTGGATAATGGGCTTAAATTTAATCCAGGAAAGTATAAGAGGTTCTAGATCATTGTCATTTCTTATGATTGAGTAATATTCCATTGTAAACATATACCAAATTTTAATAATCCACTCATGGATTGACGGTCACTTGGGTTGTTTCCATATCCTTGCAATAGTGAATTGTGCTGCCATAAACGACTGATCCACACTATCCCTTTACAGAAATTACTGCCTCTAACTGTATAGGTTCAGACATAGGGCTTGGTATTTTGGCTATATGCATACAATGACACACCTGGATGAAAAATCACATGTAGACAAATATGATTTAGTTATGCAGTATTTATCCTCTTATCGTAATCAAAATAGGTACTCATTCTTCAAGACCTCTCTCTCAATGAGGACGTCATAAGCCACACCATCTCTCCTTATATATTCATTCTTTCGTGTAGAAATATCCAGCATCTGCTATGCGTCAGGTACTGTATAGGTGCTGGGGACTCCATAACAAACACCAGAAAACTTGCTATCACAGAAAGTAAATAATTAAACAAGTATGTTTTGTTATGATTGAAAAATTAAAAAGGAGATATGAAAGAAATAGCAGGGCATCCTACCCTAACCTAGATATTGGAAAGGATCTCTCTAGAAAAGTACTGTAAAAACTATGAAGATCCTGAGCAAGTCACATTCAAGGAATAATAAATACAGCACGGTTTAGACCACAAAGTGTGAGAACACAGGGGAGAGATGAGAAGCCGAGGCCCAATTATGGTAAGCCTCGGGAGCCATTTAAAGAGTTCGAGCTTTATCCTTAGTGGGATGAGAAGCCATAAATATAACCAGTTTTGTTGTTTTAGATTATCCTGGTTACAGCAATTGGACAGCAATTGAGTAAAGCAAAACTGAAGGAAGAGAGACAAGATTAGGAGGATGTTACATATTTTTGATCAGAGGATGATGATGGCTTGAACCAAAGAGGAGGCAGTGGGAACGGAAAGAAATGAGTAGATTCCCGATACACATCTTAGTGAAAAGGCATTGAATGTGAGAAATGAGGGAAAGAGAAATGTCACAGTTTGTTCCTAATCTCCCACACTGTTACGGATCTCATTTTACAAGCAATATACTTGCATCACATGCTCTGGTCTTTATTTGTCCATTTCATGTGCATATGTTTACTTTTTATAAACTAGCTACAAAATCTTGCGAAAGAATATTTGCTTTGTATTCTTTCTGTGTTCTCTTATAACGTATATATTAGGAACAATCAAAGTTATTAAATGAATAAATGGGAAATAAGAAAATTGAATTTTCTTTCAGATATTTTGTCACAGCATGAATACAAACTTTGTTTTTACTCTCTGGATGTTATTAATTAGCATATATAATATAATTTTCCACAGTGTTTTCTTGCAAACACATTTAATTGATTGTTGCAATAAAAACAACAAACCAAGAGTGCAAAGAAGCTCTTAACGTCTCTATTATCTAGTTCTGCAGACCCCAACCCCCAGGCTGTGGACTAGTACCTGTCCGTGGCCTGTTAGTAACTGAGCCATACAGAGGAGTTGAGTGGTGGGCAAATTGCTAGCATCACCGCATAAGCTCCGTCTCCTGTCTTATCAGTGGTGGCATTAGATTCTCTTAGGAGTGCGAACCCTACTGTAAATTGCGCATGCGAGGGATCTAGGTTGCGCTCTCCTCATGGGATTCTAATGCCTGACGACGATCTCAAGTGGAGCTGAGGTGGTGATGCTAGTGCTGGGGAGTGGCTGCGAATACAGATTATCATTAGCAGAGAGGTTTGACTGCACAATAAATGTAATGTGCTTGAATCATCCTAAAACCACCCACCACCTCCCCACTCCCGGTCTGTGGAAAAACTGTCTTCCATGAAACCATTCCCTGGTGCCAAGAATGTTGGAGAGAGTTGATCTAGTTGATAAAATCTGTTTAAACTAAAAAATTATTTATTTACAATCTACTTAATAGATTATACCCACTTAATAGTAATTTAACATGACTAACCAATTAAAACTACAAGACACCTATTTTTCAGATAATTATTGCTCTGTAAAAAATTATTTATTCATACAATATTCTACTCATGCCAGTGTTATTAAGGTATGTTCGACAAAGCAGAATATCTCTATATTTTTTCTAACAAGTCTGTCTAACAAATGCTTGATTAAAGCGATGGAGAGTAGCCCAAACCTAGCAGAAGAACATGCTTGGAATGAATGGAGAGAGAGACAAAAGGGTGTGTCTTAGTCCATTCAGGCTGCTATAACATAATGCCACAGACTGGGTAGCTTATCAACATCAGGAATTTATTTCTCACATCTCTGGAGGCTGAGAAGTCCAAGTTCCAGGTGCCAGCAGATTTGGTGTCTGGTGAGGGTTATTTTCTCACTATAACTCCTATGACAGAAAAAAAGGGCAAGACAACTCTTTGGGGCCTCTCTTATAACAGCACTAATTCTATTCATGAGAGCTATGTCCTCTTGATCTAATCACCTCCCAATGCCTCAACTAAGTATATTAGTGATAGGTTTTCAGCATATGAACTTTGGGGGGACAAAAACATTCAAACCATAGCAGGGCAAAAAGCACCAATTGAGGGCAATTTTGTCTATTTAATAATTTGTGGAACATCATAACATCCCAAATAATAAAGGATTGCATTTTAAGAAGAGTAAGAACTTTATAATAATTACTACATGTTTAGTGCTCACTTTTCATCTGTCAGGGACCTTGTGATCCAATGCCCTCATTTTACAGATGAAGTAACTAAAATTTAGAGAAGTTAAGTGACATGCTCAAGGTCAGATAGTAGCAAAGCCAAACCCAGAATTCAGAATTCCTGTTTCCTAGTTTTCCCCTATATAAATCACTGTCTTTTAATTATGTTTTTGTAAAAATAAGCTATCTTCAGTAATTAAAATAACATTCATCTTAATATTGTTTTCTATATTTGTTAGGTTGGGAAACATAGTAAATACTTTAGAAAAAAATTCTATAAGAATCACAAGTTTTCTATATTAAAGTTCATTTTTATCAAAGTATTTACCTTTTATTTGTATTAAAAAAATGACTTACTTCAGAGAATACCTCTGAAAATACAAGTAATTCATTTTGTTTTATATACTACTGTTTTAAAAAGTATAAATTAGTTCAACTTTTCTAAATAAGTTGGTAAAATGTATTAAGATTCTTAAAAACATTCAATCCTATTTCCAGTTTGGAGAATCTGTCTGAAGGCAATAGCGCAGATTAAGATTTATGCTCAAAGATGTTTGATGCAACATTATTTAGAAGAGAAAAAGTAGAAATAAGAGAAAGATTAAATTATGGTACACTGAAAGTGTAATGCCATGTAACCATTGACTATTATGAACAAAAGATGTCAATGACAAAGGAAAATACACATTACAACAGAACATTAAATGGAAAATAAGATGCCAATGTATTTATGGAGTACAATCTCAACAATGTAAAATATACTGAAAAAAAGAGACAAAATATAGAATTTCTAAAAAATGGTCTCCCAGTATGACTCATCTTATAAATATACACCTGCAGACTTCATGTTTTTCTTATAAAAATAGGAACTAGTTTTTGAGGAGTATAGTGGGACAAATAGCCCCGTTTCTCATGTGCTTCCTCTTTTCACTAAAAATTTTGTCTGAAATTTCAGTCTAATGTTTTACTCACATTTCTGCTCCAATTTCATGAAAATATTCAAATCTACTTCTATTAGATAATCTACTTTTAAAAATAATTCTTTATGAGCCTTGCATATCATTTGTTATGTGCATATGATTGATTGTTTATTTTCACACTTTATTTATATTGAGCAAAAGCTGGTACAGACTGTTTTTGACAAATTAGCTCTCATACCAGTTTTAGTGTTATATTAAAAAAACGGGAAAAATTTGTGTCATGTGGCATGACTTTGTGTCACTATTTGTCTAACTAATTGTAATTTGATCTAAAGTGATTTTTATAAACAGCAGGACAATGAGAAGCACTGAGAGTACTGCAGAGTACCTACTTCTCTTCTTTAAGAAGTGGAAAAACTGTCTTATTTTCCCTTTTACAAGGAATATGGTTGAACATGGGGGCATAGGTCACCAAGTATATATAGTTTACAGCAAAACTATTAGGAAAGAAGACCATCTATATAGATGGTGAGGAAAATGAATATTTCTGTTGAAATCCTAATTATTGTGATAAATAATCACTGCTGCCTAATGGGGTAGGTGTTGTCAGGTGCCACAACACAAAGGTTAGGTCAGATGATGGATTTGTACTTTAAAAAAAAAAAAGAAAAGAAAAAAAAAAGGCCAGGCCTGGTGCAGTGGCTCATGCCTGTAATCCCAGCACTTTGGAAAGCTGAGGTGGGAGAATTGCTTGAGGCCAGGAGTTCAAGACTGGCCTGAGCAACATAGCAAGACTCTGTCTCTGCAAAAAATTAAAAAATTAGGCAGCATGGTGGTGAGGCCTGTAGTCCTAGCTACTTGGGAGGCTGAGGTAGGAGGATTGCTTGAGCCCAGGAGTTCAAGGCTATAGTGAGATATGATGGTGCCACTGCATTCCAGCCTGAGTGACAGAGAGCCTATCTCCAAAAAAGCAAAACAAACAAACACACAAAAAGGCTTTACATGTGTAAACAGGTAAAGAGATCAATATGCTAATATTGATCTATGATCTATGCTAATAGATCTATGATCTATTGATCTATGCTAATATCAGTATGCTAATGGAAACATCAAACTTTAATAATATATCATGTCTTTTTAATTCTTGTTATTAACAGATGCCATTTTTTCTAATTTCATCATAATACTACCAATTTCCTTACTAAAATTGTATAGTAGGTCACACAATAGAGGAAAATAAAAGATGTAACAATTTGCTGGATAATATTGATTTTGTATTTGACTAACTTTTATATCAGTTACAAAAGTACTTCACATCTATACAGACAAAAAAACCAGAAGATCAAAAAGGTGGGGAAATCACTCATCAAAGTCCATTATGCAGAAATAACCTTACTGATTTTTACTTGTAGTATTTTAATATACTTTTAAAATTATATTAAACTATTTATCTTGACCAAGTGTTATATTATGAACATTTCCCTAAGTCAATAATTATTTTTCTACAGCATAATGTTTAGTGGCTAAATGCTATTCTATCAAATAGAAGTACTATAATTTATTTAACCAGTTCCCAATTCTGAGTATTTCAGTTTTTTCCATTTTTCAGTATTATAAATAACAGTATAATAAATATCTTTGTATACACAGCTTTACATATAACCTCTATTTCCTTAGAATAAACTCCAATAAGTAAATGTACTACCTCAAAGGATTTTAACATTTTTGAGGCTTTAGATAAAAATTACCAAATTTCCCTTCAGAAAGGCTGTATCTATTTACATTATCCAACAGAAATATCTTGTTTCTTCCCCGTCTTGTCAAAACTGAGTTATCACAGAGTCTATATGTAGAATGATAGTCTCAATAAGTTAATATGAAAATAACAAAGGAAAACTGGGCATACATTAACATAAAGGCTTAAATTAAGGATAACCAAACCAAATAGAGTTATCTTTATAAGTTTTCTAAAAATAACAACAAAAACTCGGGATAAACAAACCTTCCTTGTTTCTATGCTTATAAACAAAGATATAATGATGGTCCCTAGGGAGTATACATAGGATTGTAAAGCTAACCAATAACTCTTCGAATACAAATTATTAAAAAATGGCAAAAGAGACTAATTAAAAACCAATGCAATGATAAATGTAGACTTAGTCTTTTTTTTTTCTCTGTGACATCTGTGGAATGAATGAACCTAGAGAGAGGAAGTTATTTAACCAGAACAATGCTATTTTACTCATTGAAACAGAAATACAGAAATCTGTAGCCTTAGGAAACCTTTCAAATGACTATCAGATATACCATTAGCCAAGAAACCCCTCAGGGAGACCAATAAGCCTCCAAAATATCATATGTAAAGGCACTATTTTTTAATGTGTCAACTTATTCCCCCCAAGCAAAATTTCAGTGCGAATGAGGGTAAAATAGAAATAAAAATTCATAATGTGTTTATTCTTTAGAAGTTTTCATTGTTAGAAAAAAAATAAAATAATGATCCTTTGAGTGAAATTTTTTGATAGACAGCTGTCATTAAAATGCAATCTTGACTATTTCACTTAACATAATGACCTCCAGTCCCATCTATGTTATTGCAGATGACAGGACTTTCTTTTATTCCTTGTAATGATTGAAATAATATTCCATTATGTATATGTACCACAATTTCTTTATCCATGCATCTGTTGATGGACAGTTAGGTTGATTCCATATCTTGGCCATTAGAATAGTGCTGCAATAAACACAGGAGTGCAGATATCTCTTCAATATACTGAATTCCTTTCTTGAGATATTTACTCAGCAGTGGGATTGCTGGGTCATATGGTAGATCTATTTTTAGTTTTTGAGGAACCTCCATACTGTTTTCCATAGTGGCTATACTAATTTACACTCCCACCAACAGCGTACAAGTGTTCCCCTTGTATGGATGTCCTCGCCCGGCATCCATTATTTTTTGTCTCAATAACCATTTTAACTGGAGTGAGATGATATCTCATTGTGATTTTGATTTGCATATCCCTGATGATTTCTCACTCATATCTGGGAGCTAAAAGAGTGGATCTCATGGAGGTAGAGGGTAGAATGGTGGTTAGCAGAGGCTGGGAAAGGTAAAGAAGAGGGATGATGAGGAGAAATTGGTTAACGTATAGAAAAATAGATGGAAAGAATAAGTTGTAGTATTCTAGTGCAGTAGAGAGATTATAGTTAACAATAATTTATTTTATATTTCAAAACAGCTAGAAGAGGCCAGCCCTGGTGGCTCACACCTATAATCCTAGCACTTTAGGGGGCTGAGGTTGAAGGGTCACTTAAGCCCAGGAGTTTAAGGTTGCAGTGAGCTATAATGATGACACTGCACTCTAGCCAAGGCAATAGAGCAAGACTCTGTTTGCAAAAAATAAAAAAAAAATAGCTAGACGAAAAAATTAAAATGTTC
>NW_012150729.1:2699345-2701342 GCF_000956105.1 Propithecus coquereli | reverse complement strand
GATAGACAGACTACTGAGTTCAAATCCTGGTTTTGATCTTAGGATTGGATATAGTCTTTCTGCCTGTTTCCTCAGTATAAAATAATGATAACTCTAACAGGTTGTTGCACAGATTAAATATGATTAATACAAGCAGGTAAATCAGTGACTGGCACAGAATAATTGTTAAATAAATGTTTTGCTATTATTCTAAGATAGATTGACTTATAATATCAAAAAAGGATAAACCAACTATATAAAATTAAACAATAATCAGAAATATATAACTAAGCAGTAGTGTCCAAGCTCTGAGGATGGCAATGCAGATACTCCAGACCTAGTGGAGCAGAACATGTTTTAAAAAAATCAGTGCTAAAATACAACTTTTACATTTTAATGGCTTTGGAGACAAACATTGAATAAATCTTGAATTAGTTAACCATGAGCAAGTTGCTTAAGCTTCTAACCTCAGTTTCCTCACTTGTAAAATACAGTTAATAATGTTATCTACCTTGTAAAGTTATTCTGAAGGCTAAATAAGATAATACATATATAAGGCAATCAGCACAGTCTAGCATATATGAGATCAATAAATGATATTTATTATTATTACTGCTATTATCATCTCCACTATTGAGAGAAGAATCAATGGATCATTTAAAAAGTTGATAAGCTAAAGGTAGGCGAGAAAGTATGTAATGGAAACAGTTCCTTTCCCTTTCCACATCTAGTGGTCATTTCTCTGCCCTCATTATTCTCAACACTAGCAACATTTGCCTCACAATTGTGGTATATAGAAATTACTGAATAAATGTGCTTGCTGTATTAACTGCCAGCTAGTTATCAAATCTAGCAACCTTTAGTCTTACTTTCAAGCTATCTGAAATTATTTCACTACCTACAAATGTCCTACCCTAGTATTATATTTGATGACCTCTGTGACTGACTCTGACAGACCTTTCCAATTTCATTAACCACTACTCTCTATTATTTTTCTGATGCTCCACCTAACCCCAATAGCTCACTATTCCTAATAATCATTCTGTGTTCTAAGGCCTCTAGCTTCATTCATGCTATTGCAACTAGATCTTGATTCAGATCTTGGTGCTACCATTTATTAACTGTGGGACATGTTACAAGTTATGAACCTTATGTGGACCTTAGTTTTTCTATCAGTAGAGATAACAATAATACCTGTCTACATAGTGATTTTTGAGGATTAGATGAATTAAAAATATAAAGTGCTTAATTTACGAAGTGCCTTCTATCTAAAATAAGAAGTACTTAACAAGTATTATTGTTGTTGTTGTTGTTGTGAGATTGCATGCCTTTCTCCCTCATCTTCATATTTCTAAATCTGTCCAAAGTTTAACAAAACACATCTTCCATAAAACTTTCCCTGTTCACAATCTTTGATCTTGCCTTCTTCTCTCAAAGTTCTTTAATCCTTAACTTTAACTTCCTACTTTGATGAAACATTTGTACTTTTTTTAAAAACTTAATCTTATCTCTCATTTTCAATTATTAAGATCCCTAAGATAAAATCTATGTATGACTCATTTTCACATCCCCCATCACACCTAAAGAATACAGTTACCTGAACTTAAAATGTACTTGAAAATATGTATTGAATCATTAAAAGGATAAATTCACTTTTTAGGCCACTAAAATATATATGCTGGGATAGTTATTGCAGAACTGGTACAGTATTCATGGCAAATAGAAGAGCAGTCTCAGAGATGACTCAAATAAGGGAAACATGATAAGTGGCAGGTAGCCATGTAATTGCTACCACCAAATATTTGTTTCACTGAATTTTTGTGCTCATTAGTGCTCATGAATCTAGAATGCAGGAATTACCCCGTTAAGAAGCTCTTAAATTTAATGAAAGACTGCTTCCTAAGCCTGACTTTAAATAGATCTATAATAATTTTAAACATTTTAACTATTGGGAATGTATTCTACAAAATTAGCCTAAGGAATGAGAACATGAAGATAAAAGTGCAATGATGTTAACG
>NW_012150729.1:2685404-2687418 GCF_000956105.1 Propithecus coquereli | reverse complement strand
CTGTACTTGAAAAATCAGTAATCTGTGGTAGGACAACCACTTTACTTATTTTCATAATTTTCCCATTAATGAAAGCCAACCACTAAATTACATTAACAAAATTGTGACTATAAGTTATTCTTTAGTTGTAAGTAGAAGACGAAAGAAAGTACATAAAAGCACCAAAAGATATTTCAACTGATTCTTACCAAATAAAAAGTTATTTTTCTAAGCATTAAAAAAATTCTAAAACTCAATTCTTTGAAATATAATTTTAATTATAAAACAGTTTTATCTAATAAATTTAGAGAACTAAATTAGTTGTGGTCTTAACTATCAAACCTCAGTAGTTACGAATGCATCTCATACTCTACATAACAGATGTATTTAGAGACCCCATTTGAGTCAATAAGTTTATAATCATTGCACCAGAAAATATTTTTTCATTACTCTATACAAAAAAAATGAAAAAAATTCTTTTTTCAAGTCTATAAAATTATATTACAAGAGATAGCAAGAGGTCATTAAGTCAAACCATTCTGTCTCAGTGAAGATTTAACACCTAAACCTCCTAAAACAGATCTTTTTTCCTTCCATCTTATTTTCAGACAAGATAGAGAATGGAAAGCTTCTCTTTGGTAACACTATTTAGTGTTTTCTTTGAAATTTAAAAAAAATTCTGAGTAATGTTCTAAGTAATATCGTTACTATAATGTAAGCCCATTTCCTTTTATTCTTATCACTGAATAAAATATAATTACATTGTTATTTATATATGAACAATAAAAAAATTACATTGGTCAAAAGATCACTATTGTTTGCCATGTGTCTTAATATGTAGACATTGCTTAACAAATGTCTGCAAGACATTTTCTTTGGAAACAGTATAAATGACAGAGAAAAACAAGTAAAATTAGGAAAGGCTATATTAAAGTTTTAAACTGTAATAATTCACTTAATTACATCAATTAAAATGAAAGACACTTGCTGAATTGACTCATATGATTGTTCTATGTTATAAAAAAAGACATTATTGTAAAATTATATATTTTTCTAATTCCTAAAATAATACTTGTCTATTACAGAGAGTAGGAAAACACAAACAGGACAGAGAAGAAAAACTTATCTAAAGTTTTACTATATTCATAAAGCCACTGCATATATTTTAATGTATGTCCCCCCAATATTTAAATACACAATCATAATGTAAATATTAATATTTTTGTGACCTTTCTTTTCCACTTAGCAATTCATCATGCGTGTTCTCTGACATCTTCTTTAGAAGTCTTCTACAACACTAATGGCATGACATCATATAAAGTAATTAACCAATATGATTTCTGGTACTTTTCTATTGTAAACAGTGCTGTCATATAGCCCCTGTATACACTTGCCCAGACTTCTGATTATTCATTTCCTTTGAATGAATCACTGGAAGTAAAATTTATTTGGTAGAAGAAATTAATGCTTCTAATACATATTGTCAAACTGTCCTCTAGGAAGGATGAAACTGTTTAATCTGTACTTGCAAGTGAATGATAGTGTCCTTTCCCTTATCTTTGCCTCATCAATACTGATTATTATTGATCATTTAATATTTAACAAATTGATATTTGAAAAAATATATCTTAATTTTGTGCTAATTTCTATTACTGCTGAGGCCATTGTAATTCTTTTCAGAATTGCTTGTTTTCTTTCTTCACTCATAACATTAACAATGTGCTTTGAAAACTTCCTCTCTCAAATCTCTTTCCAAGGGATTTGTTTTAAGATTATTGGTTTATAAAAGTGGTTTATATAGTAAAAATATCAATCCTTTGAGGACTATCATATATGCTACAAATCTTTTTCCACGTTTTCCATTTGGTTTTTTTTTGTTGTTTTTTTGTTTTTATTTAAGATGTATTATTTATTATGAATTGTGTCTCACCATAATCAGAGCTAAAGGAAAGATTACAAAATTATTTTGATCCATCCTCAGTGGCCTTACTACAAATGCTCATCAGTTTTCATAGTGAATTCCAATCTCATTTCA
>NW_012150729.1:2679216-2681754 GCF_000956105.1 Propithecus coquereli | reverse complement strand
GTTTGAGCTCCTGCCTGCTGGCAGACACCAGATGGAGACCATGGAGCAGGGGAAGGGGGAGAAGTGAAACTCGGTCCTGACAGCCAGATTGTGAGTCTCAGATAGCCCCGCCTCCACAAGAAGACTTTCTGGCTTTGGGAGTGGGGAGACATGTCAGCCCCTCCCTGGCAGCATTCCCCAGAAGCTGGGAGCAGACCTTTGACCCTTTCCAAAACAGCTACCTTACCAGCTTTCATGGAGCCTGAGGGCAACCTCACCCAACCCAGCTGCACCCAGCCTCACTCCCCTACCCATCTGTGTTGTGGTGGAAAATAAGGACTCACCTGGAAGTTCCAGGGTCCCACCCACCACCTGGAGCATTCAAGTACTTCTCTTGAAGGCCTAGAGCCAGTTACAGATCCCAAAAATAACACTACAGCTTGTTCCTTCCAGCAAGTGCCATCTACTGACAGGGAGGTCAATTTGCACAGCCCCTTACAGCATTTTCTAACTCAATCATACAAGGTGTGGTTGATTCTCACCCATAAGCACCACCTACTGCCTCAGAGATGAAACTCGGTGTGCCAATACAATTCACACTGTTAAGAAGACCACAAGGCTGGGGGAAAAGAAAGGATTTCAAAGACTTCCACCCTCGTTCATCAACAAGACAAAGGAATCTGCCCATGCACATACAGCCTACAAACAACTAGGAACTGAGAAAATGACACACTAAGGATATCTATAACAAAGGCATCCATCCAGAACCTAGATCACCCTCAAAACACCAATAAGCAAAGTCAAAGTTTCTTATGCTATAGACACTCCTTTACAAGGTGTATGTATGGCGGAGAGGGGAATAAGCCCCATCTAAACAAAAGAAAATCCAAATATAAGAAGTGATAGCTGCCTCAGGTGAGAAGGAATAAGTGAAAGAACTCTGGAAGTATGAAAAAAACAGAGTGAAAGGACAACCCAACAGGGAACACCAGTTTTCTAGTAATGGATACCAACCAAAATGAAAATATTGAAATGACAGATAAAGAATTCCAAATATGGATTGCAAAGAAACTCAATGAAATTCAAGAGAAAATGGAAAACCAAGTAAAAGAAACCAGAAAAAAATTCAGGAAATGAATGAAAAATTCACTAAAGAGATCAACATACTAAAAAAAAACAAATAGAACTTCTGGAAATGAAAAATTCATTTAAGGAAATGCAAAACACAGTGGAAAGTTTTAAGAATAGACTAGACCAGGCACAAGAAAGAATCTCAGAACTTGAAGACAACTCTATTGAATTAAATCAGTCAGTCAAAAATAAATAACAGAGAATTAAGAGGAATAAACAAAGCCTACAAGAAATATGCGATTATGTAAAACAGCCAAATATAAGAATCATAGGAATCCCTGAGGATGAAGAAGAAAATGAACAAGAGCTGGAAAAGCAATCTGAGTGAATAATTGAGGAAAACTTCCCCAGTCTTGCTAGAGATTTTAACATCTAGGTATAAGAAACTCAATAAACACCTGGGAGATTCATTGCAAAGAGTCCATCACCAAGATACACAGTCAAAAGACTACCCAAGTCAACATGAAGGAGGAACTCCTGTGACCCATGAAGCAAAAATATCAAGTAACTTACAAAGGAAAACCCATCAAGCTACCTGCAGACTTCTCAATTGAGACCTTACAAGCCAGAAGGGATTGGGGCCCCATCTTCAGACTTCTTAAACAGAACAATTGCCAGCCTAGAACTTTGTATCCTGGAAAACTAAGTTTCATACATGATGGAGAAATAAAGACTTTTCCAGACAAGCAAACACTGAGGGGATTTGTCAAGACCAGACCTGCCCAGCAGGAAATATTCAAAATCACTTTATATACGGATTGGCACAATAGACACCAACCAATATAAAACCATGCAAACACTAAAGCTCAGAGCTCATATAAAATAATAGCACAAGAGGTAAAACAAAGCAATAAGGTACTACCCAACAGGATGAACAGAATAGCATCCCACATACCAATTCCATCAATCAATTTGAACCATCTGAATGCCCCACTCAAGAAACATAGGGTGGCTGAAAGGATGAAAAAATACAACTCAAGTATCTGCTATCTCCAGGAAACACATTTAACCCACAAGCTCTCATACAGACTAAAGGTGAAGGGATGGAAAAATATTCCATGCAAATGGAAACTAAAGAAAGCAGGTGCAGCCATTCTCATATCAAATAAGTTTGACTGTAAATCAACAATAGTACAAAAAGACAAAGATGGTCATTATATAATGATAAAGGGAGCAATTCAAAAAGAAGACATACCAATCCCAAATATTTATGTACCTAATGCAGGAGTACCAAGATTCATAAAGCAAATCCTACTAGATCTAAGAAAAGAGATAAACAGCAGTATCATAATTGCCAGGGACTTCAACACCCCACTGACAAAATTAGATCACCCAAACAAAATAAAGACACACTGGTAAACTGATACCTCCCAGTTTGTTCTTTTTACTTAAGATTGCTTTGGCTATACGAGGTCTTTTCTGGTTCCA
>NW_012150729.1:2676365-2679166 GCF_000956105.1 Propithecus coquereli | reverse complement strand
AGGCTTAACCTCATCTTTGACCTTGAATCATTTTGAGGTATATACTTCTCTTTGTAGAAATTTGGAAAGTTTTATAGTTTTCCTCATCTAAGAGAAAATCAACGTTGACTAAAATAATGGTCCTTTTCTCATTTTAACCTTCCCAATTATACTTTTTACATCTTAGTAATTGAGAAATTTCTTAATAAATTCTGTGTAAATATAATTAAGTCAAATAACCTTGGATGATAGGTAACAGGATATAAGAAGGCAGAAAATTAATCTTTGTATTAACAACTTTGTAGATATTAAAGCACAGTTAAGTCAAAGTGCTTGAGCTCAAATTCCAACTTCACCACTTACTAGCCATGCAATCTTCAACAAATTGTTTAATCTCACTAAATCTCAATTTCTTCAGGCACATATCTCACAGAATGATTGAGAGGGTTATATAAAATGACATATGTAATGACCTTAGGCTAGAATCTAGAACATAGTAAATATTCACTAAATGATAACTCTTTTTAGTTTTTTACTGACCTACCCAGTATTGTTCATAAGAATCATTAACCTTAACTGAATAAATAAATCCCTGCTGGTAATCACTCTGAATCTAGCAAAAGTGAGTTGCCCAGGCGATAAGCAGCTCAATTGCAAATCAATGCCTACAATTAGGCTTCTGGCCTTATGCCTCTCCATGGGGTCCATATGCAAACCTGGTGTTTATCTTCACTTTCCACAGCATTTTAACTTGTGTATTATGTGATCCCCCACCTAGTCTCTTTTTGTACCTCAGAATCAGCAACACTGGAAGATGACTGTTTGTTTCTGGCTATGCTATCCCCAGTCCCCTGAATGATTATGATACAACTGATATTTTAAGTTATGTCATACCATGCATTTGGCCTAAATTTGTGAAAATCACCCAGCCATTTTTTCCATGATGTGAGAACAAGAACACACAAACAGAAACTTAATTTTATCCATTAGCCTCCTGTGAACCAAGCACTTTCATTTAATCCCTGCAAAAAACCTGTGAGATGGATATTATTTCTATGTTTTACAGTTGAAAAAACTGAGAAACAAACAGATCAAATGAATTTCCCAAAGTTACATAGCTACTTAAGTAACAAAATTCTTACCCTTTCTTTTTATAATACCTTATCCCCAGACAAATACTGTCCTCTTCTTCCAAGTCCCTGTACAAGCATTTTTCCAACTATCAAAAGAACATGGCCCTACTTTCTACCCATAGCTGGGAATGTCTTTGATCTCTGCAGTGCCAGAAATTTTCCTGAATGAGCAAAACTCGAAAAGCAAATACAGAGAATTTAAATAGACTACAAGAAGGAAAAAATGCAAAATTACTATGATCATGCAGAAAAAAATTATCATAATAACAAAAAGGTAGAAGGAAACCAAATGTCTATCAACAGATGAATTGAAAAAAACAAAATATGGTATATTCATACAATGGAATATCATTCAGCCTTTAAAAAGAATGAAATTCTGATACATGGTACAACATGGATAAACCTTGAAAACATTACGCTAAGTCAAATAAGTCACAAAAAAAGGATAAATACTATATGATTCTATTTATATTAGGTATCTGATTAGCAAAATTCATAGAGAAAGAAATATGAATGGTGTTGCCAGAGCCTGGAGGAAGAAGGGAATGGGAGTTATTATTTAATAGGTATAGAATTTTAGTACGGAATGATGGAAAAGTTCTGGAGACGAAGGGTGGTGACCGTTGCACAACAATGTGAATGTACTTAATGTCACAGAATTATACACTCAGAAAAGTTGATAATGGTAAATTTTACCATATGTATATTTTACTACAATAAAAAAATTGAATGTTAGTTCTACTTACGTCATAACTCGGGGGTCTATAGTCTTTTTCTGCTTTTACTAGGTTTGTTGTTGTTGTTGCTGTTGTTGTTAGAGAAGAGGTTTCGCTGCATTGCCCAGGCTGGTCTCAAACTCCTCACCTCAAGCAATCAACCTCAAACTCCCAAAGTGTTGGGATTGTTTTGTTTTTATCTTCCCTAATATTGTTAAAGATTTTATAAAATGGCAATATTTTACAAAAATGTTTAAAAGTTATAAGTCAAATTATTCTTCTTTCAGTCTAATTACCATAAAACAGATTCACGGGAGCCATTACACTTCAGAGTGCCTAAAAGCATAACATTTGGCTAGAGATTTTAAAACCTGAGAAATCTCTGAATAGTTCAATCATCCGACAAAAAAAGAGAGAATAAAGAATGACATTTGCAACTTCGAAGAATGCTAATAAAAGCCTTTAGGCTTTTTTCCTATCCTATTCTCCTTGACTTTTCTGCTACAATAAATGCTATCATCCACCATTCTTACCTTTGAAACTCACCTTTTGACTGGTTCTCTGACTGTTCCCTAAGTACCCTCTCTGTGAATTATTTCTGAAGGAAGGTTAGGTACTTAACCCTCTGTTCTTCTCTTTTGATATATTCATTTGTTAAACAAAAGTTTACTGAATTCCTCCTAAGTACCTGGTACTGTGCTAAAGATGATGAATATAATAGTAAAACAAATACAGTCTTTGCTTCAATGTTCTAGTGTGGGAAACAGACAACTAAATAGGAAATTTTAAAACTCTTCCTCAAGCCAATGTACTTTCTATTCTATTTGCCATACCACATCTGTGGTAATTTGCTGCATGGTGGCCCCCAATCAAACATATACCCTGTATTCACACCCTTCTATAGTTCCCTCACTTGAATCTCAACTAGACCTGTGGCTTGCTCTAAGCAAAAAATGCAATATTTTATTATAAA
>NW_012150729.1:2674453-2676315 GCF_000956105.1 Propithecus coquereli | reverse complement strand
GTCCTACCACAGGCTCCACTCGCTCTTTTTCTTTTTCTTCTTTTCTTTTCTCTTTTCTTTTCTTTGGAGAATTTGTCTTATTTCCCAAATGAAATTTCCCCCAATTGCCCTCAGGCTGGGTGACTAATTCTTCCTCTAAAGCTGTGTTATTAACCTCACTCATTTGACATCAGCCTCTGCTACTTCACATGAACACCTTTCTTTTTATGCATGTGGCCTCCAAACATAACATTTAATTTGAACTTCTACTATACCAGTTCACCATTTACAAACTTGTTTCGTAATATTCATGTATATATTTTATCTCTTCCTTAGCCTGTAAACTCCTCAAGAGAAAGAATTTTTAATTTACATATGTAACATTCAACAAATGTTTGCTGAGCAAAAGAATGAAAGGTTTATCTCTTTAATGATATTTCAAACTGTCTGAGGGCAGGAATCGTATTTTATGATATTTTAAAATCATAGAATTGAATGCATAATAAGTGCTCAGTAACATTTATTTACTTTTTCTTAATAATGGCAATATTAATTCTATAACCATAGGAACATAGTCTCTAATTTTTTTAATTAAATTCAAACTATTTTTAAGGGAATAAAACTGTTACGTTAATCTGTGTAAATGTGCTTTTATTTTCTTGATTTATAATGAAAGTTTATATTTCTATCTCACTGCATCATATCTGATTGTAGAAATTAATGCACAATTTAAAAGATATATATGTATATATATATAGTCTCTATATTCATATGTACATGAAATTAACATCTATTGGAGACATAATTTGGTCATCACTTGTTTCAAATTCCAGTTTAAGAAAATTTATTCTATGATATTGATCCCAGATCTTTTAGTATACAAATGGCACCTGCTGTAGTATAAAAGGACATCAAATAAACAAACAGGGTTCTGTATGATTGGACTTGGGGACAGAGTAGACAGATTGGACAATCATACAATGTGATTTGAGAAGACCCAAGAGAGACACCAGCAGTGTCTGAAATTTTCAGCACCAGCTGTCATTCTATAAGGGCCTTAAATTATTTTGCTGGATTAAGAAATTATGTTTCTTAGATGGAACTTTTAAATTCATTTTGAAGATTAGTGTATGCCGTGAATCTATTACTTTCTTTAAAGAAGAGGAAAGTTTTCAGGATTCTGGAAGCCTGGTGTGCTGAGGACAGAACATGCCAAAAAAAGAATCTGAATAAAGAATCCGAATGGAAATGCACCAAAAGAAAAGGTGAAAGGTCCAAAGATATATTTATTTCACTTCATGATTTTGCCAAGAGCCTGCTGTGCTAACTGCATAGTTGTCTTGCCCACTAAAATGTTGACTTAACTAATAGAAAACCTGGGTGACCAAAAGCATTAATAGAAAATACAGTATCTGGAAAGATCTTATTTTTTAGACTACAATTTCTAAATCTTCGATGGGATCACATGCTGAGAAATGTTTTGTTAGGCGATTTTTTTTTTTTTTGTAGTGCAAACATCATGGAGTATGCTTACACAAATCTAGATGGTATAGCCTACTACACACCTAGGCTATGTAGGCTAGAAATCTGTTCAGCATGTTACCGTCCTGAATACTGGAGGCAGTTGTAATACAATGGTAGTACTTGTGTACCTAAATATATCTAATCATAGAAAGGGTACAGTAAAAATATGGTATGAAAGGTAAAAAATGATACACCTGTAGAGGGCACTTACCATGAATGGAGCTTGTAGGACTGGAAGTTGCTCTGGTTGAGTCAGTGAGTAGTGAGTGAATGTGAAGGCCTAGGACATACTGCACATTACCATAGACTTTATAAACACTGAACAGTACACAGGCCACACTAAATTTACAAAAAAAAAA
>NW_012150729.1:2671877-2674403 GCF_000956105.1 Propithecus coquereli | reverse complement strand
GAAGATAAAAGTGCAATGATGTTAACGGCAACAGTATTTGTCATAGAAAAATATTGGAAAACCTCTAAATGTCAATCAATAAATGTCTTGTTAAATATAAATTATTATAAATGTATAGATAGAAGTCTTTAAGAAACCATAGATGACAGTTGATATCAGTGGGATTTTAGATTAAGGGGATGGCCAAGGAGGAGTTGTCTCCAAAATTGTACCTCCTGAAGGATGAAAATAGAACTAGATACAAGACAATAAGAAAATGAAATTTTTAAAATCACCAACACTACCCTCTTTCCCTCTAAGAACAACCAGTATTGGGTATATAAGAGCAAATTAAATTGTATAAATGAAATGTCAGCAGTAAGAGTAAATTTGTAAATAAATGCTGATTACAGATGTGCTAAAAATCAGTTGCAGTCCATGGCATAGGGCAGAAAACTTCAGAAACACAGAAATAAGGGAAGGAAAAAAAGCAATCTCTCCTCTATCCAACTGACTTTAGAATTCTTAATTTCTGTGTATTTAGTTATAATATTTATCCAGTCTCTATTTTATTGAACTCTGGATATCTTACTGTTATTACTTTGAGGACAAAAAGTAATTACTACATCATATTCACATATACAAATATTTTTGCTTAGTTAGAATTTCACATTCAGTCTTTTTGTGTGTAGATACATGGAGAACTAAATGGATTATTAAAATATAGCCTAAGATCATAATAACTTTGACTACAGGACACAAAGATATAAAAAATTATTGAATATTGACATGCTAAGATTTTTTAAATAATCTATGTCATTATCATTTACATCTAGCAGTAATTTTAAACTAAAATAATAATGACAGAAGGGGATGTGTTAGTATTTCTTTAGAAGAGAATTCTGCAACTTTGTCTTCTGTTGATGGCTAACTTTTAAATTTAAAATTGGGTTAAGAAGGTTTAAACTGTTGTAAATTAACTAGGTGAACTAGCAAACTCATCACAGAACATAAATCAAACAAGAATCTGAATTATTCTGGCCATTAGTTTCAAACAAAATAGTTTGTTATGCCTCCATATTTCTCCACTAAAACTTTGAACCTTACCAAGTTGGGTTTTTTTCTGTTACTTCTAATATAAATTTATTTCTTTAAAAATGTACAGTATTCACAGAAACAGAAAGGCTCTATTCCTTTTTTTTTTTAACAATCTGCTATAGTTTCTGAGTTTCATTCATTAAACAATTTTATCATGTTTCTGGTTTATCACTATGAGGTCTAAAATAAGTAAGATATGGTCTTGGCCTTAGGCAACATAAAATGTGTTTGGGGAAAAAATAACTGTACATAAATAATAGCAAATATATGAGTTGTACATAGAAGTTTTATGGGAATTAAGGAGTTTGAACCTTTGAGGAGGTTTTCCACGATTAATTTCTAAATTAAAATAATTTTTCCCTCCTACCCCACAATTTTGATTCATTTACAATAAGCAACTATGATATCAAGTCGAAGGTAGCAAATGATGCGTCTCAAAGTCACACATGTTCTCCACAGAATTATTGGAAAATGCAGGTAAAGTGAGTAATAAAAGAAAAGTGACTGCACCTGGAAAAGTCAGTTGTCTCTAAAGGGACTTCGCTGATTGGCACTACTTTTGCAAATGTGCCAAGTTTTGAGTATTTCTCTTAAATTTATACCCTAAGAGATACAATTTTGATATCTGCACTTAAGATTAAGATTGAAATATTTGATTGTGTAAGGTAAAGACATTGCATCTATATCCAGATAGGTCGTTAGACGTGTTGGATGGAGTGCTCAACTCCCTACGCCAGACTTGATGGATACTATAGTATCATTTGCCCCAGTGACCTTCCTTTGTCCATGCTCTCCGGGCTGCCAACTATTCCTCCTTCAGACTGAACAGTCTTTCCTTGGCAATGTTAATATTCAAATGGTTTTAATAAATTTTTTTAGGCTTGGGAGTCATTTGATCTCTTTAAAAGAATGTTTCATGTTATCTATTATTTTTTTTTATTTCAGGATATTATGAGGGTACAAACATTTTGGTTACATTTTATGTCTTTGCCTCACCCAAGTGAGGATTAGAGGCATGCCCTTCCCCTCTACAATGCTCACCGCATCCATTAGTTGTGAGTTTACCCCCAACAAACCCCTAATCCCTGGAGAATATTACTACCGTGTGAGCACCATAGTGTTGATCAGTCAGTGCCAATTTGATAGCGAGTACAAGTAGGGCCCATTCTTCCAATCTTGTGATATCCCACTTCAGATAATGGGCTCAAGCTCTATCCAGGAAAATATAAGAGGTGCTAGATCATTGTGGTTTCTTATAATTGAGTAATAGTCCATTGTATACATATACCAAATTTTAATAATCCACTCATGAATTGACAGGCACTTGGGTTGTTTCCACATCCTTGCAATAGTGAATTGAGCTGCCATAAACATTCAGGGGCAAATATCTTTATTATAGAATGTCTTTTGCTCTTTTGGGTAGATGCCTAATAGTGCTATTGCTGGATC
>NW_012150729.1:2669487-2671072 GCF_000956105.1 Propithecus coquereli | reverse complement strand
TACTCTCTAGGGATTAGGGGGATGGGGGGCAAATCTACAACTAAAGGACACGGGGAGCACTAAAGGGAGGGAAGGGCATGCCTTTAACCCGCATTTGGGTGAGGCAAAGACATAAAGTGTAACTATAATGTTTGTACCCTCACAAAACCCTGGAATAATAATAAAAAAAAAAGACACACTGAACTTAAATGGGACTCTAGAACAAATTGGCCTAACAAACATTTACAAAACATTTTACCCAAAAACTACTGAATATACATTCTTTTCATCAGCACATGGAACATTCTCCAGTATTTATCATATCTTAGGCCACAAAACATGTCTCAACAAACTCAAAAAATAGAAAACATACCATGTATCTTCTCAGAGAACAGTGGAATAAAACTAGAAATCAACTCCAAAAGAAACACTCATTTCTACACAAAGTCATGGAAATTAAACAATCTGCTCTTGAATGATTTTTGGATCAATAATGAAATTAAGATGGAAATCAAAAGATTCCTTGAACTGAACGACAAAGGGGATATAGGCCATCAAAATCTATGAACTTCAGCAAGAACAGTCCTAAGGGGAAAATTCATGTCTTAAATGCCTATATCAAAAATGATCACAAGTCAATAATCTAATGACATGACTCAAGGAACTAGAAAAGGAAGATCAAACCAAACCCAAAGCAGCAGAAGGAAAGAAATAATGAAGGTCAGAGCAGAACTAAACAAAATGGAAAACAAATAAAACAATACAAAGTATCAATGAAACAAAAAATTGGTTCTTTGAAAAGATAAACAAAATCAATAGACCTCTTGCTAGATTAACCAGGAATAGAAGAGAAAGGACCCAAATAAGCTCAAGTAATTAAAACAGTATGGTGCTGGCAGAAGAACAGGGACATAGACCTTTGGAACAGAACTGAGAACTCAGATATAAAACCAGCCTCAGACAGCCATCTAATCTTTGACAAAGCAGACAAAAACACACACAGGGGAAAAGAATCCTTATTCAATAAATGGTGCTGGGAAAACTGGATAGACACATGTAGAAGACTAAAACAGGATCCACACCTTTCACTTCTCACAAAAATCAACTCACAGTGGATAACAGACTTAAACCTAAGGCATGAAACTATAAGAATTCTAGAGGAAAATGTTAGAAATACTCTTCTAGACATTGGCCTCGGCAAAGAATATATGAAGAAGAACCCAAAGGCAATCACAGCAACAACCAAAATAAATAAATGGGACCTGATCAAATTAAAACGCTTCTGCACGGCCAAAGAAACTATCACAAGAACAGACAACCTACAGAATGGGAGAAAATATTCTCATGCTACACATCCGATAAAGGGCTGATAACTAGAATCTATTTAGAACTCAGGAAAATCAGCAAGAAAAAGTCAAACAACCCTATTAAAAAGTGGGCAAAGGACAAAAACAGAAACTTTTCAAAAGAAGACAGAATAATGGCCAAAAAACATATGAAAAAATTCTCAACATCTCAAATCATCAGGGAAATGCAAATCAAAACCACAATGAGATATCACTTATCTCCAGTGAGAATGGCCTTTATCAAAAAGTCCCAAAACAAT
>NW_012150729.1:2657610-2668082 GCF_000956105.1 Propithecus coquereli | reverse complement strand
CAGAGTGCTGGGATTACAGGCGTGAGCCACCGTGCCCGGCCAGTAAAGTAGCCCTTGAAGGCAGGAATTCTGATAAAGGTGAGGAGCTTGCTCAGTGAGTATAAGAATATAGGAGCAAAGTTATTAAGTTTTTGATCTAAGGAAACCTTAACTATGATTTGGACCACAGAAATTTAGGGTTAGAAAATACATATTAATGGAAAGCATCCTGGACTAAAACTCAGAAGACTTAGAACTAACTATTAATAGCTGTGTTACACTAGATAAGTCACTTAATATTTTTGGCCTCAGATCCTCAACTCCAAAATGAATATGAACTTCATATTCCCGTCTGGTTTCAGAATTCCGTGTGCCTCTGATTCTAGATGGATTCATGCCACATGATGATTAAGCCTTTAACAGTGAACGGCTGATGTGAAGTGGTGACAATGAGGAATTATGAGTCATGAACATGAATGTTGGCAGCCAACTGGAGGGAAAGGAAGACGGAGAGTCTATTATTTCCCTATGATAGTTATAAATGGATTGACGTGGATGATAAGTGATAATGAGAATTTGAAGTAAGTGGCATCGACTTCAAACAAGATGAAAAAGAGAGAAGGCTGCCATTTGACATTTTTTAAGTAACACTGGATAATCCAATACCCTTCACTTCTTACTGAACTAAGGAGAGTTGAAAAAAATGAAGTTATGTCTCATCTATTGCTAAGTCATATTAATTTGTCCTTTTAAATATTGAAGCTCGGACTTGGGGCGGGGAGCAAGGGCAACATACGTAACCTAAATATCTGTACCCCTATAATATGCTGAAATAAAAAAATATATATATTGCTTATCTATCTCTTCCAGTGTATCTGCTCTGCCATTAAATTCTTAGCATCTACCTAGATTACCATGAAAGCCTTGTATCTGATCTTCTTAGCTCTAATCATTCCTCTAAACTTCACTCTGCAGACTGCCATTAAAATAATATCCCTTACTCATTTCACAATGTATAATATATCAAAATATCACATTTTATGCCATAAATATATACAATTTTTGTCAATTATGCCTTAATAAAGCCAGCAAAGGATAAATAAATAACTGAAAATAATATTCCTTAAAACTTGCTTTTTATCACATTACTCCCCTATTCAAAAGCCTATAATGGCTCCCTTTTGCCATCCATATCAGGCCTAAACCTCTCTATTAGACTCTCAAGGCCCTCCATAATCTCACTTCATTCCACCTTTTCAGCCTTTACACTCCCGTTCTTTAACATAAACTGTCCACTTTAGTCAAGTACTTCCAATGCAGGCCATCCTTTCCATACACCCCCACACACGTATTCGTCCTATTCTCTGTGCACACAATGTTAATTCCCACCTCCATGGTTTCGCTATATGTTCTACCTTTTAGAAATACTTTATCCCTTCCTGTTCATCTAACAAAATCCTATGTATATACCAACAGATAGCTAAAATTCCAGCTCATCTACATATTTACTGACTATTAAGTATGAATGACAGCAGCCTTACCCTTAAAAAGGTCACTATTCAGTTGAGAAAATGAATAAATGAACCAATAATTACAATACTCTGTGAGCAGAATGCACAGAGTTCTGTGAGAGCACAGAGAAGGGGCATTTAAACCAGACATAGATGGTGGATCAGAAATGGATTCCTAGAGGAAGAGAACCTTCATCCAAATCTTTAAGAAAGAGAAACACAAAGGGAAATACCACATGCAAAGATATGAAACATCACAGTGGGTTCATAAAAATGAAGTAATTTAGGATATATCAAAAATTATACGTTCACCTATGAAAGGTGGCAAGATATGAGTATAAAAATATAGGCTAGGGATAGAGTAATGATAATGACTTAGCTGACGTGCCAAAGAGTTTTGATTTTGCCCCCAAAACAATAGGAAACAATTGGAAAATTTTAAGTAGGAGAGTGACTTCAGGTGATCTTCCCAGCTTTTAGGAAGAACACTCTGATAGAAGAATGAATAAAAAAGGATGCAAAATATAGGCAGAGTAGCCACTTAGAAGACAATTTTAATGCACTACACACACACGCACACAAGTGCCAACCTGCAGTTGCAATAGAATAAGCAAATTTCCAGAGATTTAGAAATCAGAAATGATAGCACATAGTGATTGATGCACAATGTGGAAAACTGAGAAAGAAGAGAGCCCCTAAAGATAACCTGAGAAACATCAATATCAATTCCCTTTTCCTATACTATTTATAGTCCATTACATATGATTGAGTACTTATATGTCATCATGTCATTTTGGATTGCTCATTTTATGTACTTTGTTTTTACCTACCTAAACAGTCTATACTGAGGGCAAGTACTAGGCTTCTACTTTTACTTTATGTATCCTTCCCATCACTAAGTGCACTACTAAGTACTTAGCAAGTGTTAGTAAGTATTCATTTAATAAAAAATTTTGTGCTCCATTAAGCAAAACATGATTTATTTGCTTACACTATGAGCCTGCACTAAGTAAATGTGAGCACACTGCACACAAAAAGCTTGAAGTAAATATCTGTTGAACTAAAAAACAAATTAAGTATACAAGTCTTCCTCCCTGTGCATAAAATATCTGTATTACTAAACACTCACCAGAATGACTAAATTTTAAGAATGACAATACCAAGGGTTATCAACTATGTGGAGCAACTAGACCTCTCATATATTACTGGTGAGAATGAAAATTGATAAAACCACTTTGGAAAACTGTTAGGTAATAGATACTAAACTAAATATCCCATGACCCAACAATTTCATTCCCAGTTATATACCCAAGAGGAAGTCTCCAAATATTTATAAAAAATAAATGTATAGGAATGTTCATAACATTTTTATTCATAATAGCCCAAAAAATAAAAATAATCCAATGTTAACCAACAATAAAATGAAGAAATAAATTGTAGTATGTTCATATAATGGAATACTGCATAGAAAAAAAGAGTGAACTGCTACATGCAAGAATATGGATAAAACTCACAGACATAATGATAAACAAAAGAAATCAGACACTAAAAGAGCTCACACTGAAAAAATTTTTTTAATTTTTTAAAAAAAGTTCATACCATACGATTTCAATGTATACGAAGCTAAAGAAGAGGGAAAACTAACTTATGGTGATAGACATTGGAGTAATGGTCACCTCTGGGTGAAAGAGTCCATTGACTGGGGAGGGAAATGGCAAAGCCTTCCTGGGTGTTGGAAAAGCTGTGTATCTTCATCAGAGTGATGATTACATAGGCATACGTATATGTGAACATTCATTGATTGTGCACCTAAGAGTAACGCACTTTCTTGTGTGTGCATTATAACTCAATAAAAGTGTAAAATATGTGTGCCCTCCCTCATTTTGGCATTAATAAAAACAACTTTTTCTATATTGATTTAAAGTCATTTCTGAGGGGAACTGATAAGTATCCAGCTTCAGGTGCACAATACTTCCTTTCTACAAATAGCAAAAGTGAGCCAGTTTTTTCTAATCATGTTTTTTTTTTTTCAGCATATTATGGGGTACAGATGTTTAGGTTATGTGTGTTGCCCTTGGTCCCCCCCCTCAAGTCCGTGTTTCAAGTATGTCCATCCTTCGGGTAGTGCGCATTGCACTCCTTGTGTATACAAATACCCGTCCCCTCCTCCCTCCTCCCCGCTCCTCCCGCCGCCCTCCCCCTTCCCCAGCATCCAATAGATGTTGTTCTGATACATGCATTTATGTGTTGATTAGTTAATACCAATTTGATGGTGAGTACAAACGGATCCCGTTCTTCTGCTCTTGTGGTGCCCCACTTTGGATAATGGGCTCAAATTTAATCCAGGAAAGTGTAAGTGGTGCTAGATCACTGTCATTTCTTATGATTGAGTAATATTCCATTGTAAACATATACCAAATTTTGATAATCCAATCTTGCTTTTTTTAATTTCAGGATATTACAGGATATTACAGGGTATAAACATTTTGATTACATGTTTTGCTTTTGTGCAGCTTGAGTCAAAGTTATTAGTGTGCCCATCACTAAGGTAGTGTGCATTGTACCCATTAAATATAAATTTACCTGTCTCCTCCTCCCCCTTCCCACCTACTTGGTTTCCATTGAGTTTTACGTGGGTGTTGACCAATTAGCTCCAATTTAATAGTGAGTACATGTGGTGTTTGTTTTTCCATTCTTGCAATACTTCTCTTAGAAGAATGGTCTCTAGTTCTATCCAGGTTGTTACAAAAGGTATTAGTTCATCATTTTTATGGCTGCATAGTACTCCATAGTATACATATACCACATTTTATTAATCCACCCATGTATTGATGGGCACTTGGGTTGAGTCCACATCTTTGCAATTGTGAATTGTGCTGCAATAAACATTCACGTTGCACATGTCTTTTTGCTAAAATTACTTTTTTTCCTTTGGGTAAATACCCAATAGTGGGATTGCTGGATCAAATGGTTGGTCTACTTTTAGTTCTTTAAGGAATCTCCATACTGTTTTCCATAGAGGTTGTACTAGTTTGCAGTCCCACCAACAGTGTCTTAAGTGTTCCTTTCTCTCCACATCCACACCAGCATCTATTGTTTTGGGACTTTTTGATAAAAGCCATTCTCACTGTGGTTGAGTGATATCTCATTGTGGTTTTGATTTTCATTTCCCTGATGATTAGAGAATTTAAGCATTTTTTCATGTTTATTGGCCATTTATCTTCTTTTTAAAAGTTCTGTTCATATCTTTTGCCCACTTTTTAATGGGATTGTTTGATTTTTTTTTCTTGCTGATTTGCTTAAGTTCTTTGTTATTAGCCCTTTGTCGGATGTATAGCATGTAAATATTTTCTCCCATTCTGTAGGTTGTCTATTCACTCTATTGATTGTTTCCTTGTCTGTAAAGAAGCTTTTTAGTTTAATCAAGTCACATTTGTTAATTTTTGTTGTTGCTGTGATTTCCTTTGGGGTCTTCTTCATAAATTCTTTGCCTAGGCCAATATTTAGAAGAGTTTTTCCAACATTTTCTTCTAGAATTCTTATAGTTTCATGTCTTAGGTTTAAGTTTGTTATCCATTGTGAATTAATTTTTTTGAGTGGTGAGAGGTGTGGATCCTGTTTCAGTCTTCTATGTGTGGCTATCCAATTTTTCCAGCGCCATTTATATTCAATAGAATAGGGATTCTTTTCCCCTGTGTATGTTTTTGTCCACTTTGTCAAAGATCAGATAGCAATATAAGGATGGTTTTACATCGGGTTCTCTGTTCTCATCCATAGGTCTATGTCTCTATTTTTGTGTCATTATCATGCTGGTTCGGTTACTATATCCTTGTAGTATAGCTTGAAGTCTGGTAAAGTGATGCCTGCCAATTTGTTCTTAATGCTTAAGGTTGTTTTGGCTATTCTGAGTCTTTTCTGGTTCCATACAAAGCATAGAACTATTTTTCCTAGGTCTGCAAAAAATGACATTGGTATTTTAATGGGAATTGCATTGAATCTGTAGATCACTTTGGGTAATATAGACATTTTAACAATGTTGATTATGAGCCCATTTTTAAGTAGGAAAAGCACTTTTTCCATCTCTTAGGAGGTCTTCAGAGGTCTCCAGAGCTCAGATGCAATGCTCTATTTCCATTTTGTACATTGTCACTTCCCAATTCCCCAGATTCATTATTTAAGCCAAACATCCAGATTAGGACAGATACAGGTCCTGAGAGGAATTCAGTTGGACCTAAGAGAATTCAGGTTATGAGGAAATATGTATCTATCTAAAATTAACATTTTTAAATACACAGTGAAAAAGATAAAGGCAAGGAAATGAGGTTGGTGAAAATGATGGACAAAAGGGCCTCTCATCTCAGCCTATGGAAATTGAAAGACCTCCATGAGAAGGGCACATGAGAAAGGTCAGACTATGTGATTTCTGGACACACATCTTGTCTTCCCTGCAATTATGACCTCTTCTCAAAGTAATATTGTGCTTTGGTAAAAATCAAAGATCTGAGGTACAGAAAAGTTCCATGTGCCATAGTGAAACTATCCGGGTTCATTTCTGACTCTGTCATTCTCTAGCTGTGCCAAATCTTGTCAAGTTACCTACTTCTCTACATAGCAGTCTTCTCATATATAAAATAAAGATAGTAATAGCACTTGTCACATGACTTATTTTGAGAATTAGTTACCTCCCACTACTTACCCAAAAATTTACATAGATTTTGGGGAAACTTTCTGGTGTCCATACAATTCATTAAACTAAAGTGAATATTTCAAGGTGTGGAAGATTCTGTAGCTCAAGAATAAGATATCTGGTTAAATCCATTTGTAATAATTTCCTGGTATTCTTCAGAGAACTAGCCTCACCCAATATTAATAGATATTATATTTTTTAAAGTTGAGTGATCAACTAACCAAAATTAAAACTAGTACTGTAGATCTTCTCAGAGCCTTCAATAGGCTAAGAGGTGATATGTATAGCATTTACCCAGGATCACCGTACAGAACAACCACAGAGAACAGCATTTACATAGAACTACCAACATTAGTGTAGAACAGCCCTGCGTTGTCCTCAGAAACTTTGAATCAAGGTTAATTTCTGATATCAGTATTTGTCAACATATAAATATATAAAAAATTAAACTTTCCAAAGTAGAAAGACAGCCCATTCTATTTTGTAATACTTAATTATACTTAATTTATGTCCATACAGTTCTTTTTAAAACTTAAATGTCTTAGCCTCTAGAATAAATAATTTTATTTAATTTATAACATAGTTTTAAAAATCTGTCTTGGCTACAACATGAGTTTCTTAGATAGCAAAGATAATCAAACATTACCATATCATCCAAATTTGCCAAAAGATATGAAGTAGAAAGTAAGGAAAAGAAATGAGAAGTCTGACGTACAAACACCAACAAAAGACTAGCAAAAAAGGCGATGAATGATCAAATTATTTTAAATGGCATTTTGGCCATCTGTATCCATGGTCCGTGACAGAGCTCATACTTTCTCAGAAAGGCCATAAGCTGGTCATTACCATCCCCTGATCCCATGTGTTATTATAAAAGCTACCCAAAATCTCTTGAAGTAACACTTTTTTGCCAATCCGCGTGATGCAGAGAGTAGTTCTTAACTTTTGGCAGATTATGGGCTCCTTTTATAATCTAATGTCAGCTTTCTGCCCACATAAGTATACAAAGCACATCCACAAAGTGTTATACCTACAATTTTGAGTGATTCATGAAACCTTGAAACCAACCCATGGTCTTTGGTCCTCAGGTTCTAGTCTAGCAGTTTAGCATAAAAAATGTTTTCCCAGCCTACTTGACTAAAATGCAGAATTCTAATTTTGAATAAAAATCCGAAAGAAAAAAATACATTATTTCACTGAGGGCTTCAAATACTTATGGCAGAAGAATTGACAGTAGGCATAGAACAAAGCCAAGGTATATGATGTTTATTTTGAAATAATTTGTAAAAATAAACAGCATATGCTGTAATGTTTTCACGATTTTTCAGTGGAAGTGAAGAAAAATAACTATTTTATGTATAAATGAAATATTAACTATTTTATATTTAAATAAACAAAATATAGACATCATTTAACAGAAAATATAAGGGGAAAAGTCCATGTAATTATAAAAGTATAGAATTCTTTAAGGTTTAAAAAAGAGCTGTAAAAAAATCTAGTCAAGTCCTCTCATTTTATAGATGAGAACAAAGGAAACTCAAAGAGGTTAAGAGCTTGCATACAGTCACATAGTTAGTAAGTATAACATATATAGTTTCTTTACTTTTACATCCTTAAAAATATCCTATACCTTGTCTCCCAAAATAAAAAATAAAAGGAAGAATGAAGCAGATTTTTTGATTCTTAGAAAAATTATTATTTGAAAAATGCTCCCAGGGAAAGACACGGATCCTAGGAAACCTTGGGTGCCATTTCTGTCCTGATACTTAGAGCCCTTTGAGCTGGGCAGACATTGTGCAAGCAAGCGTCCGGTGCATCCTACTTCCTCAGAAAGATAATCACCATGATGAAGGTCATCTGTGGCATCTTTGTAGAATAAAATACAAAAATAGAGTAAGAGGAAACTCATGAGGTTTCAAGAAGGCCTCAAAGGCACAATTAAGTCAGTGGCTAAGTAGGAGTTGCCCTCTCATCACATAATGTAAGCTCTGGTCTTACAGGCCACTGTCACACGAAATTAATTACAGCTACAGTGAGCTGGCCTGATTGCAACTTCACAATTCTAATCTTAAAATGGATTTTGTTTTCTTAAGATCATTTAAATGGGCGAGGTCTACTGTGTTAAGAAGTTTTTATTAAAGTCCCATTAAGCTGCTATAACTTGGAAGGAGAAAGAGTGCTTGCCCATTTTGAGAAATGTCATGCTTAAAGTGTTTGACTTGGCTTTTTTTTTCTTTAGTGCTTGAATGAACTTAACAGAATTAATTCTCTTAGTTTTTTATGTCTGTCCTTCTGACTAAAATGTGAGCTCTTTACTAGCAAGAGTTATTTCTGTCTTATTCATTCTGCTGTATCCCCAAGGCATAACAAAGTAGCTTGTATCAAGTAGGTGGTAAACAAAAACATTTGTGTATTTGTAGAGGGTAGGGACTAAGATGATTTTCTTTCCATATCAGGGTATACATAAACAAGCTATGAATGTATTTCTTCTCCTGACCCTAATGCCATCTGTTTTCAATAATATTATGAAAATAAAAACATTTTGTGATATAATTTCAGGTGACCAACCCAATATCTCCCTTTTCATTACAACAGGGTTTAAAAAAAAAAAAAAGGAAACTTTTCTTTTGACACAGAAAGATGTTTATTCAAAGCTACTAGCACAGTGCTTAGCAGCAACAGAATAGCAGCAGCAGTAGAAATAATTATAATATCTACCATCTATTAAATATCTGCTATCATACATCAGTCATTTAGTACCTATAAGGTGCCATATTAAATTCACTATCAGTAGTCTTCACAATGCTGTGAAGTAGGAAATTTTATCCCATTTTATAAATAAAGAGGTTCAGAGAGCTTAGAATAGTTTTCTACAGTCATACATCCAGCAGTAGTAGATTGGGTTTCAAATTCAGATCTGCATAAAGCCACATTTCACATCATTTCTGTACACACACTACCTCCTTCATAGCTGATAAATGAATATGTATCCAATTGATTCTTACAAGCATGTTTTTCACCATTTCAGCTGATAATAAATGATAATAAATGTGATCATTATGTTAAAACTTATCTATTTTTAAATACAAACATCTATTTTTCAAACGTGTCTGTTAAACGATGAACTTCTAATCCTCATTTTAAAAATATATTACTACTTAAATGCTTTATACCCAAGATTCTTGTATTTCAAGGCAAGCTTTTTAATGTTTATGTGGAATTTTAATGAAATGGAGAAGCAAAGGTGTACTGTTGTTTGTTTAATCTGTTTGTCAAAGTAGATCATATTCATCACTGCTAGGAAAATCTTACCTGGTTATATCTTTCATAGAATTTTGAAAAAATGTTTATTCTTCCCCTCTTCTCTCCCACCTCCAGTCATTTATTTAAAACTAATGCTAATGTCACTTTTTAAAAATACCACCGACATTGGGAACCATGATTATAATTTCATTCATGTATTTCTATCAACTATTTCACAGTAAATGCCTGATGAAACCGATCCTCACAACAAATCCATCAATTGGAATCAAGGCAATGCATTGGTGTGATTTATTTTAGAGACAGGGAAACTAAAATCTCAGGGTCACACAGTGAGCTATATAGGGAGAGTCCATACGCAACATCAGACTCTTTAAACACTCATCCAAGAATGTTGTAGCTAACTCTGTTCTTAGTTCTTCCACTACTTCATCAAGAGTGTTAGCTGGACTGTTTAGTGTATCAATTAGTATACAATTAATTCTTCATCTCCCTGTCTATGGAAGTTTTGCAGTCCAATAACATTGCATTCACATACCCACATGATGTAAGCATTGGCCTGAGACTCAGAATGCTCGAGAATGGTTTGACCTTTATTTAATAACCTAAAATAACTGTCCTCATTTCTAAAACTGCACCATCCCAAAATGCTTTTCTTTTACCTTGCATCTCTGAACACATATTTCAAAATAAATGCAATTAAATGAAAAAATGAAAAATCCACTCACAGTATTCTTTATACTTAAAGAATTATAAATTAGATACTCATTTTGATATAATTTAGCATTGTGATTTAATACTGACTCAGAATCAGATCGATAATTTGGATCATGAAGTTAATGCCTGTGATGCAATTTGCTAAATTATGAATTACTGGCTTATACATAATCTTGAAAAGACAAAAATTTATATGCGAAAAGCTAAGTATTGCTACCTAAAATGTTCCCTCGTTTCTACCACCCCTCAAAGTAGAAGTTGATGCAGAAAATCGATAAGGCAAAGCAATTCGGTGAAACAGAAAGACTCCAGTCTCT
>NW_012150729.1:2643679-2644276 GCF_000956105.1 Propithecus coquereli | reverse complement strand
TTATTATTTTTAAATTCTAATGTTCTATTCACAGCACTTTTTTAAAAGAGCAATTATTATAGGGAAAGTCTGTTTTCAAATGTGAACTACACATCTAAGTGATCTAATTTGGTCTGGGAATGGATATCATAGCCTCTAAATATACTAGAGAAAGTTTATTTACAAAAAGCCACTGTAATGGAATCCATAATAGTTCTTTCATGTGTCATTATTGCTGGTTACAAATTCTAAAAATCCTTTCCTATTGGTTCATTCATTAGATAGCAAATATCCAATTTTACCTTGTATGAACAGTCTACAATTTACCAAGGTTTAAACACAAATGCTGTTCTTATTATTTGCTAGCCCAAGAGACTTTTAGTTATGAGTTCAATGATAGCACTGCACAAAAGGTTCAATTATTCTGTTCACTGCTTCACATTAACTTTCATGACATGGTCATAACCAAAACCATCATTCGTTCATTCATTTTATTAAGTAAACATTATTACATGCAAGATCAAAAAATAAGAGTCAGAGTTAGAATCCCAGAACTTCTTGTTTCTAGTTTTTCTATATCCAGTCTTAAAATGCTCAGATTGTTTATACCCCCCAGTA
>NW_012150729.1:2636965-2643629 GCF_000956105.1 Propithecus coquereli | reverse complement strand
CCATTTCGAATCATTAAAATATTATTTCATCTTTAACGAAGCTACCAGGTCGATCATGCTTAAAAAGTTTGGACCATGTTATTTTATTTCTCAAAAGCCATCAGGTCTTTAATGAACTGATTCCAAACTACTTTGTCCAGCCACAGTTCTCAGTATGTCTTGCAATGTACCCTACATTCCTGTTATACAGCTTGCCCACATCCCCAGTCTCTTTCTCCCAAATTCCCTTCAGGAGTCAAAGCTCAGCTCAAATGCTACTTTCTTCACTCAATCAAAATTAGTCCTTTCCCCACACCACAAAAACATATTACCTTCCCACTCCTTAAGAATCTGTTTTCTTCTGCCTTGATTACGGTTTTTTCCTCTTTCTCAATTACAAGTACCTTGAGATCAGAGATAATTTTTAGCTATCCATCTGTCCCCCCTAGTACCTAGCACTATGACTATAATTTAAAAGCTATATATTCCCTAAACTCTGAAATGCTATGAAAAGCTTTAACATAGTTGAATTATTCTCAGACAGTTTTTGAATTTACATTATATTTAACACTGAGAAGTAATGTAAAAGAACTGCTCCTTGTGTCAACAAATCAAATCAACTCATTGTCTCAGTCTATTAATGCTGCTATAACAAAATGGAAAGTCCAAGATTAAGGCACTGGCAGGTTTGGTATCTGGTGAGGGCCCAGCCTCTCTATTTCCAAGATGGCATCCTGTTGCTGTAGCCTCTGGAGGGGATGAAGCTGTGTCCTCACATGGTGGAAGAGTTGGAAGGGAAAGAACCCAGTTTCTCAAGCCCTTTTATAATGGCCTGAATTCCCAGTCATGAAGGCTTTGCCCTCATGATAATCACTTTTTAAAGGCCCCACCTCTTAATACTATCACATGGCCAATTAAGTTTCAACATATGAATTTTGGACCATACCACTGATATTTACCAAAGACTTATCATTGTGCCTGTTCAGTATCAAATTCTGGAGAAAAGGATACAAAGAAATAGTGAAATGGCTCCCATACTCAAAGGATACTCAGCAAGTATCTAATATGTGGCTCAGATGAATACAACAGGGTCTTAGAGGAGGAAGAGACACCTTACACTTAGAGTGGTCTAAGAAAGCTATATGGAACAGCGAAGTTTGATTTGGACCCTGGAGAATTTAATTTCTTAACGACAGTAAACACGACCCAAGTAGAAATAACTATGTGAGCAAACGTATGGAGGCAGACATGTACAAGAGAAATAAACAGACAAGTTTTGCAAACTAAGGAAAAGAAATTGGTTTGGACCAAACTATAAAAACACCTGCAGACAGAGTTAATCTTGTGACATTGGTTAGTATCTAAAAACAAGGTCACTAGGGGAGTAAATTATGTGGGCATGAGATGAAACCTGGTCAAGACAAGAGAGGAGTCAAAATTTGAAATATAGGAAGAGTCAAGGGATCAAGAATTTTAATACCCTTGGCTCATTCATTCTGGCTGGAATGGCTGAACAACTCAAAGCAAGCTGATTTCTAGACCAGCAGATTTTTCATACTTAATGAACAGGGAAAATGAAAATTTCCTCCCCTCATGTCTAATGTCTAGAGCATAGTAAATGCTCAATAAATGTGATGAAAGGAAGAAAAGAAAGATGAAAAGGAGGAAGACAGGAAAGGTGGAAGGAAGGGAAGAAGGGAGGCAGGGAGGGCAATAGAGCTCTGAATAGTAGCAACTTAAAAGACTCCTTCTCAGAAAACTAGATACTGTGAAAGACCCTAAAAACTAAAATAATAATGATAATATTTATTACTGGGTGCCAAGTACCATTATATGCACTTTATATTTATTAATTCATTTAATCTTCACCACAACTCAAGCAGTAGGTATAATTATTATCAGAAATTTATTGACACAAAAACTGAGAATCAGAGAGACAGCAAGATACACACAGGCTGTAAGCAGTGGAACTGGAATTTTAATACAGACCATTTGATTTCAGACCTCGTGCTTATAATCCTAAAAAATTATGTCATGGTTTTCCTCAGTCTTTGGAGAATATATCAAACTATGGCTGAATATATGAAACCGTGGCTTCATAATGAGTCTAGTGAGTCTCACTGAGTCATCCAGTTGGAAGCCTGGATTGGTATACTAAATAGTGACTCAACTCACTACTTTTTTATAGAATGATGGTAACATAAGCCTCATCTTTAAAACAAAAATAAAAGTAACATACTTTCCTTTGCCTACTCCAAATGAATAGTGAGGGTTGATCATATTTTAAAATAACAACTGTGCCCTATGTTTATATATCACATGATATTATTACCAATTTATTATTTCAAAATGTTGCCCATCACTATAAAATGATCTCCAAATCCAAGTGTGTTACATTAGCACTGTGTATAACAATATTCATGTGCCAAATTAATTGCACCAAAAGTAACCATGGCACATTTGATTACCAAGGCAATCTGCTTGGACTTCAAAAGAGGAAATCCAAAAAAACACTAATCTGTAATTTTTGTATATACATGTGTGTTTTATATATGTTATATATAGGGCATATATGTGTACGTATGTGTGTATATATATATAAATGTATATCTGTGTGTGTGTGTGTGTGTGTGTGTGTGTATAAAACCTTAAATAAATGAAACAGACCAAGTGACTTTTTACTCAGATACATCCTTCAGCATTCCTGAATGAGAAATGTTTGCCTACAAAGGCCACAAATCCTACGCGATCCTACAATCCCAATTTGGTAGCAAAAATACTGAATTTAGCTTGTTTCTTCACGAAAATAAAAGACAGTCAACCTAGTGGGCTAAAAACAAATTGTTTCATTTGATATACTAAAAATTGTTTTAAAGTCATACAGCTTGTGTCTAGCATTTCAAATGATATTCAGAAGCTAATTTATCACAAATACTGACAGAAGGCAAGCTTCAACATGAGGCAGATATAAACTAATTCATTTAAAAGGGTGAAAAGACCTACACAAAATTCTTATCATAAAGCACAAAAGCTAGAACTTGATAGCATGACACAATGCACATTTAATAATAAATTAAGGTATCTTGTAGGACATTTCAAGTGAAATAAACTGAAAGAAGAAATGAAGCCTTAGCTTTCTCTGCACAAACTAAATGTAGAGAACCAGGAATAAGGATAAATTAATCCATTTAGAAATCTTCTATAAAAGATTCCTCTAAAAAGGGAAAAATTGTACATATCCATATCCTCTGAGAATAAAAAAATAAAATCAAGTAATGTGTTCCAAAAGACTATATTATAACCTCAGTATATTCCAAGATATGAGAATTGAAATATATGTACAGAAAATTATGGATTCCCTGCACCAGTAAAATCTATTTTGGAAAGAAAAATTTTCAGATGTCATAGAATCATAGGGTTGATAAAACATTATTACCTAATATTTGAGTTCCCTCCTCAATATAATCAACAAGTGATCTTGTGTTCCCTAGTTGAATACATCTAGTGATGAGGAACTCACTACTTCTGAGGCTGCTTGCTCCATTTTGAGAAAAGGTGTTTTTCTGTGTCATCCACTCCCCGGCTCTAGTTTTGCTCTCTTGTGACACACAGAGTAAACCTGATTCTTCTATATGAAAGCCCTCCAGATAATTTCAAACAGCTATCGTTTACTCCCTGAATTCTCTCTTCTCCAGCCCAAATTTTTGTGATGCCTTCACCCATTCCTAGTGGCATGTTCAAGTTTCTTCCCTCCTCCTTCTCCCTTAGCCGCACTTCTCTTAAAGGCAAAACTATAGGGATATAGTCAGACCACAATAGGACTCCTGAAAATCTGACACTCCATGCTTTAACCAGTAGAGTATTTAAAAGTTTTGTCAGAGTTATTTATTACACAACTAACTATACATACCGCAACCGTAAATTTCCTGTTACTAAAGCAATATATACCAGCATTGCTGCTACAATGCCATATATAACAATACTTTTTTAAAAACTATCTTCAGAGTCAGTTTACAAGTATAGAAAAAAAAATTAGACTCATTGTCTCATAGTAACACTGTTTGATTGTTGTACCTGTTATTATATTATTATTTCGAAATAACAAGAATGATTTTACTCTATTTAACTACCTTATTTGACACATTCTGTTCTGGATAATTTCTGGTTCTTCTGAAAAACTAAATCCAGGCTCAAAGCACAAAAATCTGCTACCACAGTCAAAACAGTATGTCATAGAACCTGAAGACAAGTCCAAAAGAAGAAAAGCAAAAATAGTTTGAATGATGGCAGTATTACTTGAGTGTGTGTATATATCCATACGCACACACATATGCACATATATATTCAATATATAAATATATTTTCTCAAAGTAAATTATATAATTCATTGTGATAGGTACATTTTGATCAACATTTAAAAAACCTCAACATTAGCTAATGGCTATAGCTTACATTGGACATTTAGCTGACATGTGAAGTAGGGATGTCATTCATGTTTTCTTACTCCACCTGCACAATGTCAAATCAAAGCTTACTTCTGGTTGCTGAATCATAAATGATTAAGTGTTTGTATCTGGTAACCTCCTTCATAGGTTGTCGTACTTTATTGTAATCCTTAACTAACTTGTCTTCCCTATTAGAGTCTAAGCTCCTTGAGGTCAGAGATGATCGTTTTCCTCTCTGTCTTACCAGCTCCTAGAACAGAACCTGGAACACAGTAATAATATTTTCTATTTATAATATTGGCTAAAATAGTAACATAAAATTAGACAACTTATCCCGATCTCTTCTCCTCCCACCATTTTTCAGTAGGATGAAGAAAATGGGAGGAAAATAGATCCTAACACCCAGATGTTACCTTAAGACAGCATGCTTAAAATGCTCAGATTGTTTATACCCCCCAGTACAATGGTAAATGAAATGCTTCACATTGATGTGAACATACAAACTACATTTATCCATACACTATCAATAACAATTAACAATATCATTATGAATACTCTTTCCAACTTCAACAGTTCAAAAGTCCATTTTTTAATGTAAGAAATATTTATAATTTATATCTTAAAACTAAAACAGACTTTGTAAACCAAACCAATAGTGTCAAAGTAACCAAGTCTATTTATAGAATATAACTCACAAGCAGTGAGTTTTACTATTAAATGGTTCATTGCATTTTAAAACCATTAGCATGAATAGAAATATATTTACATAAATTACATTGTTTCAAGCTATTATTAACTTGAACATACATTTCAATAGATTGCTGGAAAGAATTATAGTATGTTTAAGTGAGTGTATAGCAAATCTTTAAGAACACCTTCCATATTAAATGTTTCATACTCTTTATTATTTGTTATCTGAGAAATACTAGCTCATGAATTATTCATAATATCAGCCAGCTCTGTTACATCAGGTGTCAGATTAATCTTGGAGGTAGAAACTGCTGAGTTTTACATGAAGTATTCATTAAACTTGGTGAACTCATTAAAGTATGTTAATTAGGTAGTAGACAAAGGAACTTGGTATTTGGTAGAGATTGGGCACTGTTAATACCTTGCTTTGTGCTAATACCTTGGCTGCAGTTTTTTTTCCCCCTTAATGAGCACAGGGAAAAGCTGATTATTCCAAATGCAGAAAAAAATCACATGTGTTACGTGTTGGAAAAATTGCCCCAGGTGACAAAAGGAAACACATACCAAAGGAACTGGCACTCTAACAAAGAGAGTATCATTTCAAAGCTCTAAAATTTTCTTTGGTACGATATTCTGTCATGAGAAAACTATAGGTTAATTTTGATGTTATCAAAAATATTTCATTGTTAGTGATTACTGTTTGACTAACACAGCTTTTTTATCTCAATTCAAATTGGCCTCTATCACAAATATATGATACCTGTCCATGTGTTATTATTTGGGGGTTTTTTAACATTAAAAATGTAAATACCTGAAAGCATGCAAATTCATGGTAGGTAAGGCAAAAAGAAATCACAAATAGTCTCATTTCAATAAAATAGTTTCCTATTAAAAGACAGCTTTTCAAAGACTATATTAAGAGTTTTTCACAAAAAGACTTCAATTTGAACATAAAAACAGCACAGATCTGCATGCTCATGACCCAAAAACACACAAACTATACTGAAAAGATGGTCTCTGGGCTCTTTTTAGTATTTCTCTACCTACCTCAAATATTACCTTTTAAACCACACAAGCCAGTATCTATGGCTCAGTGTTATATGTGAAAGTTTGCTTGTGCAAAATCCTTGTTACACTAAAATGGAGTTTATTCTTGAAAATAAAAATAACTGGTTTTTTTCCATCTGTCAAATATCTTAGGGTTTGGCCATTTTTTGAGAATTAAGTGGTCCAAAGTATCTACTACTATATATTCAGCCCTTAATTGAAATCCCAGAGCTCAACCAATATTCAAGTATGGTTTTTTCCACAGGACTTCACCTATCTTGTTTTTTCCTATTTCCTCTTCTTTTTCTAAAAATAACTTCAACTTCACATAGAATTTACCTATATAAACAAAATAATTCAACCAAGATTAGAACATAAGTGTCATATTCAGTTAGTGACCCAGAATACCACAGCTGGCTCCATTCAAAGTATGCTATCCATGCCAGAGGCAAGGCTAAAATATTAATCTTCTATCTTTATCATCATTACACTTCACAGCCTCT
>NW_012150729.1:2632229-2635228 GCF_000956105.1 Propithecus coquereli | reverse complement strand
AGGAATAAGTCTAGATTCAATTACATTAAAAGAGAGTTTTAGATATTTCAATCTAAAGGGTGTAATATTTACAATATCATACCCACAACTTAACATATGCCCTTTAAAAGGTAAAGTGAGAACTCGAAAAAACATGGTGGGTAATAATCACTTAAAATAATTCTATGCAGAAAATGGAAATCTATTACAAAAGATGAATAAGTGTAAACAAAATAAGCTCAGGCAAACTCCTTCTTCAGGTTTCATTTTTTGTGTTTGTTTGGTATTCTTATTTCTCTTAAATTGTTTTGATAAGTGGCTGTTTTCTTCCGAAAAACTTGGTTCCAGTATTTTTAAAATTGTTTCAGTCCCTTCGGAAATGAAACAGGATATAAATAAACTGGTTGTTATACAGAGATTTCTTAGAAATTATCTAAAGGAAAGCGAGGTACTGTGAGCAGTAGCGTAATACTGTAGTCCCCCATCTAATTTACAAGAGCAAATTACCACATTACCTAATAGGGACTCCATCAGGACACATAGCTGAGCAGGTGGGACATCACACACTACCAAAACTGCTAGGTTCACATCTATTTTTCCTCTCAATTGAAGTTAAACAGGAACATGTTGGCAACCTAAAAATCATCCTCATCAACCAGTTACTCTTTCATTAATATCCACTTCAAAATACAATAGATATTTCCAAGAAGCTTTATTTAAGACATACAGAGATAGCAATGGTTTGTCAGCTTAGAGACCAACGGGTAACTTATACTGATGATATATTTGCTGGCTCGGTTCCTGGGTAAAAAACAAAACAAAAAACCTCTGGAAGGAATATGAATGTATTAGGCCTAGAGGTAAACTTTTAAACATTGTGTACACCTGACTTTGTAAGATCCTGCTGTGGGCAAGGCTGAAATGTAGTGGTTTCAATTTTAAATATACAGGCATTCACATGACTAGCAAATCGTATAGAAATCTGATTAACCATGGGACAAGATGTTTGAAGGGAAAACGCAGGCAAACAACAAGATAATTAGGAACAAGTAGAAAGTAGTTGGTTTTTATTACTACTATTATTATTGTATTATGTTTGTAATACAGGCTACCTATTTTGATAGAGTAGAATACTTTCTACTTACAGAATTACTGACAGAAAATGTTTAAAAAAACCCTGCATCTTCTTAGAAAACTCTTTTAAATACAAACTAATTATAATAAATCACAATTTAAAGGAAATTGTAAGCCATTCTGTATTTGTCTCCTCAAAACAATGAATAAAGAGGTTTGGTTGCTTTGGATACAGTTAAAAAAAAAAGAACGCTCAAGCTATGTTTTTTACTGTAGAAAAAATAAGCTGTAAGACAATTCAGGAATAATCTAACTAGAGATTGAAAAGAAAAGGCCTAGATGATCTCTAAGAGGCTCTTTAGTAATTGGTTATAATATCAAGAATGTATATATTACTTAAAACACTCATATTAGGTCATAGCATTAGGAAGAATTTAAAGACTCCATACAGTCGAGATATCATTCATTTTAAAAATAATTATTGAAGAGTAAAATATCTCCATAAGGCATATTTTTAAGACTATAATTTTTACTTTTAAAAAGTACCAGATATGAGGTCCCCCTTTATGAACATTACAAGTTTAACTAAAATTCCATTGCCTGAAGTAAGGTTGCTTAATGTATTAAATATTCATTTAAAGTAAAACACCACGATTCATTTCTGAAAGCTTAAGTTTCAATACTTTGTCTACTAAATTTTGGACAAATCATGTTAATTATGCAGCTTGAGTAATTCAATCTGCAAAATGGGAATGAAACCAGCAAATAGAAAGCCTAAAAGTAGTAATAAATTCCTCAGAGATCCATAAACAAACAATGCTAAAAGGCAAAGCAGTACATTTTCAGAGGCATGCTAAGAAAATCTCATACAGTAAAATTCCATAAAGCATTTTCAAACAGAGCTAAGTATCAGATTGTCTTGAAGATTTCTAAACTGAATCTAGTCAAAAGAAGGACTTGAACCCATTCTGTTTCATCAACATTGTCATTAAACATTATTCTTATACTGCCCTTTTATGATGTTAACATCACACTGGAACATAAAAAATTAAATCGAAAGACCCTCATGAGCAGCAGTGGGAAAAGAAAATTATATGATATAAATTAAAAATCATTAAGGCTACAATTTTAAATTTACAACATGTGATCTGGGCTGTTCTTGAAATCTTACTCATATAATCAGACCTTACAACTAAATTTAATTCAATACAAAAAGGGACCAAAGATTTAATGAATACACAATGTACTTTTGTCCTTTACTTTTCATCCAAAAGGATTATATAATGCTTTTGGCCAAATATGGTAGAAGTTCTGGACAAAAATAATGTTCTCATATACTTCTACTGGTTATTACTGAAAATTCATCAACACATAACTGCATTTTTCAATTTTGGATGTTCACATTTTAGCAGATGAAACATGGCTAACAATAAAAGGCCCAGAGCAAAGTCAGGAGGGATAAGGAGAGCAGTAAATAATTTGGTTGGCTGCATCAAAATGCTAGAATGCCATGCAATTCCACATTTCTTAGCGGTTTTATTAAGATACAATTCACATACCATAGAATCCACCCATTTAAAGTGGACAATCGAGTGGTCATTAGTATGTTCACAGAGTTGTACAACTATCACCATAATCTATTTTAGAACATTTTCATCAACCCTAGAAATACCCTGTGCCCATTTGCAGTCTCTTTCCTTCCCTCATCAATTATCCTCCCCTCTCTATCCTGGGAAACCACAGGTCTACTTTCTGTTTCTGTGGATTTGCCTAATCTGGACATTTCATATAAATGGAATTGTAGGATATATGATCTTTTGTGACCGGCTTCTTTCCGTTAACATATGTTTTAAGGTTTATTCATATTCTAGCATGTATCAGTACTTCATTCCTTTTAATTATCAAATAATATTCCATTGTATGAATATACTACATTTTATTTAACT
>NW_012150729.1:2626572-2628404 GCF_000956105.1 Propithecus coquereli | reverse complement strand
AGTAATTCACTCTGAGACAGATCCAGTAAGAACAGATCCCATTCTGAACTAACAAAAATAGCCCTCAGGATTTTTTTTAATTTTCAATATACAATAAAATTTTAATTCTATGCCCGTGTTTTCCTGCAAAGAATCACATAGAAATATATTTTAATTTCAATGTAAGTTATTGTAGAAGGACTTGGACATCTGGTCATGGTAGATCAGGTAATTCAAACCGACCCTTCCACTGATAACTCTAAAATCCTTTATATGAACTTAAAAAATATGGATGAACTATAAACAATATGTTTCTAAAAACACAAAAAAGCTAATGGGATAGTGAGGAATTACTTGGGAAAATCAAACAGGTGAGTACACAATTTGGTGTCACTTGTTTTGGGCTGATCTGATCTGGTTGAGAAGCTGAACGGTACTTCTGACAGCCTCTTGGTGTTAGAAAGCAAAATTTGAAGGGCTTGTGGTTGTGACTTGAGATAACAAAAAGCTGTAATCTAGATGTAAGGATGAGCTATAAGTAAAACAGCCTTCACATTGATTTTAGTCATGCACTGAGTTATCTGAGTGGCCCAGAAAATCTCACACATTGAAATCAGATTAAGATGATCCAGAATTGCTTGTTCCCTGCATGCTTGGTAGTAGCAGGGGGAGAAAATCATCTCACAAAGGATTATAACATCATCATAAACCTTAAGTTATTTCTATGAATAATTTTACAAACACAATATTCAGGACATGGTCAAACCTAAACATACAAAAGAGGCACCATGATAACGTGAATAAGAAGCATCATAAATAATAAACAACAGAAACAGACCCACTAGTTGTCCAAGCAGAAGAATTATCAGAGACCAAATGTTAAAAAAAAAATCCCACACTTACTATGGTTATGGAAATAAAAGTCAAACTTAAAATTTTTAGCAAGGAACTAAAACTAAAAACTATAAAAACTAACATTGCATATTTGTGAAATAATTAGAAATACAGAACTAAAATCTATGATTTAAAATAAGACTTCAATGGATAAGGGATATAGGTCAAAAGAAATTATTTAGAAAAAAGCATAAACATTCTATAGAAAATATAGGAGAAAGAGTTGAAGATACAGATGATATGATGAGTAGGTCTAACTTACATTGAATTGGAGTTCCAGAAGGACAGGAGATAAAAATAAAGGAAATATTTCAAAAGATAATTGCTAATAATTTCCCAAAACTAATGAAAAACACCAAGCTACAGATTCAAGAAGCCCAAACAGACCTCAAATTAAAAAAAAAAAAAAAACAGAAAAAACTAAAATAGACAAAACAGTAAGAACATTAAATCTCTGCAGGACAGCAAATGAATCTGTAAACATATGTTGAAAAGAATGACTATCTGCTAAATTAACAAGTCAGTTATCATCTAAAAGCCATACATTGCTTACAGGAAAAGAAAAAAATAAGTAAGAATTTATGGCATGAGCTCACCATAAATAGAAAACAAAAAGCAATGTTATCAACAAATAAAATACCCTCAATTACTGTCTTTGCCCTGAAGATTGCATATTGGCCCCTATATCTATCATAATTTCTCCTGTTAGTTTTTAAACTATCTCTTTAATTTCATAGAAAGGTTTTATTTGCTCCCTATGTTAATAATTTCCAACTAACAGAAACAGCTTTAACAAATTTATCATATCGAACATAAATGCCTATCATCATATCACATAAAATAGAAAGTTGGTATTATGATATTTTGTTGATAAACTATGTTCCCAGCCAGTTATGAACATTTGCTCCATTGTTAAAAAAAAACAAAAAAAATTACTGATGAAATTGAAATTTTTGTTT
>NW_012150729.1:2622693-2626522 GCF_000956105.1 Propithecus coquereli | reverse complement strand
CAATTCAATTTTTAAATACTCTTTTTAAAAAGAAATATGAAACTATTTTCTTAAACATATGGTAAAAAACATTTTGTAAGTGTCTTACTACCTTATAATCATAATCATAAATAAAATAGAAGTAAAGTTCACCATACTATACACAAATCAAATTCCCTTTTATTTTGCTGATTGAGTTCAGCCAAAATTACCATCCATTAATTTGATCACCAGATTTAAGTTTCAAGAGATACAAAATCAGGAATTTTTCAAGAATTCTTATCTCCTACTCTCTATCAAGAAAATGAAAAAGGCATGCCTATTAAACAGCAAGGCAAACCCTATCATTTGCTTTATTTTACATGTTTTTATTATTCTGGATTTTTCTTTAAATTGATATTTTTTTCTTCTGGGTTGAGGTTCTAACTAAAAGGTAATCTAAAAGACTCAGATTACATGATTCTAATGCAAAATTTCAATGCACTCACATAGAACTTATGAAGTCATAGAAGTTCTTGTTTGTTAAATTATGTATAATTGGATACAAAAACTCTATCAGTAGTCTAGTAAGCAGAATTCTAACACAGCCCCATGATTCGTGCCTCTTAGTATTCACATCTTTGTGCAACTCCCTACCCTTAAGTACACGCAGGACCTGTAACTTGAATCTAACCAAAACAATATGAAAAAAGTAATGGAATATAATACCCACGATTATGAAATATGGTAAAGGTGAAGGGATTTTGTAGGTATAATGAAGGTCCCTAATTAATATTAAGTTGATCAAAAGACATATTATTCTGGGAAGGCCTGACCTAATCAAGTGAACCCTTTAAAAGAGGATATAGAGATGAGAGACTCAAAGCAGTAACCTTGCAAAGATACCCAACACCTACCCAAATGCCATCAAAGACATGTTTACATGGACCTGCATCAGGACAAAATAAAAAAATAGATGAAGAAATAAATGCTTGCATTTCTAAATAACCATCCCGTATACAGTATAGATGTTAATACTCTTTAGAGTCAAACCAAAGACATTACCAAGCACAAAAGCTTCATTTAGAATCTAATTGATGACCTATATAATATAGTGGAGATTTAGTTTTATCGACAAACTGCCTATCATTTATGCATGGTAGAGTACATAGAAGTTCAAGATCAAGATGAGTTTCCATCCTTCAGCAGCTTAGCATTCATTGGCATAGTCAGAACTATACAGATAACTTAGTATTAATACATGTCATATAAGCTACAAGGAACATAAAAACAAAGTACATCATAGTGCAAATGAGGTAGATATAAATGATGAGTAAAGAATGGAACCATACAAATTGACCAACGGTCATGTAACAGATTTCTAATGTCACTATAGACAAGGAAGGGGCTAGCATTCAACAAACACCTACTGTATGCCAGGTACTCCACTAGACTCTTCACACATATTGTCATATCCAATTCTCACAGCCCCGTAAGGTAGAGTTATTATACCTTTATTTTATAAATAAAAATACTTCTAATCACACAGATTAAGTAAGTAGACCCAAGGGGAGAAGGGAATGCTAGAGGTTATACTTAGGTCTATTAAGATAATATAACATATTGCTTCTCATAAGTATTTAATGAAATAAAGCCTTATATTTTATATATTTTTCAAAGCATTTTCAAAAATATTTCAGCTTATCCTATAACAACCCTGTAAGATAGTAGTACAGTTGTTATTATTATTTCCACTTCACAAATATACCATTCAGAGGTTGATGTGTCACTTAATTAGTGAATGAGGACTAGATCCCTGGGCTTCTAACATCTGATCTCATGTTTTTTCCACAATACTATTCTCCAAAACACTTAAGATAGAAACCTAAAAGGATAGAATCTTTTTTAAAAAAGGAAAAGGAAAGAAAACACATCTGTAAATCTGATTGGATCTGCCCTTGAACAGTGACAAAGCCCCTTTTTCTACAATCAAGTATCTTGTTCCCTACATAGGTCACTGAATTCTCTCTATTCACAGTTTATGCAGTCCTTTTCTTTCTTTCTTTCTTTCTTTCTTTCTTTCTTTTTTTGCTAATCCTGAAAAAGTAGATACAATTTCCAGATACAATGCCACCTGAACGGTCTATTAGTACATTCCCTGGCTTTTGTTATTCTCTGTTCCTCTCCAGCCTTCTGCAAAAATGACACACAAATCTGACTGCCCCAATTTCTCTACTCTCTGTGCTCTTTCATGTGCTTTTGCTAATTCTTGCTCTATCCATAGCTGTCTTTAAACATTTCTCCTTCCTATTTGCTACATATTTTCTTCTAATTCCTCATAAGCCTCTTAAACCATTATATTCCCCTTTTTCCCTGTAGAGAATTGGCTCTGTTATGATACCTGGTTCTGGAAGCTCTCCGCAGATCTCTAAGGAGTCATATTACCAGTAATATAAGATTAAAAATGTTTTCAACTCAATATTTTTTCTGAACAAAAGACAAAAATCCAAAAAAGCAAATGTCTTGATATGAAAGGGTAAATGGGTTTGGGGGATATTTAAAATGATAACTATTTCCTTGATACCTACATATCTACTAAGCTTTTATCAAATTCATATAACTTGTATCTTTTCTTCGTATGCTCTATTTGGTTCTCTCCTTGTTGGTCCCCATTGTAAATAAACAATGTACAGAAGTATCAATGACAAAGGCAAATTGAGAGGCTCTGAAACCCCCTCCTGCCAAAATGTCTCTCACTGATTCACCGCTACTCTATATGATCATCAGTAAAATCACTTCTAGTGAACGCAGGTGTTGTAATCATATAAAACCTTGTTAAAATCTATGCATTAACCATGGGGACTCAGGAGAAGGAGAAAGGAGCACAATGCTCAGCAATAAATGGTGAAGTTATATTTAAAGATATCCTCTCTCTAAAAGCTAGAAGTACTAACTAAAGGATATTTCCTTCACTCTTATCTATTGCTTCTATACCTGTGAAAATTATAAAGCATCATAAAAATAAAATCACACTTAAACACATAACTAAATACGTCTTTTTATAGTTTATCATGAATGACTTTGACATTTTAGTTACAGTGCACATGGATGATTGCTGTCAAATGGATGATGAAAGTCAAATTGAACACCACAGACAAAAACTAACATTTTGAATCTTCTTACTAGATGTAATCCAATTACTGTAATGCTATTTTCTGACACTTAACATTATTTCACCTTTAAAAAGTTTCAGAGAAAAGGAAGTTTCAAACCTTCTTCAAATTTTAAATATGTGTTACAAATTTTATTTCTAATGGAATAGCATGGTCACTAATAAACTCACTAATCCTCTGCTTTATTTTTCTTTTTTTTTTTTTTTGAGACAGAATCTCACTTTGTTGCCCGGGCTAGAGTGAGTACCATGGCATTAGCCTAGCTCACAGCAACCTCAGACTCCTGAGCTCAAGCAATCCTTCTGCCTCAGCCTCCCGAGTAGCTGGGACTACAGGCATGAGCCACCATGCCCGGCTAATTTTTTCTATATATTTTTAGTTATCCAGCTAATTTCTTTTTTATTTTTTTAGGAGAGACAGGGTCTCGCTCTTGCTCAGGCTGATCTCGAACTCCCGAGCTCAAACGAGCCTCCCACTTTGGCCTCCCAGAGTGCTAGGATCACAGGAGTGAGCCACCACGCCTGGCCAACCTCTGCTTTAAAAGTTAATTGTTTATCAAAGCTATGGATAGTTGCAAAGCTCTGCATTTACACATAGTAATTCACTCTGAGACAGATCCAGTAAGAACAGATCCCATTCTGAACTAACAAAAATAGCCCTCAGGATTTTTTTTAATTTTCAGTATACAATAAAATTTT